>NW_016107368.1:8299717-8374833 GCF_001604975.1 Cebus imitator
TACAAAATTAATAGCTGGCTTCTTAGCAGAAATAATGGTGGCCCAAAGGTTGTGGGATAATGTACTCAAAATGCTGAAAGAAAAAACAAACAACTACCAAATCAGAATATCATATCTGGCAAAAACTATCCATTAGGAGAGAAGGAGATTTCCAGATTAAACAAAAACAAAAACAGCTGAGAAAATGTATTGGTTGAAGACCAACCTCACACTAAAGGAAGTTCTTTATGCTGAAAGGCACCAGACAGTAACTCGAATCCACGTGAAAAAACAGTGTGCCAGTAGAGGTAACTATACACATAATTTAAAAGACAGTAAAATATTATATTTCTTCTCTTTCTTTCTCTTAACTGATTTGAGAAACAATTGTATAAAAATTATTTATCTATTATCTATCTGTATTTTGGGTCCTATTAACACATGAAATAAAATATATTTGACAATGACAACAAAAATGAGGTTGTTGAATCAACTCTAAAAATACTATACTTACTAATCTTGTTTCTCCAAACCTCTTTAAAAGATAAAAAATTATATAAAGTAAAAATTATAGCAATATATTATTGGGTTTGTAACACCTACAGACATGCTATGTATAACAATAATTGCACAGAAAAAGGCAATATATAAATCCCACTGTAATTAAGTTTCACAATACTTTAGAATTAATCTGAAATATATTATAATACATTAGTATGTGTATTGTAAGTTCTAGAACAACAAATAATAAAAATAACTTTTAAAAATGAAGAAATTAAAATGTTACACTATAAAGTGTTCACTACACGCAAAGAAAGCAAAGGAAGAAAAACAAAAAAGTATGACACCAGAAAACAAAGCAAAATAGCAGACATAGTAAACAGTCAATTAAAGGCCAGTATTAATTACCCTAATACTAAAACCATAAAAAGACACACAAAGAAAAAGTTCTGCAGAACAGTATCCCTTTTGAATACAAATGTAGAACTCCCAAACAAAACACAAGCAAACTGAATTGGGCAACATATAAATAGTAGTATACCATGACCACATGGGATTTATTCCAAGAATGCAAAGTTGGTTTAATCATTCAAAATCAATTTGTGCAATGCAATATATTAATGGAATAAGAGACAAAAAAAATTTGACCACATCAGTAGATGCAAGAAAAAAATCACTTGACAAAATCTAAAATCTTTTCATTATAAAACCACTCTACAAACAAGAAAAAGAAGGGAACTTCTTTTTCTTCCAACCTGATGAAGGCCATCAATGAAAACGTCACAGTTAACATTATATTTAATAGTAAACACTTAATGCTTTTCCCCTAACATCAAGAACAGACAAAAATGTTATTATCACTTCTATTTAACCTCGTACTGGAAGTTCTTGCTAGGGTAATTAGGCAAGAAAATAGAATAAAAAGCAGCCAGTTTGGAGAAGAGGCAAAACTACATTCACAGATGGCATGACATTGCATATAAAAGAAGTCCTAAGGAATCCACTATAAAAATCCACCATGAGAACTAATATAAGTTCAGCAAGATCTCAAAATACAAGATCAATGTACAAAGTCCATTAGATCGCTATACATTAGCAATGAATACTTTGAAAAGTAAGTTAAAGGAAACAATTCAATTTTTAATAGCATCAAAAAATAAGAGACATAGGAATAAATTTAACAAAAAAGTGCATAACTTTTATACTGAAACTATAAAATACTATTGAAAGTAATTGCAGTAGATCTAAGTACAGGGGAAACTATTCCATGTTCATTGCTTATAAGAGTTAATATTGGCAAGATTGTCGTGCTCCCTCAAATCATCTACGAATTCAATGCAATCTATATCAAAATCCCAGTTGGCTTTTTTTTTTTTTTTTTGGAGAAACTGACAAGCTGATCTTATGCATAGAAATGCAAGGAACCCAGATAACCAAAACAATCTTGGTAGTTAAAAAACTAAGTTGAAGAGCTCACATTCTGATTTCAGAACTTACTACAAAGTTGCAGTAATCAAGACTGTATGGCACAGGTGTAAGGATAAACATATAGGTCAAAGGAATAGAATTGAGAGTTAAAAAAATAAATCTTTACATTTACAGTCAACTTGTTTTTGTTTTTGACAAGGCTACAAAGACAATTCAATAGAAGAAAACATTGTCTTTTCAGAAAATGGTACTAGGAGAAATGAATATCAACATGCAAAACAAAAAAAAAATGAAGTTGGGCTCCTACCTCACAAAGTACACAAAAGGAAACTGAAAATGGACTGTCTATCCAAATGTAAGTGCTAAATCTGTAAAACTATTAGAAGAAAATGTAACAGTAAATCCTCATGATGTTGGGTGAGGCAATAGTTTCTTAACTATTAGCAACAGTTAACGGTTAGTTAACAATGACACCGAAAGCGTAGGTTACAAAAGAAAAAAACAGATAAATTAGACTTTATCCAATCTAAAAGCTTTTTGTGCTGCCAAAGATGCATCAAGAAAGTGAAAAGAATGGGTGAAAGCATTTGCAAATTATGTATCTGACAAGGAACTTGTTTTTAGAATATATAAAGAGTTCTTACAACTCAATATTAAAAAGATAAATGACCCCATTTAAAAATAAGCAAATGATTTGAACAAATATTTCTCCAAAGGAGATAGACAAGTGTTCACCAACTTATAAATTAATATATAAAATGTGCTATACTATACACTGTAATATTATCCACAAAAAAAAGGAATGAAGCCATAATACATACTACAACATGCATGAACCCTGAAAACAATATGGTAAGTAAAAATATGTAGTCACTAAAGACCTCATATATTATTCCGTTGATATAAAATGTCCAAAATAGACAAGTCTATGGTGACAGAAACTGGATTAGTGGTTACTTAGGGCTGGGCAGGAGAGAGTGAAATACGGAGTTAGCTAATGAGGAGTGGAGTGTTTTTAAGAGATGTGAAAATGGTCTAAAATTAGATAGTGTTGATGATTGCATAACCCTGTGAATATATTAAAACATAATATGTTTGATTGTATACTTTTAATAGGTGAATTGTATGTGCATAAAATATAGCTATTTTTTAAACACACACACACACACACACACACACACACACACACACACACACACACACAACTACTTATCTATCATCTCATGGTATCCATGAGCCAGGAGTCTGGGCATAGCTTACTTGAGTCCTCTGCCCAGGGACTCATAAGGTTGGGGTCCATCAGGTCATGTTCTTATCTGAAGCTTGGGGTTCCCTTTGAAGCTCACTGGCTGCTGGCAGAAGGTGGTTCTTTGTGACAGTAGGATTGAAGCCCAAGGCCTTCTGCATTTCCCAGACACACCGCATGGTCCTCTCCTTGGTCACAAAATGGCACTTGCTTCCTCAAGGGCCGTGGCAGTGTCTCCCTGTGTATACAGCAAGACAAAACCTCATACAGGATATACACGTACTGCAACCTCATCTTGCAAGGGGCGGCCCATCACCTCGCCAGATCCCATTGGGTGGGTCACAGGTCCTTCTCACATCAAGGAGAAGGGATCACATGGGGGAACACACCAGTGGGGGACCCCAAGAGCCATCCTGGAATTCTGCCTACCCCCCACCTCTCTCTCTCCCCTTACAGATGTTCATTCTGCAGAGATTTTTGTTTTCTTGAATTGAGCAATTTAGCTTTAAAATTGATTTTCTGCCAGAAACTTCTTAAAGGAGCCAATTTTTCCTTTTCTCTCTTGTTTCTCTCTCTTTCCTCATTAAGCTCTCCCTCTCAACATTTTAAGCCCCTCAGAATAAGGCACACTAGTTTTAAAGAGCTATGACACAATCTCTTCATAACAGCTCAGTGAGAATTTATAGAATTTTCAGCATTTTAGAGCAGAGGCAGCCTGCTGAGAGACCTGTGTATTTAAAATTCTAACAGTCTTGGGGGAAATAAGATGCCCTCAAAGCATTTCCCATCATACGCTCCTGTAAAAAGTCCCCCCACAACCTCTTAAAGATTCCTTGCAGTTAATTTGGAAGTTTTCACATGGGTGGTTTCGTGTGTACGAAGACCTGAAATGATGGTGTGAGTTTCAGGGGACTCACAGACAGCCTTCATTCTGTACCCTTCCTCACCTCCACTATGACACACACCTTGCAGACCCACCCTGCAGCTCCTAGCCATGCTCAGTGGTCATGCTGTCTACACACCCCGGCACCCTAGGAGACAGGCCTGAGGCAGACGCACTCTGAAGCAGTGGTTTTCATTGTCTCGGCCCGCTTGATGTTTTTGTTTTGTTTTGTTTTTGTTCTTGCTTTTTAGAATGAGATTAGGCAATCCTCAATTTGAGGGGTCCACAGATGCTACAGATTTGATCCTGCGTAGTAGATTTGCATTCGGTGGGGATAAGAACAAAAGAAAACACTCCTCAGAAACTCTGAAACCCAGTGGCACCTGCATGACAGAAAGCAGACCCAGGACCAGTGAAGCTGCCCTCTGTGGAATGCAGGCATGGAGGTGCTTTCTCTTGTTCCTGGACAGCTGGCCCATGACCACACTGTTCACAGCACGGCTCTTTCCTCTTCTGCCAAGGGAAGATGCTGGGAAAGGCCGTGGGTTGATTTACAATGTTTCCAGGACTACTGCTGTTACAGGAGGCCATGGCCTTTGGCAGCATGGCCCTGCAGGGTGTGAGGGGCATCTGGGTAGCAGGTAGGTTGGTGCTGCCGGGGAGTTTCTGTAGAGGGGGTAACTCCTCTTGTCCCCTGCACAATCCACTTGCCTCCAGGCAAGCGGAGAGCTGATCTGTTGGGGTGCAGGAGAAACAGGGTTGGGGGGCATGTGAAGAAGTAGTACATATATCAGGACATGAGTGTGGGTCAGTCAGAGGGGTGTTCTGAAAGACTGGGGGTTTGCTAATAATCATCCAGTCTTTGCAGGAAGGGTATGAGATGGGGATTGAGGCCATTAGTCAGATTCATGTTTCCCAAGAGAAGAACAGGCTTGTTAGGTTTGGGACACAGAGGGAGGAAGGGCTAGGGGATGTTTGTGGTCTGCTGAGAATGAATCGCTCACCCGAATGACTCTGAACTGCTGAATGTCCTCCCTGAAAGGATGCTCCAGTGAGAATAATGCCCTTCCCACAGAACACAGAGCTCAGCTGTCCCAGTCAAATGTCATTGAAGATGTTTCTAAAGTGCATTATTCCAAAGACTACTCAAAATTATATATCTTAAGGGTTTCAAATAATTCTGATGACCAAGATGCTCTTGATCTTGACAAGAATTGGCTTAATTATAAAATAAAAATAAAGGCTGGCTTGTTGAAGACCTGAATGAGGTTCTCTCTGCTGCATGAAGGTAGGCTGTGGGTGCCACCAGCCAGGAAGGGGTGGGGAGTATGCTACCAGTGCCATCTATCAGAGCCCAGGGGTGGAGGCCAGCTCCTGGGGGTTCGTGAGAGCACTGGGCTTGGGACCCTCATCGGGCCCTAATGTGGAGTCCACCTGGCGTTTACTGCCTCTGTGTCCTTGGAGTTTGAGTTCATCCATGAATGAAATGACACGTGTGAACATTCTTCATATGCAAAGATACTTCTGGGCTCTCACACTCAAAAAGCCTGTGGAGCATTCCCCACACTGACCATCAGTCATGGAAGGAATGTGCAGCTTATCAGAGACACAAGCTCCTGCTCCACATGTTATGACCCCTGAGTGGGTCCTTCTCATTTGCCCAACAGTGGGGTGGAGGGCCTGCGAGGCAGCCTGACCCTCCAGGCTGGTGATGGCAGCTACTCAACCATGGAGCTGGTTTCGACGCTCATTCTTCTACAGCAGGGGTCCCCAACCCCCAGCTACAGACCAGTATTGTCTAGAGCCTGTTAGGAACCAGCCACACAGCAAGAGGTGAGGGCTGGGCAAGCAAGCATTACCACCTGAGCTTTTCCTCCTGTCAGTCAGCAGTAGCAGCAGATCCTCACAGAAGTGTGAACCGTCTTGTGAACTGTGCACGCGAGGGATCTAGGTTGTGTGCTCCTTATGAGAATCTAACTATTGCCGGATGATCCAAGGTGGAACAGCTCCATCCTTAAATCATCCCCACTACTCCCAGCAGCTGTGGAGAGTTGTCTTCCATGAAACTGGTCCCTGGTGCCAAAGAAGTTGGGGACCACTGTTGTACAGCACTATCTCTGAATTTCAGAGTCATCCTTTCTAATTCTTGTTTCTGACCAGAAAAGGCCTGGACACCCCACTAAGTAACCATCATCAGCTTTTAAAATGTGTTCCCAGGCTATCGGCATATGATACTCTGGGAATCACTCTTGGGGATTTGCGCAAGACCAGCGTGGGAAGCTCCTTGGAGGTCATGTGTGTGACCCCCGAAGATTGCATGTCTCCCCACCCAAATCTGCCCCCACCACCGGCGGCCACGTGTGTGCCTGCCTGGAGCACAGCCTCTGGGTCCACCCCTCTGCATCTCCAGCCGACCTGTCCTGGGCAAGTGGATTAACCGCTCTTGGCTGTCTAAACTGAGATCATGTGCTGTGCTTATTCCTGATCTTGTTGAAAGCCATTTTTTTCACAATCAGTCAAGTGGCTTCTGACTATGACTTGGCTTCCCATGTAGCACAAGCCACAGAAACCCATGCGAGTAGCCCAGGGAGCTCCAAGTAGGTGCTTCAGTCTCAGTAGCACTGAGGAAGGGGGACCTTCTCAGAGACTGAGTCTGGACCTTGGCAAGGGTAACCCAACTGTCTGAAGGCAGTGTAGACACAGCTGCTTCGGTATAGCCATGTCATTTCCTGTCTGATTGCCACATGCATTGGTGACACTGTGCACTCAGATGATGGCTTCATTCGCCACCCACAGGCACAGTGAAGCCACAGCGGGGGAATTGCTGCAGCCCCTGCTGCACCAGTGACAAGCCAGGACACACACCGTCAACTCCCCAAGCCTGGAAGACAGCAGAAAGGGAAGGACATGTGGAGTGCAGCCTGGCCTTGGTCCATGATCAGTGGGGACATCCAGCTGCAGAGATGCAGGGCTGCCCGGAGATACCTGAGGTGAAGAAGTCTGTTCTCTGCAGACAGCTGAAGAGAGAAAAACAGAGTAGCGAAGTGTCTGAAGGAGAAGTGGAAAGGAGCACGCCTGCTTCGAGCTCTGTGTGCGCACATGAGAAGCAGGAACACACTTAAACACATGCCTGGAAACACCTGGAGGAAAAATGGCTTCATCAACCAGAGTGTTGCAAATGAAGCGTTCTCTCTCATCCTGTGTGCTATGAAGCTAGGGAGGCACTGATGAACCTTAAAGCTGCAGTATAGACAAGGCAAGGGTTCAGAACTCAGGCTGCTGTGGTCCCGGGATTAGCAACTCCGGTTAGCAGTGGGTGATGCCATGTGGACGGCTGTGTCTTAAAACCACCTTCAAACTGGATATCCCGCATTTCCTAACATTCTGAAATTCTGTCACTGCATGGACAATGTGTACACAGGTGTATACACATTTATAATCTACTGAGGGAGAGCACACTAAAAGACAAAAAAAAAAAAAAAGAAGAGAGAGAGAGAGAGGGAGAGAAAAGACCCATCCTGCTCTGAACTTTAATCGTGGTTTGTTGGAAGAAGGCAAAAATTGAACATAAGAATAAAGAGAAAAGGCGAAGGTAAGAAACTCTGAAGATTAAAAAATAAATCTGAAAATCAGAGAAAGTTAGCAACATAAAGCACAACCACACAGAAGACAAAGAAAAGAGAAATAACTAAAGAAAAAGAATGTCTGAGAGACAAGAAAATCCTTTTGGCTCAGCTAAAAATAGAAAAAGTAGCTCTTTTTATCCATCTTCCTTTAGGAGATTACAGTATCTGAACATTGAGACTTGAGGCATCTGACTTTGAGGTATCATGTACAGATAAAAATAATCAAATGAGCCATATTTAACCATGTTTCCTTGAAATAAAATGTTAGTTTTCAGTTCTTTGAAGAAAGATATGCATTCTCATAGAGCCCACTTTATTATTTTAGTATAAGATTGGAAAAAGCATATTATATGTTTAGTAAATTGGATTCAAATGAGACAATGCATCAGAAAATGGAATTTCTGATTTGGTTTTAAAATGTTCCTATTTAAAAGATGGTCGAACAGGTGTGAGACAGAAGACAAGAGCTCAAAGTGTGTGGGGCCAACGAGCCCTCACATCTCTGCAGATGGAAACAAGCCTGTGGTTATTATGGTCTCACGTGCTGTGCATCTTCGGGGCTCTCGCTTATGAGCTTTCCGGTCTATAACATTGCAGCTAAACCTCAAAGGTCAAGGCTCAGGCCCTGGGTTTGCCTGGATGTCATTTACTGCCTCCACCAAGTCAGCTCTTGTGTTTCGTTAGTTTTGCTACAGCAGCGGAGAAGGAAAGGGTCCGATTGTGCAAATGGGACAGATGCACACAGGGTGTGCCTCCAGGTGCACACAGGGCAGACCCTTTCCAGATTTTTTTATAGCTTGCATGATTCAATGGCTCCAGGCTGCCCCCAGCCCCATCTTTTAGGTTTTATGGGTTGAACCGTGTCCTTTCAGAATTCACAGGCTGAAGTCCTAACCTGCATTCACAACCTTCTTCCTTTCACTTGTGTGTGGATCACTTTCTGGAGATTTGTAAATGTATAGACTCCCAGGCCCTCCCCATGCCCATTAATCCCTAGCTGCCCCCTCAAAAAGGTGGCAGATCCTTTTACAATGCCCATTGTGATTAGTACATTGGTGGGCTTGGAAGACCTGAGGCCATCAGTCCATGGTCACTTTGGGGGTTCAATGTTAACTTTGCCGCTGAAAACACAGTCTTCAGAACTTCAGCACAGGCATCGCCCAGAAGCCTTTTAGACGTGCAGAATCTTCGGCCACACTCCAGACCCACTGAATGAGACTCTGCATTTTAACAAGAGCTGGAGTATTTCATATGCACTGTCCTGGGATGGTGTGAGGGACCATGTTGCTAAGCAGCTGGTCTCTTGTTAGGCCACCCAAGGGAGACTTCTTTTCTTTAATAAAGAAACTGAATTCCACAGAATCTCTAGAGTCTTGAGGCTATTTTCTTCCTATAAAAAGCTGTTACCAATTTTGATCCTTACATTATCACCCTCCTCTGCATCATTTTCTTATTCATACAAAGAAACACTGCAGTGGAGTGGACCAGTTGGGAAGTTGGCTCCGGCACATCTGCTAAGAATTTGTTGGGAATTTATACCTTCCTAATCACATTCCTCTTTTGCTGATGATGAAAGTTCTAAACGTTTCAGATTTGTGTGTGTGTGTGTGTGTGTGTGTGTGTGTAAAAGGTTAATTGATGCTTTTTAAAAATGTGGCCCATTTGAAGCTTTGAAAAGGCATGCTTCTCTTCCCACCAAAGTGATAGCTAACCTATCTCTGCCATCCCAGAGACTGGCTCCCTGTGACACTTGCAGAATTATCCCCTGTGTCCTTCTGCCAGACACCATCAGCCACCTTTCCCTCTTGAGTCTTTGGGCTTACCTTCCAGTGCCTGAAAGGGCCAAGCTTACTTGTGTGCACCTAGGAACAGTCTGCCTCCAAGGTATAACCTCCACACTCCAAAAATGAGCATCTGCTCCCTAAGCCCCCCATCCAAGACACTGGAAATTTCTTCAATGCAGGGAAAAACATTTAACTTCACTATTAGGAGGTGAACTTGAATGTGGTATACTGACAGGCCCCACCAGGTGGAGGTGATGAGATGCTGGAAAGCAGGGCTGGATCTTTGTCAACAGGAATACCAGGATGTGGGGTCTCCAGCAATGCACGGGGAGGTGAAACTAAGGGTGTCAAGTTCAGCCTCACCAATTTCTTAACTGTACTGGAGCATTTGGGACTATTCTAAGGTGGGATTTCTCTTTACGGATTAGGAGGGGAGCAGCCCTCTTCTCAGTGATGCCTTCCTGTCAGGGTGGTCCGTTCATGAGTCACGGCCTTAAATGAGGTCAGGATACTTTGTGGCCCTTCATCCTCCATATAGGACTTCAGCAGACCCTTATCCCTTCCCAACCCGGGTTTCTTTTTCAACGGTGCACATGACCACACCTGCATGGGGTTTATAATTGGTAGAACAACTCTGATGAAAACGTTTGGACTTTTCAAAACACACCACCTTTATTCCAGGATGGCCCCAGAATTTCCCAGAGATTCAAATGGAATCCTGGAAATCTGTTAGCTTTGGATGCCTAGGATTGCACAGGCTTCTTAATAGCATGAGAAAAAGGAGAGCAAGGTTTGTGAGGTAAAAAAAAAAATGCAAGAAATAAGGTTTAGAAATAAAAATAAAGCAAGCAACTATTTCTGAAAGACTAGCTGTACTCTGGAGATGGCCTGTTCTGTATAAATACAATCATAAAATATTGCAGAAGTTGGCGGTGGGTGCCATCTGTGAAGCTCCTGAGTGCCAGTCTTCTCCTCTGTATAATGGGGATATTAATACCATTTGGATTTAATGATTTGGTGCCACCACCACCACTGATATGGTTTGGCTGTGTCCCCATCCAAATCTCATCTTGAATCGTGGCTCCCATAATTCCCAGGTGTTGTGGGAGGGGCCCAGTGGGAGGCAGAAGAATCATGGGGGTGAGAGTTTCCTGTGGTGTACTTACGATCGTGAATAAGTCACACTAGATTTGCTGGTTTTATAAGGAGGCATTTCCCTACTCAAGCTCTCTCTCTTTGCCTGCTGCCATCCAAGTAAGATGTGACTTGACCCTCCTTGCCTTCCCCCATGACTGTGAGGCCTCCCAAGCCATGTGGAGCTGTGGGTCCATTAACTCTCTTTTTTTCATAAATTGCCCAGTTTCAGGTATGTCTTTATCAGCAGCATGAAAATGGACTAATACAGTAGATTGGTACCAGTAGAGTGGAGCGCTGCTGAAAAGATACCAAAAAATGTGGAAGCGACTTTGGAACTGGGTAACAGGCAGAGGTTGGAACAGTTTGGAGGGCTCAGAAGAAGACAGGAAAATGTGGGAAAGTTTTAAACTTCCTAGAAACTTGTGAATGGTTTTCACCAAAATGCTGATAATGATATGGACAATAAAATCCAGGCTGAGGTGGTCTCAGGTAGAGATGAGGAACTTGGGAATTGGAGTAAAGGGAACTCTTGTTATGTTTTAGTAAAGAGACTGGTGGCATTTTGCTCCTTCCCTAGAGATTGTGGAACTTTGAACTTGAGAAAGATGATTTAGGGTGTCTGGCAGAAGAAATTTCTAAGCAGCAAAGCATTCAAGAAGTGACTTGAGTGCTGTTAGGGCATCCCGTTTTATAAGGGAAGAAGAGCATGAAAGTTTGGAAAATTTGCAGCCTGACAATGCGATAGAAAAGAAAATCCCATTTTCTGAGGAGAAATTTAAGCTGGCTGCAGAAATTTGCATAAGTGATGAGTAGTTGAATGTTAATCCCCAAAACAATGGGGAAAATGTCTCCAGGGCATGTCACAGCAGCTCCTCCTATTACAAGCCTAGAGGACCAGGAGGAAAAAGTGGTTTCATGGGCTGGGTCCAGGGTGCCCTTCCTCTGTGCAGCCTAGGGACTTGGTGCCCTGTATCTCAGCCACTCTAGCCACTGCTAAAAGGGGCCAAGGTGCAGCTCAGCCATTGCTTCAGAGGGTGTAAGCCACAAGTCTTGGCAGCTTCCACATGCTGTTGAGCCTGTGGGTGTATGGAAGTCAAGAACTGAGGTTTGGGAACTTCTGCCTAGATTTCAGAGGATGTGTAGAAACACCTGGATGTCCTAGCAGAAGTTCGCTGCAAGGGTGGGGTCCTCATGGAGAACCTTTGCTAGGGCAGTGCAGAAGGGAAGTATGGGGTCAGAGCCCCCACACAGAGTCCCTACTGTAGACTCTACCTATGGAGCTTTGAGAAGAGGGCTACCATCCACCAGAGCCTAGAATGGTAGATCCACCAACAGCTCGCACCATGCACCTGGAAAAGCTGCAGACACTCAATGCCAGCCCATGAAAGCAGCCAGGAGGGAGATATAGCCTGTAAAGTCACAGAGGCAGAGCTGCATAAGGCCATGGGAACATACCTCTTGCATTAGCATGACCTGGATGTGAGACATGGAATCAAAGGGAATCATTTTGGAGCTTTAAGATTTGACTGCACCACTGGATTTTTGTGTGGGTCTCTCCCTCTCTCTGTGCAGCCCTGGATTCTCCCCCTAGATGAAGCTTCTCCTTGTCTCTCTGCAGGGTCTCTCCACCAGGGAGCCATGCTTCTTGCCTCATGGTTCAGGGAGCCCAAGAGCACATGGCTTGGGCTGCCAGGCCTTCCTAGGGTTTAACCTGGAAGTAGCATTACATTATTTCTGCCACCTTCCATTGAAAGCAGGTCCCAAGCTCAGCCCAGATTCAAATAGAAAGGACCATCCAAAGGCATGGATCCTGAGATGAGTGTCCACTGGGGACAGGAAGCTATCCCTACTCATATCCTCACTTCCACCTCTGCACACCATTTGAGTCAACACAGAGCAGGTGAGCATCATTCAGTGAAGGAGGGAGGGGTGAGTGGCCCATAACCAATCTAACGTTGTGTGCATGTCAGTCCCAGCCTCTGCCTCCCAATGCAGTGGGTTTCAAAAGCTCCCAAGTTTATTGTTTGGAGCTTGAGGCCCATCTCATTGAAGACATAGTTGTCTCTGTGACTGCTTTCCTAGGCTGGCCACAGAGATGGTCACTGAGAGAACTGTACTACCATTCCCACATCTGATGAGAGAAAAAAAGTTTCTGGGCGGGTCCGGAAGCTGACCGCCTCTTTTCAGCAGTGTACGTGTGAGAAGATAGTTCTGGGCTTGTTTGTGTGGGGACACCTGCAGCTCAACTTCCGCAGTGGTGGGCCCTGAGCTCTGTAGCCTCCCCTGCCTCCACAGCTCTGCTCCCTTGCTCTGTCATGGGCCTGGGGACAGCAGACTTGGGCTGGACGTGTGCCTCCACCACTCATTCCCTGGGCAACCTTTGATCCCTGTGTTCTGTGCCTACACAGAGAAGAAAGAACAAGAAAACACACTGCAAGTGCCGGCTCCCGTACACCTCCACCCTCAGCCTCCTTCTCACCAAATCAGCCTCCAGGATCCTGGAGCAAAGACTTGGGTGCCGTTGGGGTCTCCATTGTGCCAAGTTTTTCCTTGTTAAAACACCTTGAAATTGATTTTAAAATTTTGTATTACTTTGAGCTTTAATTGACCAGTGAAGTCAGTTTGAATGTCCAAGGCTTTCTCTCCAGATCTTTAATTATTTTAAAGCCTTCTTTAAGGCAAACTTGTCCAACTTGCTTTATTTTGTTGTTGTTGTCTTCTGTTTTGTTGTAGGGTGTTAGCAGTCTGAAGCCACCGTTTTTAGTTTCTGTCTCTAGTGATAAGTGGAAAAGAGGGATGAGGAAGGGGCTTTACTGGCCCAACCAGAAACAGAAATTAAGAACCCATGACTGTATTCTCTCCCTTGGACATCCCTGCAAGGAGTGAAAAATATTGAACACTAAGGTAAGCTACAGCTTTTTATATTAAAATCAGTTATACATATGCAAAAAAGTAGTAACATGTACAGTATCACACGCACTCCCCCAGCAGAGCTTATGTGGAGATATGATGTTGTTTTTCTATCTACATTTTGTTACTTTTCTATAAGGAATATGTATTAATCGATTATATCATTTTATTTTGGATAAATGGAGTCACTATAGCCTTGAGACTACATTTTACTTGCAGAAGAATGTAGAGAATCTCTTCCAAACAGCCTTAGGAAAAGGGAGAACTCCTCCCTCCTTCCATCATCCACCTGTGCACCTGGGAGGAGCTTTACCACCTGCAGGGTAACACCTCCCCACTCCTCTACACTGGGAATTACAATACCTGCCTTATCAATCCCAAAGGGTTGTTGTGTTTCTCAGAAGAGATTTCATATACTAAAGTATAAGCTATCTTGTGTAAGCAAAAGAGCAATAAGTAGATTATCCTCTGCAAACTGGGGAGATGCAGGCCTTCAGGGTAAAGCAAAAGTGCTTTCCAGTGAACAGGGGAAGGGTTCCAGTTTCGTAGCAAAAAGGAGTTCCCACCCAGGTTCCCAATCGCATCAGTTTATGTAAACTTACTGAAGGATTGAAACTTACTTAGTTCTGACTTGTGGGTTGCAGCTGAATCTGATTGGTGGATTGCAGTAGGTTCTGATTGGTTGGTTCAGATGACTCTTAAAAGTTCCAAAGCTGAACTGCAGTGTGGGTTTGGGGGGAATTCAGAGTACCTCTAATTAGGAAATGGCTGCTATTTTAAATGGAGGCCTATTAGCCATTCCAGATCCATCCCAAAGGACCCCTCAGGTTCACATGTGTTCACATAGCCTAACCTGAAATGACAGTCTGGAGTGAAGGAGGCTACCTTATTCTCTGCCAGCTGACCTACTCCTTGCAGGGAAATCATGTTGCCAGGTTCATCGGTGAAGTTCAAAAGGAAAGTATGATTACCCCCATTTTAATGAGGAAACCGGTCTGCCCAGAAAACACATCTCATGCCTCCCAGCTCTGTCTGTGTCTCAGCTTGGAAGTAAATACTGCAGCAAACTGTTTAACACTATCAAAAATCTCCTCCTCTGACAAAAGGTAGTACAGCTGCTTTTCTGCAATGAAAAGAAGTCAGGGTCTTTGCCAGAGCCCAAGGGTGCTGAATCCAGGGGCGTTTGCCCGAGACCTGAGCTCTGCGGAACTCAGAACCCATCTGGACCAGGGTGAGCCTGGAATGTGTGCCCTGGGCAGGTTGCCGGGTGGAGTTTCTAAGCTCCCACACATGTAGCAGCCAAAAACCATGTCAGTCCCAGACCCCTAACTCCATGGCCACAGTTTCCAAGGCTACAGTAATTTATCCCCCATAATAAGTGCTGAAATACTAGGAATTAGTCCATAGCCAGACTGGTAAAAAAGTTGTCTTAAAATAGCTAAGATTAGATTAGACAAATCTGGTTCTGTTTCGTTGGAAAACTTTCCGATTGGATTGAGAGCCCAGCAGAGTAATTACTGAAGTCAGAGTACTATTTGGCGTCTTGAATCTTGAGAAAAAGAGCAAGTGAGGCAACAGGTCTCAGACCTCCTTTGTTTCTACCTGGGGAGCTACAGAATTGTTTACAACGTGGGAAAGCTCTGAGATCCCATGGAAGAAAAATAACTCTATGTCCCATAAATAATTGAAACCAGATATTTATATTTCTAGAGGAGGTGGGAGGAAAAAAAAAAAAAAAAAAAAAAAAAAAAAAAAAAAAAAAAAAAAAAAAAAAAAAAAGAAAAAAAAAAAAAAAGGGAAAACAAAAAAAAAAAGAAAAGGGTGTTTTTTTTTTTTTTAACTTAGGAAAGTGGACAAATAGAAGATGAATGTCCTGAATCATTTTATTGCTGGTAATAATGCCTTGGGTTTATAGGGTGGCTTTCTTCTGAAGATCTAAAGATATTTTTTATACCTACTATTTTGCTTCTGTTCACTGCAACCTGAAAAACAAGACACTGTTGTAAAATAAACATCAAATGTAGAAATCCTGCTGAAGAAAAAAACAAAAAGGCCTGAGAACCCTCACAGAGCTACATGCCCACAGGAAAAGTAGCAGCCCCTCCTCACTCCCTCCACGGTACAAGGAGGGCAGCAGTTGAGGAGGCACATATTTCAGATGCAGCTCCTACTTCCTACAAAGGCTACAGACCCCTGACCAGATCCAGCTGCTTCTCTGTTTCCACCAGAGGAAGCCAGAGAGCAGGTGTAACAGATATAGGGGTACTTTTCATTTCTAAGCATCTTTTTCATTTCTTTTTATTAATAGGCTTTATTTTTTTAGAGCAGCTTTAGGTTCACAGCAAAATTGAGAGGAAGACACAAAGAGTTCTCATGTACTCCCTCCCCCAATCCCACCATATGCACAGCCTCCCCAACTATCAACATCCCACTCCAGAGCGGTCCTTTAGTAAAAGCTGATGAACATGCACACATGCTATTAACCCAAGGCCATAGTTAACATTAGGGTTCACTCTTGGTGCTGTATAGTCCATGGCTTTGGACAAAAGTACAATAACATGAATCTACCATCACAGTATCATACAGAGTAGTTCCACTGTCCTAAAAATCCTCCGTGCTCCACCTACTCATCCCTCCCTCCCTTCTCCCAGTCCCTAGCAACCACTGCCTTTTTACTGTCTCCCTAGTTTCACCTCTTCCAGAATGTCCTGTAGTTGGAATTACACAGCATGCAGTCATCAGTTTACCTATGGATGCACAATTGTTGCAGTACCATTTATTGAAAAGGCTATTATTTCTCCATATTGCCTTTGAAACTTGGTCGAAAATGAGTTGTTCATATAGTGTGACTTCATTTCTAGATGTTCTACTACACTGCATTAATTTCTTTGTCTACATTTTTGCTAAAACAACACATTTTGATTACTGTATGCTTTTCATAAATCTAGTAATAAGGTAATATTCATTCTCCAAATTTGTTTTTATTTTTTAAAGTTGTTTTGACTATTGTAGACTCTTTAAATTTCTGTATGAATTTTGTAAATTTTAGATTCAGTTATCGAATTACTTTAAAAGCCTACTGGAATTTCTATTTGGATTGCATTGATTCTATAGATCAATTTGTGGAGAACTGACATCTTAACAATACTGAGTCTTCCAACCTATAAACATAGCGTATTTTTTTCTTCATTTAGATCTTACTTGTTATCAACAGCATTTTATAGTTTTCAGTACACAGACGTTTTACTTCCTATGGAGCAGACTAATTCCCAGGTATCTCGTTTTTATGCTAAAGTAAATGTTATTTTTCAATTTCTAGTAATTTGTTGTGAGTACGTAGACATACAATTGATTTCTGTATATTAATCTTGCATACTGAAATTTTGCTAACCTCACTGTTACTTCTATCAGTTTTCTTTGTAGATTCCATTGCATCTCTACAGAGATGACCATGTTATATGCAAATGAAAGGTTCTACCTTTTCCTTTCCAATACGAATGCCTTTAATTTCCTTGTCTTGCTGATTGTACTGGTAAGAACCTCCTCCAGGTTGAATAGAAGTGTGGTATTTCTCATCTTCAGGAGGAAAGCATTTTGTCATTTACCATTGAGTGTGATGTCATCTGTGGGTTTGTGGTAGATGCCCTTCTGGTCCTTGTTGATGAGAGCTTTTATGTCGAGTGTATGTTGAATATTATCAAATACATGTTTGTGTCTATTAAAGAGGTGACACAATTTTTCTTTTTTAGTTTCATAATAGTATGAATTATAATGATTAAATTCTGAATGTTAAGCCAACCACACACGCTTGTGATAAACTCCACTTGGTCATAATATCTTCTGCTCTTGATATATTGTCAGTTAGAGTGTGAAAATTTTGTTTAGATTTTTTTGCATTTATGTCCATGAGGGATATTAGTCTCCTCATTTTTTTTCTCTATTTGTCAGGATTTTGGGTCTGACTGATGCTGACCGCAGATAGTGTTGGAAAGGATATTGTCTTTTTAATTTTCTGGAAGAATTTTTGTAGAATCAAAATTTGTCTCTCTTAAATGTTTGGTAGAATATACTAGTGAAGCTACCTGTGAATGGAGACTATGTGTGTGTGAGAAGAAATTACAAATTCAATTTTTAAAATTTGATTTAAATAATTGATTTCTTCTTCAGTAAATATTGGTAGTCAGACATACAGACCAATGGAACACAACAGAGGCCTCAGAAATAATGACACACATCTACAACCACCTGATCTTTGACAAACCTGAGAAAAACAAGCAATGGGGAAAGGATTCCCTATTTAATAAATGGTGTTGGGAAAAACTGGCTAACCATATGAAAAAAGCTGAAACTGGATCCCTTCCTTACACTTTATACAAAAATTAACTCAAGATGGATTAAAGATTTAAACATAACACCTAAAATCATAAAAATTCTAGAAGAAAACTAGGCAATACCATTCAGGACATAGGCATGGGCAAAGACTTCATGACTAAAACACCAAAAGCAATGACAACAAAAGCCAAAATCGACAAATGGGATCTAATTAAACTAAAGAGCTTCTCCACAGAAAAATAAACTATCATCTGAGTGAACAGGCAACCTACAGAATGGGAGAAAATTTTTGCAGTCTACCCATCTGGCAAAGGGCTAATATCCAGAATCTACAAAGAACTAAAACAGACTTACAAGAAAAAAAACAAACAACTCCACCAAAAAGTGGGCAAAGGATATGAACAGACACTTCTCAAAAGACATTTATGCAGCCAGCAAACATGAAAAAAAGCTCAACATCACTCGTCATTAGAGAAATGCAAATCAAACCCACATTGAGATATCATCTCATGCCAGTTAGAATGGCAATCATTAAAAAATCTGGAGACAATAGATGCTAGAGAGGATGTGGAGAAATAGGAATGCTTTTACACTGTTGGTGGGAGTGTAAATTAGTTCAATCATTGTGGAAGACAGTGTAATGACTCCTCAAGGATCTAGAACTAGAAATACCATTTGACCCAGCAATCCCATTACTGGGTATATACTCAAATAATTATAAATCATTTTATTATAAAGACACATACACACATACGTTTATTGGGGCACTGTCCACAGTAGCAAAGACTTGGAACCAGCCCAAATGCCCATCAATGATAGACTGGATAAAGAAAATGGGGCACATGCACACCATGGAATACTATGCAGCCATAAAAAAGGATGAATTCATTTCCTTTGCAGGGACATAGATGAAGCTGGAAACCATCATTCTCAGCAAACTAACACAAGAACAGAAAAACCAAACACCGCATGTTCTCACTTATAAGTGGGAGTTGAACAACAAGAACACATGGAACAGGGAAGGAAACATCACATACCAGGGCCTGTCAGGGGTTGGGGAGCTAGGGGAGGGATAGCATTAGGAGAAATATCTAACATAGATGGTGGGGTGATGGATGCAGCCAACCACCATGGCACATGTTTTCCTGTGTAACAAACCTACATGTTCTGCACATGTACCTAAGAGCTTACAGTACAATAAAAAAAAATTGGTAGTTTGTGATTTTCAAAGGTTTTGTCCATTTCATCTATGTAGTCAAATTAATTAACATAGAACCATTCATAACATTATCTTATTTTCCTACCATTATCTTTTGATTCTGATGTCACTTTGCTTTTCTGATTTTGGTGATTTATGATTTCTCTTACTTTCTGATCAATCTTGCTAAATGTCTATCAATGTCTATCAATTTTATTGATCTTAAAGATACAGCTTTTGGTTTTATTGATTTTTTTTCTATTGTCTTTTTGCTTTCTATTTTATTAACTTCCACTTTGACCTTTTTTACTTCCTTTCTTCTACTTTGTCTTTAACTTAATCTTTTTTTTTGGGGAGGGGACTGTTAAGGTGGAAGCTGAGGTCTTACACTTGAGAACTTTATTTTCTAGTATCAATGTTTGGTGCTCCAAATTTCCCTCTAAATGCTTTAGTGATGATCTAATAAATTCTTATTTGTTATGTTTTAATTTTAATCCACTTTAAAACACTATCTAATTTCCCTATTAATTTCTCCTTTGACTGATGGCTTATTTAGAAATGTCTTGTTTAGTATCCATGTTTGAGGGACTTTCTAGATATTTTTCTGTTACTAATTTTTAATGTAATTCCATCGTGAGTAGAGTGCAAATTTTGTATGATTTGGAAAGCTGTATACTTTTTGAGGATGGTTTTATGGCACCAAGTTTGACCTATCTTGGTAAATATTCTGTGTACCCTTGAAAATAATGTATACATGTTATTACTGGGTGGAGTGTTCTATAAATATCAATTAAGTAAAATTAGTTAATGGTGTTTAAATATGCTATTCCTTACTGAGTTTTTGTTCATCTGTTTTATCAATTATTGAGAGAGGGTTACTAAATTCTCTGTCTATAACTATAAAATCATATATTTTCCTTGAAGTTATATCAGTTTTTGCTTCAATTATTTTGTTTTTTGTTAGTATTTAGGAGTGTTATTTCCTCTTAATAAATTAATCTTTTTGTCAAGAAATCTCTTTATTCCTCCTTATTTCCTTTGTTTAAAATCTAATTTGTCTGAGATTAATATAGTAGCTCCAGCTTTATTTGATTCGTGTTAACATAATGTCTCTTTCTTCATTCATTTACCTTTAACTTATTTGTGTCTTTATATTTATTATGTATTTTCTATGATCAGCATATAGTTGGGTCTTGCTTTTGTAACCAATTAGACAATCTCTGCCTTTTCATTTGAAGTATTTAGACCATTTACATTTAATGTGATTATTAATATGATGGTTGATACAAATATGAACATCTTGGTATTTATTTTCTATTTGCCCCCCTTTTTTCTTTTCTCTTATTTTTTAAACCAACTTTTGAATGAATATATTAATTTTGACTATTATAATTCGTTAATTGTAATTATTTGGTAAATGTTCATTTTATTTCTTTTGTTGGCTTTTGTTTTGCTTTGTTTTCCTAGTGGTTGCTATAGTTTTTGTATACATCTTTTAGGTGCTATTATACCACTTCCATATCATATGAGAACCTGAAAATCATATATTTATATTTTACTTCTCCCAAACTTTGTTCTATTATTGTCATACATTTTACTTTTACATATGCTAAAGGCACCACAGAGCATTGTTATTATTTGTGTTTAAGCAGTCAATTATCTTTTAAATATATTTAAATAATAAGAATAAAACCTTATATCTTTACCCATGTGGTTACCAATTCTGCTTTGTATAGATCTATATTTCCCTCTGGTATCATGTCATATCTGCTTGAAGGACAACCTTTATTAAGCATTTCTTGCAGGTCTTCTCTGGGTGAATTCTTTTGGTTTTTGTATGTCTGCAATGTCTTCACTTTGCCTTAATTATTTAAAGATACTTTACTGAAACATAGATATTAGGTAAATAGTTTTTATTTGTTGGGTTCTTTAAAGATGTTGCTATGTTGATTTGTTGCTAGCATTATTTCTGACAAGAACTCTGCTGTCATTCTTCTTAGTTTTTCTGTGCCTAATGTGTCTTTTTTTCCTCTGGTGGATTTTAATATTTTCTCTTTATCACTGGTTTTGAGGAATTTGATAATAATATGTCTTAATGTTTCATGCTTTTTGTGGTTGGGGTTCAGTGAGACTTTTAAATCTGTGAATTTGTGGTTTTTTCATGTTTGGTAAATTTTTGTTATCTTATTAATAAATATTTTTTCTGTGTCTACTCTCTCTTTCAAGGACTCCATTTATTAGGCTGCTTAAAATTGCCTGCTTAAAAATGAATAATTCACTGATGATCTGTTCATCAAAGAAAATTCTTTTCTGTCTGTTTTATTCTTCATAAAAGTACAATGTTCTAGTCTAGCCGATGGAACAGACACTTTTCCTGGGCACACATGTGCTTCTAGCACTGCTCCTTTTATCCTCTCTGGTGGTTCTTTCCCCAGCATCAGGTAGGGTCTTCACATGTATATACTGACTAGTACTCAGCTGAGCGCTGGAGGGAAACCCTCTATGGAACTCTAAGTTTCTCGTTCTGTGCATTTATGCTCTCCAGTACTCTCTTCTGTGAACTCTAGCCGCCTAGGACTCCTAGCTCTGTCTCGTCAACTTAGGAGTTCATTGAGCTCCACATAGGTTGCTCTTCCCTGTACCCCAGCATGAAAACCCCATTGAGGATGTAAGCTTGGGTAACTATTCAGCTCACTTTGCTTCTTGTCTCTCAGGAATCGCTGTCACTGGTTACCTGATGTCCAGTGCCTGGAAAACAGTGATTTCATATGTTTTGTTAGTATTTTTTGTTGTTGTTTCAGGTGTGCTTGTATTTGTGTGTATGTGTGTGGAAGGATAGGTCCAGTGCCAGTTACTTCATTTGTCTAGAAGCTTATGTATTCTAAGCACTTGTATTTGGAAACCTAGAAAAAATAGATAATTTCCTAGGAATATATAATTTACTGAAACTGGCTTGAAAAACATAAAGAGACTAATTTCCGGAAAAGAAACAGAAAAAGTTACCAGTTAAATCTCCAGAAATCACAAGGTTTTATGTTTTCACGAGAGAATTCTCTCAAACCGTTATAGAATAACAATCCCAACACTATTAAATTGCTCTCTTCTAGAACTTAGAGAAGAGAAGCCATCAAACCATTTTATGAAATGACCATAGTAATTAAATTAAACAAAGAGGGCACAAAAGAAAATAACAAAGCAGTGCCAGTTATAAATATTGATTCAAAATTCATGAATAAAATATTGCTAAGTAGAATTTTGCAACAAATTAAAAAAGTAATTCACCATGACTAAGTATGTCTTACTCCAGAAATATAAATGACTCAATGCTTAGAAATTATTAATAATGTCATAATAATGTTAATAAAGCTAAGTTGAAAAAGCATGTGCTTATTTCCATCAATGCTAAGACATTCAATAAAATTCAAAATCCATTCATGATTTAAAAAACTGCTTCAAAATGAGAATATATATGATATATTAGTAAAATAAAATACGCCTATTTCACTATAAAGACAACAGCTTCTTTCTTGCTTAGAAGTACTTATAGTAAATTAAATCATAAGGCTGGGATGTTCACTTTCATCATTATTATTTAGATTTGTTTTGGAAGTGCCAGATAATACAATGAGAAGTACTGGTAAGAAATTCAAAGTATAAAAACTAGAAGAGTGAAAATATAATAATTAGTTATACATAATATATAAATAATATTTTACTTATTCATTCTATACCTTAAAATCAGAGTGTCTTCTTAAAAATTATTACAAACAATAAGATGATTCAATAATGTGACGGTACACAGTCAATATACAGAATTTTACAACCTTTATTTACAAAAAGCAACAATTATTTGGAGGAGCTAAATGGAAGAAAAAGTCCATTAAAATATAGAGAAAAATCAATAACTACACCAAAAATCTGTGAGAAAAACTGTACAATTCTTCTGAAGACAATTTTTTAAAGACCTGAACAACTGGAAAAAGTGCCCGTATACTTGACCAGGAAACTCAATATTACAAAGATATTAATTCCCTCAGTAAGTTAAACTCTAGCATTATTTGGAATCCAATAAAAATATCACTGAAATTTTTTCTAACTACTAGGCAATGTTCTTATGGAAAAAATAAATAAGACAGAATAGGCAGAAAATATGTAAAGAATAAAAGTGATGACCAAGACTAACCCTGCTAGATTTTCAATCATATTATGAAGCTACAATAATTAAAATGGCACAGTATTGGTACCTGAATAAATAGATCTATGCCACAGAATAGAATGTCTAGAGATAGTTCTGCTGACTTGTGAAAATTTGCTAGATCACAGAACTAGCATTTCATAAGTGCAAAAGTGGATCATTCAATAAATGCTTTAGGACAAATAGGAAGCCAAGTGGAAAAAAATTAACCTATATTTATACCTCAGAGTTTATACTGAAATTCCAGATGGATAAAAGATTTCAATTTTTTAAAAAAGTGTTAAAAAATACTAGAAGACTCAGTCCAACGTGTAAGGAGCTTGCAAGTCACAACTTCCATTTATTCTCACAATTTAAGAAAAGTTGAATAACTGAAAATTAACAACTCTTTTAAGATCTACCAGAAAATTTAGATCATAGAATAAGCCACCACACTGAAACTGGTGACACAGGTAGACACAGAGAATCTGTTTACCTGGAGTGGGAAACTGAAATCTACAGTGAAACCAGCATCCGGTAGAAATATTTATTGACTAATTGCTGGAGACTCGGTGTGAACTAGTTTGCAAGGAAAAAATAAAAATAAAAATATAAACTTTAAAGGCTGAACATTGTGTGTGGAGAGCAAACATTCCCACGTTTTGTCTCCCCAAACCCCAGTAGGTATTCAGGGTGAAGATCAAAGGACAAATCACGCCATATCTCCAGCAGAGACAGGGGAAAGGTAACTATTTTGAAATACTCCCAGGGCATTCTTTTCTCCTTTTAAAAATCCTACCCTCCAAGAAAACTATTTCACCACAGCCTAACTGACTTATGTTTTACCAGAACCTAAGAGGCTCTGGGGAAAGCTCTTGATCAACTCTAGCTTGTTCTAAACTCCATGTGAAAAAGAGAAATACCTAACGAAGCCTCTTCTAGCTTTTCTGACTAGAGGAAAAGGGAGAAGGGAGAGGAGGTGCTGAGCAGCACTTGTGAAAGTCACCGTCCAGGGCACTGGCTCTCTAAAAGACTGAGACTAATCATGGGATTACAGCACACTTCCCATTACTCCACAATCCTTACGCTACATCACGAAAAGCCTATTTACCACAACTGTTTTCACCCAGTACGTTATGTCTGGCTTTCAGTGAAATGTTACAAATCATACTAACAGTAAAAAATAAACAAAGCCCCAGATCACACACATGGACACACACAGAGTATGAAGAGACAAGGCAAGCATCAGAACCAGACTCAGATGTGGTAGAGAGGTCGAATAGCAGACCTAGAATTTAACCCTTTTCCCATTTAGAAAAAAAGAAAAAAGGGTGGCTCGCTACCAGCACTCATTTAATTTTTACATAAACACACTCTTCGAGGGTGAAGCAAAGCTGACTGATTTTCACTGTGAAAATGAAATATGAAAACTTTTCATGGAATTATTTCTAAACAAGATTAACATCAGAATCATCTGAATGATCAGAATCGTCTATTTTGGAAAAATCAGATTCATCAAATGAATATTCAGCCAACAACTATCTGAGGAGGAAGTTAACATCACAAGTAGGATTGCTATTTTCTGGGATTTGACATTTTCAGTGATTGAGAATTACTATATTTTGTAAGTGGAAATGCTTCTACTAAAAACAACACTGTAAATGGAATGATGTCTTTTATTTCCAAAGTTGACATACTAGAGCAATGTGAAAATATTACTATTTCATGGCAAAGTCATCTCAGGGTAAACATTGCAGCTGCAGTGCCACCAGCAAGTTATCTGGGACAAATGGAAAAAGGGTTAAAAGACCTATGGTATATATTATGATAGTTTTAATAGAAAAAGTAAGCAAAATGCAAGAATAGATGGGTAAACAGAGAGATGAAAATTCTAAAAAATAATTAAAAAATAGTAGAGATCAGAAACACTGTAAAGAATTGAAGACTGCCTTTGATGATCTCATTAGAAGTCTAGACACGGCTGAAGACAGAATCTCTGAACTTCGGGATATGTCAATAGAAACTTCACAAACTGACAATCAAAGAGAAGAGACTTATAAAATGGACCAGAATATCTCAGAACTGTGGGACAGGTACAAAAGATGTGACATATGCATAATGGGAACACCAGAAAAAGAAGAGAGAAAGCAACAGATGAATTATTGAAGCAATACAGAATAAGAATTCTCCAAAATTAAGACAGACATGAAACCACGAATTCCAGAATCTGGGAGAGTATCAAGAATGAAAAATGCCAAAATATCTACTCCTAGGCATATTATATCCAAACTGCAGAAAATAAACACAAAATTCCTGAAAGGAGCCAGAGGCAGAGTAAGCCATCTTATCTATAGAGGAGTAATGGTAAGAACTACATCCAACTTCTCCTTGGACACCAGGCAAGCAGGAAGAAAGTGGAGTGAAATACTTAATATGTTGGAAGAATAAACCCATCAACCCAGAATTTGGTGAAATTATCCTCTAAAAGTGAAGGAGAAACAGGCTTTCTCAGACAATAAAGAATTGAAGCTACCTTGCAAGAAATGTTAAAGAAGTTATTCAGAGAGAAGGAAAGTGATACAGGTCAGAAACTTAGGTCTGTGTAAAGGGAAGCATGTTAGATAAGGCATAAATAAAGGAAAACTAACAACTTTTATTTTTCTTATTCCTAATAGATCTAGCAGATCCATTTGTTTGTTCAAAATAAGAACAACAATGTGTTTGCTGATTTTAGCTTGTGGAAAAGTAAAATGAATAACAGCAATGTCATAAGAGATAAGAGGGAAGGATTGGGAATATGCTCTTAAAAGGTACTTGCATTACCCACGAAGCAGTATAGTGTTATCGAAAAGTGGACACAGGTTAGTTGTAAATGTATATTGTCAACTCTACAACAACTGCCAAAGTAAGTAAAAAGTGTAATTTATATGCAAAGAAAGGAGAGAAAGTAGAATCATAAAATAAACAAAATTACAGATGGCAGAAGAACAGTGGAAGGTGAAAACAGAAACAAAGAACAAAGGCAACAAATAGAAAACAATACCAAATACGGTAGATGCAAATTCAACTATATTAATAATTACTTTAAAGGTCAATGATCTAAATACATCAATTAAAAAAACAGACTGAGTGGATAAGAAACAGGACTGAACCCTGTCATCTGCAACCGGGGTCCTCAACCCCCAGGCTGTGGCCTGTTAAAAACTGCACTCCACAGCAGGTGAGTGGCAGGCAAGCAAGCATTACCGCCTGCGCTCCACCTCCTCTCAGATCACTGGAGGTACCAGATTCTCATAGGAGAGTGAACCCTATTGTGAACTGCACGTGCAAGAGATCTAGGTTGGGTGCTTCTTGTGAGAATCTAATGCCTGATGATCTGAGACAGAACAGTTTCAGCCCAAAATTATCCCCCACCCCAAATCCATGGAAAAATTTTATTCCACAAAACTGGTCCCTGATGCCGAAAAGGTTGGGGACCACTGATCTACAAGACATCCACTTTAAATATAAAGGCACATGTAGAGAAAGAATAATGAGATGGAGAAAGATACACAACACTAATAGTAATCAAAAGAAAGCTAGAGTAAATTCATTAATTTCTGACAAAGTAGGTTTCAGAACAAGGAAAGTTATCAGGATAAAAGGGTTTTAAATAATAATAAAGGGATCACTTTTCCAAGAAGACGTAACAATTCTCAAAGTGTATGCCCTTAGCAACAGAGTGTCAAAATACATGAAGAAAAAAATAATATAATTGCAAGGAGAAGAAGACAAATCCACTATTAAAGGTGAAGAATTCAACATCCCCCTATCAGTAACTAACAGATCCAGCAAGCAGAACATTGGTGAGGATATAGTGAACAGCACCATTAATCAGCAAGATATAATAAACTTTTTTTTTTTTGAGATAGAGTGTTTGTCACCCAAGCTGGAGTGCAGTGGTGCAATCTTGGCTCACTACAACTTCTCTCTCCCAGGTACAAGTGATTCTCGTGCCTCAGCCTCCTAAATAGCTGGTTTACAGGTGTGAGCCACCATGCCTGGCTAATTCTTATATTTTTAGTAGAGATGAGGTTTCGCCATGTTGGCCAGGCTGGTCTCAAACTCCTGTCCTCAAGTAATGTGCCCACCTCAGCCTCCCAAAATGTGGGATTATAGGTATGAACCACTGCACCTAGCCCAATAAACTTTTATAGAATACTATCTAACAATAGCAGAATATAATTCTTCTCAAGCTCATTGAACATTCAGCAAGATAAACCAGATTCTGGGCTATAAAACACTGACACATCTTAACAAATATAAAGAATGGAAATCATAAAATGTATTGCTCTCACACTACAATAAAATAAAAGTAGAATTTCGTAACTAAAAATAGGTGGAGAATCCTAAAATACCTAGAAATTAAAGAACACAGTTTTAAATAACGTGTGGGTCCAAGAAGAAAAAATCTAAAGAGAATTTTTCTTTTTTTTTTTTTTTTGAGATGAAGTCTTGTTCTGTCACCCAGGCTGGAGTGCAATGGCACAATCTTGGCTCACTGCAACCTCTGCCTCCCGGGTTCAAGCAATTCTCCTGCCTCAGTCTCCCAAGTAGCTGGGATTACAGGTGTGCACCACCACACCCAGCTAATTTTTTGTATCTTTGGTAGAGACAGAGGGTTTTATCATGTTGGCCAGACTGGTCTCAAACTCCTGACCTCATGATCCACCCGCCTCAGCCTCCCAAAGTTCTGGGATTATAAACATGAGCCACCGTGTCCAGCCCTGAAGAGAAATTGTTAATGTTTTTAATTAAATGAAAATACAACTTAATTAAAACTTGTGTGCTAGGTGCAGTGGTTCATGTCTGTAATCCCAACACTTTGGGAGGCTGAGGCAGGCGAATCACCTGAGGTTAGGAGTTTGAGAGCAGTCTGGTTAACATGGTGAAACCTGATCTCTACAAAAAATGCTAAAATTAGTGAGGCGTGGTGGGGCATGCCTGTAATCCCAGGTACTTAGGAGAATCAGGCAGAAGAATTGCTTGAACCTGGCAGGCAGATATTATAGTGAGCTGAGTTCCCGCCACTGCACTCCAGCCTGGGTGAAAGAGCGAGACTTCTTCTCAAAAAAAAAAAAAAAAAAAAAAAACTTGTAGGAAGCAGCAAAAGCAGTGTTTAGAGGAAAATTTATAGCATTTCATCCATATATTGGAAAAGGAGAAAAAAATTTTAAAATAACCAAGGCTTTTACCTTAGAAAATTAGGAAAAGCAGAGCAAGTTAAATCCAAAGTAAACTGAAGAAAAGAATTAAGAAAATAAAAGCAGAAATTGATGAAATTAAAAACAGAAAATCAAGTGAAAAATTAATGAAACCAAAAACTGATTCTTTGAAAAGATCAATAAAATTGATAAACCTCTAGCCAGGTTAACCAATTAAAAAGAGAGCAGATACAAGAAACTCATATCATAAATGAAAGAGGGGTTATCACTACTGATCCCATTGAGATTAGAAGATAATAAAGGAATATTATAAACTATACCTACAAATTGGATGACCTAGATGAAATGGATCAGTTCCTTGAAAGGCATAATCTTTCTGCTATTGCTTGAATATGTCTCCTCCAAAATTCAGGTGCTGTCAATGTGATAGTATTAGGAGGTAGGCCCTTAAGAAATGATCAGGCCATGAGAGGTCACCTCTTGTGAATGGGATAAGGTACCCTTACAGAAGGACTTGGAGGAGAAAGTTTGCCTTTTTTTGCCCTTTTGCCTCTATCATGTAAGAACACAGTGTTCTTTCAGTTGGGAATATACAGTGTGCAAGGCACCATCTTGGAAGTAGAGAACAGTCCTGCCCAGAACTGGTTGGTTGATCTCAGACTTCCCAACCTACGGAACCGTGAGAAAATAAACTTCTGCTCTTTGTAAATTACCCAATTTGTGCTTTTCTGTTATAGCAACACAAAACATACACTTTCAAAGCATTTAGACACTTCCAAAGCCCACAAAAGAAGAAATATGTTATCTAAGTAGACTTATATCAAGAAATTAAATTAATAATTAATAATTTTAAAGACATAAAGTACCCGACTTGGATAAGTTTACTGGTGAATTTCACAAAATAGGGGAAAAATAATACTGATTCTCTACAATCTTTTCCAGAAGATAGAAACAGAAGGAATACTTTCGAATTCATTCTATGAGACCAGCATTATCCAAATATCAAAACCAGACAATGACATTATAAGAAAAAATTAACTACAGAATAACTGGACATCCACATGCAAAAAAGAGGATTCTAGACATAGATCTTATACCTTTTACAAAAGAAGAAACCTTCAAATGTATCACAGACCTATAAAATGCAAACCAATAAAAGTCTTAGGAGATAACATAGTCTGGATAGCAATGTCTGGATGACTGTATGTTTGGTGATGACTTTCAGACGCAATGCCAAAAGCATGAGCCATGAAAGAAGACGAGCCACAAAATGGAAGAAAAAAATGCAAAAGGCATGTGTGATAAAGGACTGTTACCCAAAATATATGAAGAATTCTTAATTTTCAACAAGATAACCAAATATTAAAATGAGCAAAAAACATTAATACGTATCTCACTAAAGAAGGGAATTGCAAAATAATGCAATGAGATATCAGTTAAAATGGCTGAAGCTCAAACTATTAATAATATTAAGTACTGGTGAGGATATGGAGGAAGAGAAACTCTCATTTATTGCTGGTGGGAATGAAAACTTGTATAGTCCTTTGGAAGACAGTTTGGGGGTTTCTTATAAAACTAAACATACTCTTACCATATGATCCAGCAGTCATACTTTTTGGTATTTACCTAAGTGAGCTAAGAAATTATGTTGATGCCAAACTTGTGCAAGGATGTTTATAGCAGCTTTATTCTTAAATGCCCCAAACGGGAAGCAAACATTGTGTTTTTCAGTAGGTGAATGAATAAATTGTAACACATCCAGACAATAGAATGTTATTAAGTACTAAAAAGAAATGAGCTGTCAAGCATTGAAAAGATGTGGAGGAATCTTAAATGCATATTACTAAGTGAAAGAAGTCAATCTGAAAAGGCCACACACTGTATGATTCCAATGATGTGACATTCAAGAAAAGGGAAAACTATTTAAACAGTTAAAAGATACAGTTAAAAGATCAGTGGTTCTCAAGGCAGTAAGGAGCTGGTACAGATGAATAGGTAAGGCACAGAAGATTTTTTTTTTTTTTTTTTTTGAGATAGAGTGTTTGTCACCCAAGCTGGAGTGCAGTGGTGCAATCTTGGCTCACTACAACTTCTCTCTCCCAGGTACAAGTGATTCTCGTGCCTCAGCCTCCTAAATAGCTGGTTTACAGGTGTGAGCCACCATGCCTGGCTAATTCTTATATTTTTAGTAGAGATGAGGTTTCGCCATGTTGGCCAGGCTGGTCTCAAACTCCTGTCCTCAAGTAATGTGCCCACCTCAGCCTCCCAAAATGTGGGATTATAGGTATGAACCACTGCACCTAGCCCAATAAACTTTTATAGAATACTATCTAACAATAGCAGAATATAATTCTTCTCAAGCTCATTGAACATTCAGCAAGATAAACCAGATTCTGGGCTATAAAACACTGACACATCTTAACAAATATAAAGAATGGAAATCATAAAATGTATTGCTCTCACACTACAATAAAATAAAAGTAGAATTTCGTAACTAAAAATAGGTGGAGAATCCTAAAATACCTAGAAATTAAAGAACACAGTTTTAAATAACGTGTGGGTCCAAGAAGAAAAAATCTAAAGAGAATTTTTCTTTTTTTTTTTTTTTTNGAGACAGGGTTTCATTATGTTGGCCAGGCTGATCTTGAACTCCTGACGTCAGGTGATCCGCCCACCTTGGCCTCCCAAAGTACTGGGATTACAGGTGTGAGTCACCAGGCCCAGCCCCCAGAAGATTTTTAAGACAGTGGAACTATTCTGTGTAATACTGTAATGGTAGATACCTATCATTATTCACTTATTCAAATCCATAGAATGTACGACACCAGAGTGAACTCTAAGGTGAACAATGGACTCTGGATGACAATTATGTGTCAATGTAGGTTTACCAAGTGCAAAAAATGCACTACTCTAGTCGGGGATGTCAATCATAGGGGAGCTGTGTGTGTGTTGGGAAAAAGGGCATATGAGAAGTCTGAACTTTCCACCCAATTTTACTGCGAACCTAAAACTCTAAAAATAAAGTATAATAATGTAAAAAACCTAACAGAATGGCTTATTGAGGAATTTTTAAAAATTATTTTGTAACAGAGAAAGTATGACCAAAGAATCAGAAGCCATAATCCATAACACTGACTATATACAAATAAAAAATTACAACTATGAACTGAGTTAAATCAAGATTATATATTCCATTGTAGTGTTTAATAGCAAAGGAATTCTATTTGACTTTTAAAAATGATGAGGAACTGCTTCACTTATGACTAGAAACAATCTAGAGGGTATATTAAGTGAAAAAAGCAAAGTCAGAATAGTTGGTAAAGTAGGCTATCACTTGTGTGAAAAGCAAGTGAGAGGTGGAAACCCATGTGCAGACAGTCCCCAATTTACAATGGTTCAACTTAGTTTTGACTTTTGGGTGGTGTGAAAACAATATCTGCGTTCAGTGCAAATTGTACTTGGAGTATCTATACAATCATTCAGCTTTTCACTTTCTGTAAAGTCTTTAATTAATTGCAAGAGACACTCAACACTGTATTATGAAACAGGCTTTGTGTAAGACAACTTGGCCCCAACTGTAGGCTAATGGAAGTGTTCTGAGCATGTTTAAGATAGGCTAGGCTAAGCTGTGATGATCAGCAGGTTAAGTGTATTAAGTGCATTTTTGACTTAGGATATTTTCAACTTATGATGGGTTTATCAGGACATAACTCCATTGCAAATCAAGGAGCATCTGTATATATTTGCATATCCACATATAAACATGTATGTGCACACAGATGCGCACACGCTAGCGCTAGATGCATAATACATAACATGGGCTGCCTCTGGGAGGCAGAACATTGCAGCTGAGCACAGATGGAGCAGGAGATTCTTCTCCACTCACTATTTTTTAATTTTAAGCTTTGAACCATGAGAATATATTATTCATTACAAAATATAAATTAAGCTGTATAAAATTACATTACACACACCAGGGCCAAATGTAAAGTATTTGTGGATAGTCTCCCATGTCAGATTAACCAGCACCTGACTCTTTTTGACTCACATTTTCATCCACATGGAGCAGAGATCTCACCCAGTGATTGTTATCTGTTTGTGAAGGATGTATCAGGCAGTCTTTGATTTGCTTGGCTGATCATTGTTTTGAATTATGTTGGACCTAGCTGCTCATTAATACCCTGAGTGGAGTCACTGGTACTTTTTCTCTTTCACACAACAATGTATGCATATTTTTTAAAAATGGAACTGTTTTGAAAGTTATAATCTGGATGCCCCGCTTTTAGCCAAATATCTAACATCATCGTTTCTTAGTTAAAACAATTATTTTGTAATGTCTGTCACTATTTATGGTTTAATGCAATTATAGCTCATATGTTTTCTCAAACTAGAGCTATCAAGATATCAAAAAAGATATCAATGTTTAAGACGATTTGCAAAGGGAAATAAAATAATATTTATGGGCAACTATCAGTGAACCAGAAATCATGCTAAAGGATAATTTTGCTAGAATATTTCTTACTTCTACTTTCTATGGGAAAATGCCTTTTTCTTTCTAATGATTGATGTGATGCTGTGTTCCCTTAATTTGTTTTATAAAACATCTTTTTTTTGGACTCTGGGTTCAGTATGCAGCATTTCTTCAAAGAGGATTTATTCATTTTATTCCCTACCGAGGTCACCATTTCTTAGCTCCTATCTGTCTGATGCTTGCAGGAAGTGAGCCTTTATGCTTCTCAGGTGCGTCTCTTGTTGACTGAAGGTAAAGGAATTGTCCAGGAGGAGAGTAATGAGGCTGCATTAATTTCTTGATAGAGATCTTACCCAACAGCCTGTGAAATATTCATGCAGCGAAAATTAAGATCTGATTTATATCAGTTTTTAGCATTAACCCAATATCATTACTCTGAGAATGCTAAAGATGCCCTGAAGTTACTTTTAGTAAATCCATAAGTGGAATGTACTGGGACACATTTTCTGCTCTTTACAGACCCATCAAAATAGAGAACTGTTTGGGGGATTTCCAGAGTAAACTTATTCATCCCTGGCAATCAGTGCTCCACAAACTTTTCAGAAACAATAGGATTTGCAACTAGGGAATAACTCAAGGAACAAAATAAAATAACAAAATGTTAGCTTTTAAGGCAGATATATTGTTCCACTGAGAAAGAAAACTGTCTCCTAATGAATCTGATGTTATTCCAAGAGTGGGCTTTCAAGGGATGGTCTTCTTTTATCTGAGTTTGGTCTTCTTCCCTTGTCTTATGAATGGTATTCCTTCCCAGAGTGTGTGTGTGTGTGTGTGTGTGTGTGTGTGTGTCTGTGTGTGTGTGTCTCTGTGTGTGTGTGTATTGTTTGAGGTATAATTACAAACAGTGAAAGGCACAGGTCTTAAATGAGCAGTTCAATGACATGCCAAATGTACATACACCTCTACAGCCGACATCCCAGCCAGCACATGGAGCATAGACTCTCCCAAGTTCTTTCATGTCCTTTTCCAGGGACTATTCTGATTGCAATCTCTAACAATTAGTTTTTTCAGCTACTAACTTCATAAATGTGGATTTTAAATACAGTAGGAATACTTTTTTTTGTCTGATTTCTCTTACTTAGCATAATGTTTTCGAGATTTTCTATATTGTGTGGATCAGTAATTTGTCCCTTTTCATTATTTAGTAGCACTCTATTGTATGGATATAAAACAATATGTTTATCCATCTTTCAGTGGGGGGACTTTGGTTGTTTCTAATTTTGGCTATTATGGACAAAGCTACAATTAATATTCTTATATGAGTTGTTTTTCTGAATATATATTTCCATTTTTTTTTCTCAGTAGAGGGAGTCTTATATCCATGAGTGGGAATTCTTAGGTTAAAATAGGGGTTTATGTTTAATTTTATAAGATATTGCCAAATATTCTTCTACCATGGTTGTACCGTTTCAGGCTCCTTCCAGCAAAATATGACAATTGCTGTGTTTCATGTCCTTATCAACACTTGATACTTTCAGTCTTTAATTTTAGCCACCCTACTGTATTTGAAGCATTGTGCTGGTTGCAATAAATTTCATGTGTTGTTGGTCACTCATACACATAGCTTCTTAGTTAAAAAGTTACAATTTGCTTCTGAGAAACTGGAAGTAAAAACTGGAGGTAAAATTATTTCTTGATGTTTTTTGCCTCCAGTCTTAAATAAATAAATAATGGGAGAGAATGAGTTTCATCCTGTTAGGCAGAGCAAATGTCAACAAATTGGCCGAAAGGGGTAAAAATATTGTGCAATTTTTTTGCCTTTCCATTTTGATCTATCCGTCCATTTGGGTGTTGTAATCCTTGTGGCGATATTTATTTTCATTTGCCTACTTAGTAAATCAGAGACTTAAACTATAGTAATTTATGACTTGCAAGATGTAAATTCCTTTTGTATATTTCCTGCGCAGCTTTGCCAAAATCGTTAGATATCAAATATACTTAACAAATTTAAGCCAAGTTATTGCTGGGTTAAGAGGGACCAAAGTCTTAACTTTACACAGATTTTATTACAGTACAACATGCATGCCCACATACACAAATCATGAGCATTCAACCAAATGAATTTGTATAAAATGAACACCCTCAGATCAAGATGTAGCCCTTTCTAACACCACAGAAAACTCCCTAGCACCACCTCTCAATGATTAAAACCACAAAGATAACCACTGTATTGATATTCATTAAAATAAATTGGTCTTACTTGTTTTTTAGTGTTTATGAAATGAGGAGATACAGGGTCGATTATTGTAGCTGGTTTCTTTCCCTTGGCATCATATTTGTGGGATTTATCCATGTTGTTTGTAGCTGTAGGACTGCCTTTGCCATTATTGACTGTGCATTTTATATTAATTTTAGAATTAACTCGTCAAATTCCCCCCAAAACACCTGCTGTAATTTTTATTGTGGTTGCACTGAATATCAATCAAAGCTTAGCCATTTTCTGACTTCCATCTCCAAACATGATCTTAACTTCCATTTATTTTGGTCTTCTTCATTTGCTCTTGATCATATTCTATAGTTGTGTAATTGTCCTGTGCATAGTCTGGTAAATTTATTTCTAGATATTTGATTGTTTTCAGACACTCTTATGAACAGTATTATTATTCAAGTTATGTCTTCCAATTATTTGTGGCTAATATTAATATAAGCCTATAGTAACCAAAACTGCATGGTACTGGTACAAAAACAGACACATAGACCATCGGAACAGAATAGAGAACCCAAAATGAAGCTGGACACCTACAACCATGCAATCTTTGACAAAGTCAACAAAAATAAGCAATGGGGAAAGGACTCTCTATTCAATAAATGGTGCTGGGATAATTGGCTAGCCATATGCAGAACAAAGCCAGACACCTACATTTTACCATATACAAAAATTAACTCAAGACTAATTTAAGAGTTAAATGTAAGCCCTCAAATTATAGGAATTCTAGAAGAAAACCTAGGAAGCATCATTCTGGACATCAGCCTTGGGAAAGAATTTACAACTAAGTCATCAAAAGCAATTGCAACAAAACCAAAAATTGGCAGGTGAAACTAAAGAGCTCCTAGACAGCAAATGAAATGATCAACAGAGTAAACAGAAAATCTACCGAATGAGAGAAAATAGTCTCAAACTACACATGTGACAGTGGTCTAATATCCACAATCTATAAGGAACTTAAACAATTGGATAAGCAAAAAGCAAATAACTTCATTTAAAAACGGGCAAAAGACACAAGCAGACACCCCTCAAAAGAAGACATACATGCAACCCACAAACATATGAAAGAGCGGTCAACATCACTAATCATCAGAGAAATTGCAAATAAAAACTCCCCTGAGATACCATCTCACACCAGTCAGAATGGCTACTGTTAACAAGTCAAAATGCAACAGATGCTGGTGAGGCTGCAGAGAAAAAAGGAATGATTATACACTGATAGTAGAAATGTAAATTAGTTCAGCCACTGTGGAAAGCAGTTTGGAGATTTCTCAAAATCTTAAAAACAGAATTAGCATTTGAAAAGAAAACAAGTCATTCTATCAAAAAGACCCATGCACTCACATGCTCATCTCAGCACTATTCACAATAACAAAGACATAGAGTCACCAGTGCCCAAAGACATAGGTGAAATCTCATCAGTGGTGGGTTGAATAAAGATGTGGTACATGTACACTATGGAATACTATGAGGCCATAAAGAAGAATGAAATCATGCCCTTTGCAGCAACAAGGATGCAGCTGGAGGCCATTATCTTAATTAATACAGGAACAGAAAACCAAATACTGCATCTTCTTGCTTATGAATGGGAGTTAAACAATGGGTGCTCATGGATATAAATATAAGAACAATTGGCTGGGTGCGGTAGCTCACACCTGTAATCCCAGCACTTTGGGAGGCCAAGGCAGGCAGATCACCTGAGGTCAGGAGTTCAAGACCAGCCTGGCCAACATAATGAAACCCCATCTCTACTAAAAATACAAAAAATTAGCCAGGCGTCATGATGCATGCCTGTAATCCCAGCTACTTGGGAGGCTGAGGCAGGGAGAATTGCTTGAACCCAGGAAGTGGAGGTTGCAGTGAGCCCATATCACACCACTGCACTCCAGCCTGGGCGACAGAGAGAGACTCTGTCTCAAAAAAGCAAAAACAAAAAACAAAAAAGCAGCAAAGTAAGATAAAAACAATAGACAGTAGAGAGAAACGGAAGGGAAGCAAGGTTTGAAAAACTAACTATTGGGTACTATGCTCAGTATCTGGGTGATGAGATCATTTGTGCCCCAAACCAGCATCATACAATAAACCCAGGTTGCAAACCTCAACAGGTACTCTCTAAATCTAAAATAAAAGTTGAAAAAAAAGAGAATTACCTCCAATAAAAATGTAATACTTTTGAAATCACAATCATTTTCAGAATAAGTCATGTATCTATCATACATAAGCAATATAAACAGTATAACATAAACAATACTTAAGGGGTTAGGATTATTGGAGATTTTCATCTTTTCTTTTACATATATTTTTCAGGTTTCCTTAATGGAGTTGTAATAGTTTGGAAGAACTTCTATAAGGAACAGTGTACAATGGATCCACGGAGACTCGGACTGACCTTCCTGGGAAGGCTGGTGAAAGGCTGAGGTGGAGAACAAGCCACAGCTGTCAGGCATCAAGGCTGTTTGGGATTTGAATTGTTCCTTGCAGCTCTGGCAGGACTCGTATTTCTTGGATAGGATTTATGTTAACATCTTACCAGAAAGGGTTTTAAAAATAGAAAAGACTCCTGAGAATGGTAGAGAATCTCATGCTATTATCTCATTTGGTAAGCTAAGTTTTAGAAATACACACAAAGCTACTTATCTTTTCGGTTCTCTTTTTAAGCCCGGAATGGTTTTTATACCTACAGCTGCTTGCTGGGGCTGCTGGAATGAAGTACCTCTGACTCAGTGGCTTGAAAAACAGAAACTCATTTCTTCCAGTCCTGGAAGCTGGAAGTCTGAGATCAAGGTGTCGGTGGGCAGGATCGTTTCCTTCTGAGGCTGAGGAGGAAGCTGCTCCCCTGGGCTTGTAGCTGGCAGCTTCTCCTGGCATCCCCACATTGTCTTCTCATACACTGAGGTGTGTGTTTTTGTGTAAAAATTCCCTTCTTGTAAAAACTCCAGTTTTATTAGATTCGGACCCATACTATGGCCGTATTTTAATTTAATCATCTGTTAAAAGAGGCTTTTTCCAAACATGGCCACATTCTGAGGGACGGGGAGGAGTTTGGGGTGGCACAATTCATCCCACAACAGTGCAGCTTTTCTTTGTGCCTATGTGTTTGCAGGTTTGCTGTACAAGACTTATGGGAATCATTGGTGATTCATCCGTTCCCCTGTCCCCCAGCACTGGGCTCCTGGCAGAGGCTGGTACCGACGTAAATGAAACAACAACACAACCGAGGTTTCTGACTGGGCTCTGCGTGGCATCTTGATTTTCATTTATTGGGTAGAAATGAACCCTTCGCAGAGACTGGCTCCCAGTGGCTGTCACTACCCCTCCCCACTGAGGCAGGGACATCACTCAGGCTGGCAAGGCTTTTGTGATGGCAGATCCTAGAACTCTCAGAAGACCTTCCTATCTCCAGACCATTTTAACTTGTGAAAAGCATCGGGCATGAAACATGGTAGCTGGTAACAACGGTGGCCTTTCTGTGAAATAACCAGCTGCTTTCCTCCCGTGGTTCATTCAGTGCAGCAGGAGATACACATGCCAAGATGAGCTGGGCGCCCACAGGGTAAACAGTTGGCCATAGGAGGCTGCCTGAGTCCAGGATTTAAAACTGGGAGAGACCTTAGCGATGAACTGGTTCAGCTCTCTCATTTCTGATAAGAAAATGATGACCAATCATGAGAAAATGTCCAATAATGAATGGTTAAGTGTAGTAGAAGAATGATTACATAAACATGTCAAAATACTTCCATACAAGAAAGGATGAAAATCCACCCTAGATATAAACCAAGGGAATGGAAGATGTATGCCCACACGAAACTTACATATACATGCTCATAGCATCATCATTCATCCTAGCCCCAAAACTGGAAACAACTCAGATGTCCTTCAATGAATGAACGGACAAACAAAATGTAATCTTATTCTGCCACAAAAGGAAATTTTTTGACACATGCCATGACATGGATGAGACTTAAAAACATTATGCCAAGTAAAATAAGCCAGGCACGAAAGGCCATAAATTGTATAAAATATCCAAAATTGATATGAAGCATTCGGAATAGGCAAATACGTAGACAGAACCAGTGGTTGCCAAGGGCTGGGAGGAAGGGAGAAGTGGGGAGGGACTGCTCATCGGTTTCTTTTGAAGTGGGATGTTTGCTTTATCATGTAGGTGTCCCCCTGCACGCTGAAGGGGTGAGCCTGTGAGCCGTGGGAGGGTGTGGAGCGAGCAAAGCGTGAAGGGTCATGGAGGCATAGACATCAGGAACTGGGAGACCAGAAGGGCCAGCCATACCAATGTTGCTCACGTGACCCAGGAAGACAGCAGAAGGAAAGGAAAGGAATCTGTTGAACCTAGAGGCCGAGTCTTCTATGAACAAGCTGGGAGATGAGGGGATCACATCAGGTTTACTCAGGCCCTGTCACCTCTGGGAGCCGTGGTGGCCCTACTGCACAGTGTTTCATCTGCGACCATGGATTCTTGACATACCATTTATAGGTGGGTGTCTAAGGATGCGTAAGCTCCCCAAAATGGTATGCCAGATTCTACATGTGCAGTGCACAGCTCACATACATTCTCTTTCCTTGAGAAAAGCTTTCATGACTCATCAGATTTTCAAAGAGATGAGTGATCTAAAAAACCAAACCAACCTAAGTATCACTGCTGTAAAGGGTTTGTGTGAGGGATAACTTGATGAAGACAATAAAAACTGCACATGGACATAGAAGGGGCACACAGCTCTTAGTCTGGCCTGGAGTCTCTGTCTACCCAACCCCAACCCAGAGAGCTGGAGCCTCCAGAGGCGGCAGGACTGCGAGACCAGGGATAGGAGGGAGGGTGGGCTCTGGAAATCCTCAGGGCACTCCCCGCAGCGCTGAGGAACCCGCCAGTGACGTCTTCAGGAGGCAGCTGCTACCTACGTTGCTGAATGGAATTTATTGACTTCAGCTGGCCTCTGCGTAAGAACAGACCTTTCAAACGAATATAAGAAAATTCCAAGTATACAATATAGTATTGTTAACTGCAGTCGCCATGCTGTACATTATTAACCCAGAACTTACTTGTCTCATACTGAGAGTTTACACCCTTTGACAAACATGTCCCTATTTCCCACACCCCAGCCCTGGATCAACCACCATTCCACTTCCACCCCTTGGGCTTTTTTATACTCCACAGATAAGTGAGATCGTGCAGTATTTGTCTTTCTCTGTCAGACTTATGTTACATGTTCTCACCGCAGATGTGCACACACACGCACACACACAGGGTAACTAAGTAAAGCGATGAAGGTGTTAACTAACTTGGTTGTGGTCATCATTCCACGATATATGCATATATGAAATCATCACATTGTATACCTTAGATTTATACTATTGTATATGCTGACTATACCTCCATAAAGCTGGGAAAAAATATATGGAGTGCTAAGCTCTCAACAGTAGTAGTTCGCAGACTGTAGAAACCAAAAAATAGGACTGGTTGTTTTCTGTTTTTTTTTTCAGGACATGCTCAGCTTGACTGATGAAGACTATTAACCTTCAAGATACTAACAGCAACTTGCAACCTGCCATGCCAGCTTTCTCTGTTCATAGCCTTGCATGAATTAGCAGAAAAAATAAGATAAAACCTACAGTTCTTAAAGACAATAAAACCACATGAAAGGTATCTGCTGCAGGGATTCTAAAGATATGACACATTGCTGTCCTGTGTCTCTGTGCTGTCCGCTCACCCGCCGCCTGCCCACTGTCTCTTTCTCTCCCCTACCCCTCCACCCACAGGCTGCCGCTGAGGTTGCTATGCAGACAGACTCTCTCAGTGACTGATCTACTTCCTGTTTCTTTAATCACATGACTTTTCCTGATTATAAAAGCAATGCATGCTTATTATAGAAACTTTAGAACATAAGAAAAGGTATAAAAATGAAACTATGACCCCCCCAAAACAAAAAGGATACAAAACTGCATATGAAGTGTCCCCATTTTGTAAGAGAACAGTAATGATTTTGCATCTATGAATGGAACAAAAGCCCGAATGTCGTCCTCCCTCAGTGTTTTCAGTCTCACCAGCCTGGGAGCAGAAGTGAGCTTACAAGGCTTCTCTCTGCACCTCAGTTATGGCAGCTCTGGGCCGCTACCTGCTAAGGAGGCATCTGGACCCCCACTGCCTCACTTCCCCAATTGTTTTTGTGGGTGGCCAGAAAGTGCTCAAATATCCCCTGGAACTGGACTCCACAGGTCCCAGGCCCCACACAGCTGCCCCAACCCCACCCTTGAGAGTGTCCAAAAAGGGGGCTAGTCTCTGGTCCTTGTGGGGCTAGGTAGAGGGAAGCCAATCCCACCATCCTTTCCCATCCCCATCAGGGTCTAGCCTGAACTCCTCCTCTCTTAGCCAAAGCTGAACCTTCCTGCACATTGATCCTGGAAATAAATGCCCTGAGGGGCTGCCGTCGACCATGCAAAAGGAAAGCACTGGGTCCCTAAATACCACACACTCGCCCTGCACCTGCAGGTGCTGAGATGGCAGCTAGTTACAGACTTCCTTTTCTATATCCCTGTGCATTTTCTAAACTCTCCGCAATAAACATTAAAATCACAATAAAGAAGAAATTAAGAACAAAAAAGTCTTAGTATGCTGCATTTATTTAGTGAAATGGTTGATGAAAATTTGCATTTCACTTATTTCCAATCATTATGTAGCTCTGTTAAAACCTCACTAAGAAGTCAGAACATGAAGTTCATACAAGTATTTGGTGGACTTTGGGAAATCTTGAAAATGTAGGAGGCAGCCACGTAGAAGCTTACGTACTCTGGGAAGGACACAGATGCAGTCTGAGGGCCACATGTCTTTGGTTTGCATTGGCACTGGGCCCTGTTTCCTGTCCAGCAGAAAACCCCTGCCACCGCACTGCAGGACTCTCTTCTCCATCTCTACATTCCTTCACAGCTGAAATGACCCAAAATGAACCAATAAGTCTGAACAACAGCCTTCAGCCCTAGACCTTTCCTCTGACAGAGTCTACCCAAATGAGAAGGAGCCAGAAAAACAATCATGGTAATATGATAAAACAAGGCTCTTTGACACCCCCCAAAATCACAGTAATTCATAAGCAATGAAACCAAACCAAGAAGAAATCCCCGATTTACCTGAAAAAGAATTCAGAAGGTTAGTTATTAAGCTAATCACAGAGGGACCAGAGAAAGGCTGGTCCCATTTTTTGGATTTCCTTATAAGGAAACAATCATGGTAATTTCCTTTTGGATTTCCTTGTAAGGAAATTTCCAATCATGGTAATTTCCATTTGGATTTCCTTATAAGGAAATCCAAAAAATGATACAAGACGTGAAAAGAGAATATTCAAGGAAATAGATAGCTTAAATAAAACACAATAAAAAATTCAGGAAACTTTGGACACAATTTGAGAAATGTGAAATGCTCTGGAATGTCTCAGCAACAGAATTAAACAAGTAAAAGAAAGATATTCAGAACTCAAGGACAAGGTCTTCAAATTAACCCAGTCCAACAAAGACAAAAAGAAAAAAGAAAAGAAAATATGAACAAAGCCTCCAAGAAGTCTGGGATTATGTTAAATGACCAAACCTAAGAATATTTGGTGTTCCTGAAGAAGAGAATTCTAAAAGCCTGGAAAACATATTTGGGGGAATAATTGAGAAAAACTTCCTGGGCCTTGCTAGAGATCTAGACATGCAAATATAAGAAGCACAAAGAACACATGGGAAATTCATTGCAAACAGATTTTCATCTAGGCACATCGTCATCAGGTTATTCAAAGTTAAGATGAAGGAAAGAATCTTAGGAGCTGTGAGACAGAAGCACCAGGTAACCTATAAAGAAAAAGGCACCAGATTAACAGCAGATATCTCAGCAGAAACTCTGGAAGCTAGAAGGGATTGGGGCACCAACTTCAGCCTCCTCCAACAAAACAATTAACAAATAAATAAAATTCAAAATATAATAAAAGGACGTGGAGAAATTGTGTTCCAAATTTTACTGGAAAAAAATATTATCTTGATGGTGCAATAAATGTCACTGGAGAATGACGCATCAACGACCTTAGGCTTCAGCATTAGGGGCCAGCAGGAAGCCCCCCACCAAAAAAAAAAAAAGAAAAAGAGCCTTGTTTTGGCTGACACAGCACCAGAAGGGAAAAAAATGCTTTGCTTAAAGCTTTTCTTCTTAGAAAATTAAATCATTGTGTTTGATTTTCTATAATGAAAGGATGTAACTCCTGTGTGCCCCCATCTGTTAAATCTCTCTGCACATGATTCCAGAGTGAGGATTCTGTTTGGAAAATTCTGATTCTAATATTTTGGAAATGGAAACTCTGAAAAATGGTGTGTATAGTCTTTGTAGAAAATACAAGAAGCAATACCTGAAATCTCCAGGGAAATAAGACAAATAACCTGTTTAAAAAAAAATAGGCAACAGATTTGAACAGATCCTTAAAAGCAGATATGCGATAAGCTTGCAAAAAGACACTTGAGATTGTCAGTCACCAGGGAAACGCAAATCAAAATTACAATGAGACACCATTCCATGCCCACTGGGACGAAGAAAGGAGAAAGACTCATCACACCAAGTACTGGCAGGGATGTAAGCCAAGTGGAATGGTGCAACCACTTCGGAAACTGATAGTTTCTTTAAACATACAGTTAAATATATAACTAATATATAATCCAGATGTTATTAAGCATTTATCCATTAAAAATGTCTACACTAAGATATATACAAGAATGTTCATGGCAGCATTATTCATGATATCCTAAAACTGGGGACCACTCAATGTCCATCAACAGACGAATGAATAAGCAAAACAAAAGTAGAATTTCCATATGATGAGTAGTACTCAGCATAAAAAGGAACAACTACGGATATGCAAATATATGGATGAATCACAAAATCACTATGCTGAGTGAAAGTGGTCAGGCACAAAAGGCCACAAATTACACACATTAATTTATATAAAATTCTAGGAAAGAGATTTTTAGTGACCAAAAGCAAGTCAGGGGTTGCTTGGGGCCAGAAGCAGAGGAACTACAAAGAGGTACAAGGAATCTTTTGGGGGTGATGGAAATGTTCTGTGTGCTGCTTGTGGTGTGCATAGCTGTCAAAACTCACTGACTGTATACTTTAAAGATCGGCAGGATGGGCTGGGCGCAGTGGATTGTGCCTGTAATCTCAGCACTCTGGGAGGCCAAGGCGGGTGGATCACCTGATGTCAGGAGTTTGAGACCAGCCTGGCTAACATCATGAAACTTCAACTCTACTAAAAATGCAAAACTTAGCCAGGCGTGGTGACACGTGCCTATAATTCCAGCTACTTGGAAGGCAGAGAGAGGAGAATTGCTAGAACTTGGGAGGCGGAGGTTGCTGTGAGCTGAGATCGCGCCATTGCGCTCTAGCCTGAATGACAGAGCAAGACTCCGTCTAAAAAAAAAAAAATGGGCAGGATGTCACAGGTAAATTGTACATCCCTCAATAAAGTTATTTATTTATTTTTTTTCTGAGACCAAGTATTGCTCTGTCGCTTAGGCTGGAGTGCAGTTGCACAATCTCGGCTCACTGTAAACTCTGACTCCGGGGTTCAAGTGATTCTTTCCTCAGGCTCCTGAGTAGCTGAGATTACAAGCGATCGCCACCGTGCTGGGCTAATTTTTGTATTTTTAGTGGAGACAGGATTTCACCATTTTGTCCAGGCTGGTCTCGAACTCCTAACCTTGTGATCCACCTGCCTTGACCTCTCAAAGTGCTGGGATTATAGGGATGAGCCACCGCACGTGGCCAATAAAGTTGATTTTTAAAAAATGCTTTAGGCTCCTTCTTAGCCAAAAAATCTTAACACCTTAGGAGATCTGTTACTTTTTAGGTTTAATTGGAGAACAGAGCCTTTTCTGGAGTCTGGTATCTGAGGACTTGGAACAGGCAGTGCTCATTTTCAGGGCACCTTCAGGATTGCAGAATAATTTGCACAGTATTTCCCTGAGGCAAGCAAGATTTCAGTCTATGAATAGGTTTCAGTCTTTGCTTTGGTAGAATCTTTTTCAACACAAGTTTACTCTAAAAAGTAAAGCCCTTTACCCCACAAAAGTGAATAGTGCCATGACACATTATATTCTCCAAGAAGACTGGTCCCTGTCGGCAGACACTCTTTGGAGAGCCACAGTCTCTCAGTTACACTGACAACTTCTCTTGTCCTCAGTAATGGCCCTGATAAGTGCAGGGATGCCAGGTGGCCATCAGTAACACATGAACTTCCAGTTTCTCCTACCCAGGAAAGAGAACCGTATTTACAGGGGTGATCCTTCCACAGAGTCTAAAGCTACTCCTTTGCTGTGACTGCCTGACACTGTGGCATGTGGCTGAGACACTGGGTGATTGTAATTGGCCCATCACCATGACCCAGTCTGGTTAGCACGGTCCCAACAAAGCCAAGGTCACAGGTGAGTCAAGGTCAGGCGAGGAGAGGAGATGGTTCACTGTTCATGTGTCAGTGCTGAAAGCAAACAGCAAATTAATTCCTTAAGTACTTCTATTGTCTAATTAAAAAGAAAATAGCAGGTTTGGGGCCATAACTTCTGCTAATTCCAATTGCCGAGTTATCCATGAAGTGATAGTGGCCATGCATATTTATCCATGCTGCCCATGTTTGAATGTATGTTAAAGAATGAAAATCGTAACTGGCATCCTCCCCAAAGCCTTAAGAAATAGAGAAACTCTTCAGCCTTGAACTTGCCATCCTGAATGGCCCCTCTTTCTCTTCTGGAATCTAAAAAACTCCCTGCCTGTCAGGCTCTCCAGAGGAAACCGTGGGAGCCTGGAGTCCCTGACCACTGCGCCAACAGATTCTCCTTCCTCGGCAGGTCGTGGTCCACCTGAGAAACGCATTTGCACGGCCAGGATGAGGACAAGGAAGCAGGGCCAGTGGGGCTCTCTGCTCCCTCGGGACTAGCAGTGAGAGTGAGCAGCTCCCAGGCACAGGGGTCCTCAGGAGCATGATGCAATTGGACAGACTCCTCCTAGCGACAGCGTGAGTGCTTGATGAAGACCTGCCCTGGGGCAGGAGCCCAGGACCCAAGAGCTGCCCAGATGAGGCTGTGACCTTGCCAGGAAAACAACCTCTCATAGGTGCTCCATCTCAATAGTGTTTCCAGTCAAAACACAAAAGAGGATTATAGATCGAGGAAGAAGAGTAATTCCACACACAGGCTCTGCTTTCCCCTGTCCCATGGGAAACTGGGATTTGCCAGTGCATGCCATCTCTCTCTCTCTCTCTCTCTCTCTTCTCTCTGCCTCTCTCACTGTCTTTCTCTCCTTTGCTTTTCTGCTGTCTCTGTTTCTGTCTCTTTCTTCTGTCTCTGTCTTTCTCTCACTCTCTCACTTTGTCTCTCTGTGTCTCTCTCCATTTCTGTCTCTCTCATTTTGTCTTGCTCTGTCTCTGTCTCTTTCTGCCCCTCTCTTCTCCCTTTTCCTCTTCTCTTTCTCTGTTTCACTCACCCACTCTGTGTCTCTTGAATCTTGGTGACTGCCTGGGGTGGGTGGCGCGGAATGCAGAGGAAGCGATACTGTGTGGCCTCCAGAGCTGGGTCTCAACAGGCGACACTCAAGTTGGTCTGGTCCTCTTGGGTTCTCGGTGTGTGTGTCACTCTCTCCCGTCTCTGTCTCGCTGTCTGCTTTTGACTCTTTCTCAGTGTCTTCCTCTCCCTCTCTCTCTGTCTGCCTCTCTTCCTCTCTTCTTCCCTTCTTTCTTCTCTCTGCCTCTCTCACTCTTTCTCTTTCTCTCTCCTTCCCTCTCTGTCTCTTTTTCTCCCTGACTCTTCCCTGTCAGTCCCACCCTCCCTCTCTTTCCTCCTCTCTTCTTCTTTATCTCCCTCTGCCTCTCTTTCTCTTTCTCTCCTCTCTCTGGGAACTGTAGGTTCCATTTAGACATGGACAGCTCAGATGAGGGGTGTGGAGGGAAGTAAGGAAAGGTCACAGAAGACTTGGCGCAGAACCAGCTTTGAAATACCAAATTCCAGTCCTGAGAATGTTGCATTGTATTAATGCAAGGTTGGTAACAAGAAATTAGTGCTGATGGTTGAAAGAGTGGATGGGGGAGATGGGGAAAAGGAAAATGCAAATAGTCGGTTTTCATAATTTTCACTTCTTTGCTTGACTTAAACATATTGTTTCCCTAAAGAGGAGCGCCCCCCTCCCCTTAAAAATAGAAGCAGCTTAGTGTTTGGAGCAGTCCCTTACTTTTGTGTGGCCTTGAGTGTGTGGACAGGATGAAAGCGCAGCTTTAATGACAAGGACTAGCCCTGGAATGCTGACAGGAATAGTGACTGAGCAGCAACTTTGCTTTCCACATCAGAGCGGGATTTATATTCCATTCACCAGCCCTCAGAGGAATTTCCCCTGTCTCTGATTTGGCCTTGTGAATTTTCTGGCTCGTAGTATCTCTGAGCAGAAGCAAATGTCTGGAGAGAGGAATTCTGGTTGACAAAGAGAAGCAGCTCTTTGTCTCTCGCTGCAGTTAAAAAAACACACAGATTCCTAGTTTCATGAGCATGACTGCATTCTGATCAAAACCCGGGGCTGGGAACAGACTGGGTGTTGAGTAGCTGGGCTCTTACTTCAAACAAGACTCATTTAGGGACTTGGCTGTGGCCAAGGAGTGGGGGACAGAACGGGCTTCACAAAGGTCCTTGCTGGGAGGAGAGACCAGAGACGAGCTAAGCTCAGTTCCTTGTTTCCCGAGAGAACTACAGCAATTTGGTGAGCACAGTCTCTGGAATGGCAACAGGGTGTTGCTTGAGGGGCAACTCGTAGCTGGGCCATGCGACCCTCACAGTCCATGCCGGTGAAGCAACATCCTCTTCAGATGCCCCTGGCCAGTGGTCCAAGGTCCCGCGCTGCAGGGGAGGGCATGGTTCCCAGTGGCCTCACCCCACAGAGGCTGTCAGCATCACACAGGCTCTAGCTTCTCCACGTGGGGGTGACCACTGAGATCTGTGTCTCCACCTGAAGGTGGAGAAATACATTTTTAAAGTGACAAAATAGGCCAGGCATGGTGGCTCACACCTGTAATGCCAGCACTTTGGGAGGCCAAGGTAGGCGGATCACCTGAGGTCAGGAGTTCAAGACCAGCCAGCCAGCATGGCAAAACCCTGTCTCTACTAAAAATACAAAAATTAGCTGGGCATGGTGGTGCGCGCCAGTGGTCCCAGCTACTCAGGAGGCTGAGGCAGGAGAATTGCTTGAACCCGGGGGGTGGAGTTGCAGTGAGCCAAGATCATGCCACTGCACTCCAGCCTGGGAGACAGAGCAAGATTCTGTCTCCATAAATAAATAAATAAAATAAAATGACAAAATATCTGCATTTAATTCATCATTATGATGATAAAACACTCATTAGTAGCTCCTGCAATAGGTCATGCTCTGTGAAGGCAGAAAGTAGAAAACATGGTCCCTGCCTCAAACTGCCTGTGTGTATTTGGAGAGGGGCCATGCACATTTAAAAAGGATGAAACAGACTGTAGCATCTTAGTGTCACTCAATAACTCAAGTTATTCTTATGAGATGTGTATGTACACACAGACCTCCCACTTTTGCATATATAAATAATATCTCATACTGGGAGTGAAGTGAGAAATTGGAAAGTCTTTCCCTAACTCTTTAAATAAGTTATTTGACAATATGCACTTTACTAGATTCTAAAATTCTGAATTCAGAAACACATGGACCTCTGGAAAAACTGAACTGGACATCAGTAGATTTATGTTCCTGCCGCTGGGCAAACACTGAGGAAAATGCACCTTTGCTGGTATAAAAGGAGACCAGCTGGTATAAAACACCAGCTGCTGTGCTGACCCAATAGCACAAGAGGAGTCACTGAGCCCACCCACTAGCCAGGGCTGCTGCCTCCCCACAGGGGTTGGAACAGAGCAAGTCCCTGGGGGTGCATCCCGTGACTTAGAAAAAATTATCTCACTCATGTTCTTTTTAACCAATGGATCTTGCATTGTATTGATTTAGGAATTCAACTGGGCATAGAGGAAGAAGACTTTTTCCTGGATTCTTGACGGTCTTCTGCCAAACAAAGCGTTTTTACAGGAGGTGTAGGTGCAGGTGGTGGGTGATTTCTCACGGCAGTGGAGGTGAAAGGTTACGTCACGCCTTCAGAGATGATGTATGCCTTTTAATGCCTGTATTTGTTAATATATACTTCAAAAAAAAAAAAAACCCTAGAAAACAGTTTTGTGCATTTCTGGTACTGAACTGATGGTTTTAAGGTATTAAGGTCATAAATATCAGACCTAGCCCCATTAGACAAGCAGATAAGGAATTTATCTTTCAGCTTTATCTGACAAGCTCTTCACCTGGGCTATTCCACTTGGAATCTTGTCTGCATTCCACGCTTTCATCAGTAAAACTCAAACTTTCCTAGAATCTTTGTCAAGATTCACTAACTAGAAACCTCTTTCTCTAGCTGTGAATACAGCTCCATTAACAAAAGATGAGGAAATGGATCCCATGGATTCTAGGACTTAAAACAAATATTACTTCCACAACATAAGATTATGGAGCTTGTATTTTCTGTCTAACTTGCATATTAGAAAGAGTGCCATCACTTCTAATGTTTCTAATGTTCAGAGGCTATTCCTCACCGCAGCTTAATATATGTTACTGAGATCAATTAAAAAATTTTTAAGTTTATATATTGTGTTTTTTAATTTAAATTTTATTTTAGTGGGTACATAGTAGGTTTAAATATATTTATCAAATACATGAAATATTTGATACAGGCATGCAATGCATAATAATCACATCATGGAAAGTAGGGTGTGCATCCCTCAAGTGTCTATTTTTTGTTACAAACAATCCACTTATACTCTCTTAGTTATTTTAAAATGTGCAATTAAATCATTATTGACTATAGTCACCCTGTTGTGCTAGCAAATACTACCTCTTATTCATTCGTTTTAAACTACTTTTTTATACACATTAACCAACCCCACCTGCCCTGATCCCCTCACTACCTTTCCCAGCCTCTGGTAACCATCCTACTTTCTATCTCTGTGAGTTCAGTTGTTTTGATTTTTAGATTCCACAAATAAATGAGAACATGTGATGTCTGTCATTCTGTGTCTGGCTTATTTCACTTAACATAAAGACCTCTGGTTCAATCCACATTGTTGCAAATGACCGGATCTCATTTTTTATGGCTAAATAGTATTCCATCACATATACGTACCACATTCTCTTTAACCATGCATTTGTTGAGGGACACTCATCTAGCTTTCAGATTTTGGCTATTTTGAACAGTGCTGCAACAATCACGGGAGTGCAGATATCTCTTCCATATAAGGATTTCCTTTCTTTTGCATATATATCCAGCAGTGGGATTGCTAGATCACATGGTAGCTGTATTTTTACTTTTTGTTTAAGGTAGCTTTGACTATCCTGGCGCCTTTTGTGATTCCACATAAATTTTAAAATGTTTTTTCTATTTCTTTGATAAAATGTCACTGGTATTTTGACAGGGATTGCTTTCAGCATCTGTTGAAATAATCATTTCTTTTAATGCCCCCTAGTCTCCTGGATCTGGGTCCAGTTCAGCAGAAGGACTTACCTAGGAGTCGCAGTCCTTGTGGCCTAGACTGCCTGTCATGTTTATTTAGAGCTCTAGAGTACCTTTGTCCATAGTGATGAGGCTTGTGGGAATTGAAATTCAGACTGCTGAGATCAGTGATGCCCTTATGGCTTTGGCTGGTTTAAATGCTCTTTCCTGGGAAGATGTCAGCTGAGTTTGGTCTGGTTTCACTTTTTGGTATACCAGGGCAACACTGAGTTCAGTGTTTCATAGTTGCTATGCTCTCCCTCTTTCCATGGAACAAAGCTGCTCTCTACACCACACCACCACGTCTAAGGGGATGAGGGAGTAGTGGCATGAGTCATTCAAGACTGTTTTACCTACCTCTTCCGTGCCCTTTTCAGTAATATGTGGTTAAAATCAAATAACGTGAGTGCTCACCTGATTTTTGGTTCTTACAAAGGTGGTTTTATTGTGTGTAGTTAGTTGATAAATTGGTGTTCTTGCCGGGGGTGGGAGGATGATCAGTGGAGATTTCTTTTCTACCTCTTGCTCTGACCCGCAATCTGTGTTTCTCTTTTAAAAAAGATCCCCAGATTTCTAGAATTGGACTTATAGGTTCAAATTCTTGAGCAAGTAGCTCTGTTCCAGAAATCTATTTTCAGTCAAGTAGAGACATAAACACTCTGCCAGCCTCAATATTTCTTTGGCACACAACACAGCCAATGTGCCATTTTCACTGAACAGGGACACTCATTAATTTCTAGAATGTCACAGTCTAGTATATGTTCCCAGTCCTTCAGTACAGTTAACATACTAAGATAGCTTAAGCACATGAATCAGAGTTGTCCATAAATTCTTATGTGGTGATATTTAGGAGAAGCAAAAAAAAAAGAGAGAGAGAGAAATTTTGACAGAAGATATTCTCATTAAAACAAAAATTACAGTTGAAACTCCTAGCACATTCTGCATATATAATGGATACACAATAAATATAAACGAAAGCATTAGCCAGCATAGGGTCTAATGTTACCCCCTAGAGCAGAATGGCCACAGATTGACCTGAAGCCCTTCCTCTCCATGCTAGCTCTATGTGAAGGCTCAAAGCCCCACATGCACTAAATCCTTTTTTTCCCTTTACATCAAAGTTTAGTTTTCAAACCACTAAGCACTTTAATCTCATATATTGAGAATGTGTCAAAAATCACCTTTATTTAACTTATTAAGGAGAAAACTAATAGGCAAAAGATGGCAAAGCTGTTTCAAAGGGGGATGTGAGGACGCATACAAATGCACACACACTCAATGGGAAAAAATGCTACTTCGGGAGTAATCATTTCTACCACATAGAAGTCATTTTCATGTCCAGTGGGCAAAAATTATAGGTAACTTATCTATTTTGTACTAAGTTAACATCTAACCTTACCAACTCTGGCAGTAAATAATAGTAAACAGTAAGCCCACCAGCTACTGTTCACTAGAACATCAAATAATTATTAGGTGGGATCGGTTGATAAGACTTAATTATGACTACCAATATTTTTGCCATTCTCCCTTATTTTTTTATAAATTTCCTTAATAATCACAGCATATAAGATATGTCCCAATTTTTAAACTACTGAAGGTTAATCTTAGAGCAAAATAAAATGGCCCATTACCCTTTTGATTTAGAATTAACCATAAATAAAATTATCCTCATATTTAATCTTTCACAAACCTTTTGACTTACTATGCATAAAAAATAGTTATTCCTCTGGATCTAAGAAATTTTTTAATAAAAACATATTTTTCATGCATGTCTACCCTACATGTTTTCAAAATATGAAAAATTAATTAAAGAAATAATTTGTATTTAGCAGATGGTAATAGCAGATTATTGTCAGGAACTATCATCTGAATTTGGAAGGAAAAGAAGATCCGAATAGAACTCCCTTATTTGATTGGCTTTGTGCTTTGTGAGAACAATGGTCAAAAATTATGACAGGATGTGTCAGAAGTCCTGTGGTAAGGACAGTGCTGGAGGTCCTAGGAAAAGGGCATCTTGATCTTAGGTGGGAAGCATTCAGTCTCTCATCATTATGCATCTAAACTGTGTTTTTCATAGCTGTCCTTTATGAAGTTAAGGAAGTTCTCGTCTCTGTTTAGCTTGTTGAGAGATTCTATCCTGAACTGGTGTTGTATTTTGTCAAATGCATTTTCTGTGTTTATTGAGGTAATTATATTTTATTGGACTTTTAACTTTGAGATACTTATAGATTCACATGAAGATATAAGAAACGATACGGAGAGATTCTGTGTCCCCTTAACCTAGCTTCCCCCAATGGTAACAACATCTTGCAAATTTATAGTGCAATATTATAACCACTTTGCCCTGAGTCCCCAAAGTCCATTGTATCAGTTTTATACCTTTGCGTCCTCATACCTTAGCCCCCACTTATAAGTGAGAACATACGATGTTTGGTTTTCTATTTCTGAATTACTTCACTTAGAATAATGGTCTCCAATTCCATCCAGGTAGTTGCAAATGCCATTATTTTCAATTATTTTGTTCCATATTTTTGCGGTATCAAATTGTGCTGCTATAAACATACATGTACAAGTCTCTTTTTTGTATAATGACTTCTTATCTTCTTCATAGATACCCAGGAGTGAGATTGATGGATCAAATAGTGGTTCTTTAGGGAATTTCCATACTCTGTTTCCATAGTGATTGTACTAATTTATATTACCACCAGCAGTGTAAAAATGTTCCCTTTTCACCACATCCATGCCAATATCTATTTTTATGGCCATTTTTACAGGAGTAAGGTGGCATCACATTGTGGTTTTGATTTACATTTCCCTGATAATTAGTGATATTGACCATTATTTCATATGTTTATTGACCATCTGTATATCTTCATTTGAGAATTGTCTCTTCATGTCCTTAGCTCACTTTTTGATGGGATTGTTTATTTCTTGCTGATTTGTTTGTGTTCCTTGTAGATTCTGGATATTAGTCCTTTGTCAGATGTATAGATTGCAGAGATTTTTTTTCTCCCGCTCTGTGAGTTTTCTGTTTATTCTGCTATTTCTTTTGCTGTGCAGAAGCTTTTCAGTTTAATTAAGTCCCATCTATTTATCTTTGTTTTTGATGCATTTGCTTTTGGGTTCTCGGTCATGAAGTTTTTTCGTAAGCCAATATCAAGAATGGTTTTTCCAACATAATTTTCTAAAATATTTGTGGTTTCAGGTCTTAGATTTAAGCATTTGATCCATCTTGAGTTAAGTTTTGTATACAGTGAGAGATGAGGATCCAGCTTCGTTCTTCTTCATGTGGCTTGCCAATTATCCCACCACTATTTGTTGAATAGGGTGTCCTTTCTGCACTTTATGTTTTTGTTTGCTTTGGGAAAGATCAGTTAGCTGTAAGTAAGTATTTTGATTTATTCCTGAGTTCTCTATTCTGTTCCATTGGTCTCTGTGCCTACTTTTATACCAGTACCATGCTGTTTTGGTGACTATGGCCTTACAGCAGAGTTTAAAATCAGGTAGTGTGATGTCTTCATATTTGTTCTTTTTGCTTGGTTTTGCTTTGGCTATGCTGGCTCTTTTTTGGTTTCATATGAATTTTAGAATTGCTTTTTCTAGTTTTGTGAGGAATGATAGTGGCATTTTGATGGGAATTGCATTGAATTTTTAGATTTCTTTTCACAGCGTTGTCATTTTCACAATATTGATTTTACCCATCCAAGAGAATGGGATGTGTTTTCATTCTTTTGTGTTGTCTGTGATTTCTTTCATCAGTGTTTCATAGTTTTCCTTGTTAGAGGTCTTTCACCTCCTTGGTTAAACATATTTCTAATTATTTTCTTTTACTGAAGCTATTCCAAAAGGGGTTGAGTTCTTGATTTGATTCTCAGATTGGTTGCCGTTGGCATATAGCAAGGCTGCTTATTAGCATACATTAATTTTGTGTCCTGAAACTTTACTGAATTCATTTGCCAGTTCTAGGAGCTTTTAGGATGACTCTTTAGGGTTTTCTAGGTGTGCGATTATGTAATCAGCAAACAGTGACGGTTTGACTTTTTCTTTACTGATTTGGACGCCCTTTCTTTCTTTCTCTGTTCTGATTGCTCTGTCTAGGACATCCAGTGCTATGTTGAATAGAAGTGCTGAAAGTGAGCATCCTTGTCTTGTTCCAGTTCTCAGAGGAAAAACTTTCAACTTTCCCCCAGTCGGTATAATGTTGGCTATGGGTTTGTCCTAGATGGCTTTTATTAACTCCTTGTATTTTGTTGACGATTTTAATGATAAGGAGATGCTGCATTTTTTCAAGTGCTTTATCTGCATCTTTTGAGGTGATTATGTGATTTTTGTTTTTAATCCTGTTTATATGGTGTATCACATTTATTGACTTGCATATGTTAAGCCATTCTGAATCCCTGGTTTAAAATCCACTTGGTCATGATGGATTAGCTTTTTTATATATTGTTGGGTGCTGTTAGCTAGTATTTTGTTAAGAATTTTTGCTTCTATGTTCATCAGGAATATTAGTCTGTGCTTTCTTTTTTGGTTATGTTTTTTCCTGGTTTTTGTATTAGGGTGATACTGGCTTCACAGAATGATTTAGGGAGGATTCCCTCTTTCTATATCTTTTGGAATAGCCTCAATAGGACTGGTACCAATTCTCTTTTCAATGTTTGATAGAATTCAGCTGTGAATCCATCTAGTTCTGGACTTTTGCTGGCAATTTTTTTATTACCATTTCAATCTTGCTGCTTGTTATTATTTGTTTAGAGTTTCTATTTCTTCCTGGTTTAATCAAGGAGGGCTGGATATTTCCAGGAATTTATTCATCTCTTTTAGGTTTTCTAGTTTATGTACATAAAGGTGTTCATAGTAGCCTTGAATGATCTTTTGTATTTCTGTAATACTGGTTGTAATATCTCCTGTTTCATTTCTAATTGAGCTTATTTGGATCATCTCTCTTCTTGGTTAATCTCATTAACAGTATATCAATTTTATTTATCTTTGATAAAAGCCAGCTTTTTGTTTCATTAATCTTTGTTGGGTTTTTTTGTTTGTTTCAATTTCATTTTATATAGTTCTGCTCAGAGCTATATAAAATGAAATATTGGTTCTTTTCTTCTGCTGGGTTTGAGGTTGATTTGTTCTTGTTTCCCTAGCTCCTCAAGTATCATCTTAAGATTGTCTATTTGCACTCTTTCAGACTTTTTGATGTAGGCATTTAATGCTACGAACTTTCCTCTTAGCACTGCCTTTGCTGTATTCCAGAAGTTTTGATAGTTATGTCGCTATTATTGTTCAGTTCAAAGACTTTTTAAATTTCCATCTTGATTTTATTGTTGACCCAATGATTATTCAGGAGCAGATTATTGGTTTCCATGTAGTTGCATGGTCTTGAGGGTTTCTTTTGAAGTTGATTTCTAATTTTATTCTACTGTCGTCTGAGAGAGTACTTGATACAGTTTTGATTTTCTTAAATTTATTAAGACTTGTTTAGTGGACTATCATATGATCTACCTTGGAGAATGTTTCATGTGCTGATGAATAGAAGGCATATTCTGCAGTTATTGGATAGAATGTTCTATAAATATCGGTTAAGTTCATTTGTTCTAAGGTACAGTTTAAGTCCATTATTTCTTTGTTGACTTTCTCTCTTGATAACCTGTCTAGTGCTGTCAGTAGAGTGTTGAAGTCCCCTCTATTATTGCGTTGCTATCTATCTCGTTTATTGGGTGTAGTAGTAATTGCTTTATAAATTTGGGAGCTCCAGTGTTAGGTGCGTATATATTTAGGGTTGTGATATTTTCCTGATGGACTAGCCCTTTTATTATCATACTATATTCCTCTTTGTCTTTTTTAACTGCTGTTGCTTTAAAGCCTGTTTTGTCTGATATAAGAGTAGTTACTTCTGCTTGCTTTTGGTGTCCATTTGCATGGAATATGTTTTTCCACCCCTTTACCTTAAGTTTATGTGAGTCCTTATGTGTTAGGTGAGTCTCTTGAAAATAGCAGATAATTGTTTGGTGAATTCTTATCCATTCTGCCATTCTGTATCTTTTAAGTGGAGTATTTAGCCCATTTACATTCACCATTGAGTATTGAGATGTGAGGTACTATTCTATTCATTGTGCTACTGTATTTGTTGCCTGAATACCTTGGGTTTTATCATTATGTTGTTCTTTGGTAAGTCCTATGAGATTTATGCTTTAAAGAAGTTCTATTTTGGTGAATTTTGAGGATTTATTTCTATTTTGAGGATTTATTTATATTTTGCTCCTTTTAGCAGTTATTGTAGTGCTGGCTTGGTAGTGGCAAATTTTCTTCACATTTGTTTGTTTAAAAAAGACTGTATTTTTCCTTCATTTATGAAGCTTCATTTCACTGGATACAAAATTTTTGGCTTATCATTGTTTTGTTTAAGGAGGCTAAAGGCAAGACTGACCCCAATCTATTCTAGCGTGTAGGGTTTCTGCTGAGAAATCTGCTGTTAATCTGATAGATTTTCCTTTATAAATTACCTGATGCTTTGGCCTCACAGCTCTTAAGATTCTTTCCTTTATCTTGACTTTAGATAACCTGATGACTTTGTGCCTAGGCGATCATCCTTTTGTGATGAGTTTCCCATTTGTTCTTTGAGCTTCTTGTATTTGAATATCTGGATCTCTAGCAAGGCGGGGGAAGTTTCTATCAGTTATTCCCTCAAATATGTTTTCCAAATTTTTAGATTTCTCTTCTTCCTCAGAACACAATTATTCTTAGGGTTGGCCATTTAACATAATCCCAATCTTCTTGGAGGCTTTGATCATTTTTTATTGTTGTTGTTCTTTTTTTCTTGTGTTTGTTGGATTGGGTTAATTTAAAGTCCTTGTCTTTGAGCTCGAAGTTCTTTCTTCTACTTTTTGATTCTGTTGCTGAAAGTTTCCAGTGCATTTTGAAATTCTCTAAGTGGGTTCTTCATTGCCAGAAGTTGTAATTTTTTAAATTTATGTTATCTATTTCACTAAAGATTTTCCCACTCATATCCTGGTTTTCTTTTTTTTATTTCTTTAAGTTGGACTTCACCTTTTTCTGGTGCCTCTTTAATTGGCTTAACAGTTAACCTTCTAAATTTTTTTTCTGGCAATTCAGAGATTTTGTCTTGATATTTTGGGGGTGTTGAATAACCTTACTTTAATATATTACCAGAATTGCTTTTCTGGCTCTTTCTCATTTTGGCAGACTACATTAGAGGGAAGATCTGAGACTCAAGGGTTGCTGATCAGATTCTTTTGTCCCACAGGGTGCTCCCTTGATATGGTACGTTCCCCCTTCTTCTAGAAATGGGGTTTCCTGAGAGCCTAACTGCAGTGATTGTTATTTCTCCTCTGGATCTAGCCACCTAACAGAGCTACCAGGCTCTGCATTGGTACTGGGGAGTGTCTGCAAAAAGTCCTGTGATGTGATCCATCTTTAGGTCTCTTAGCTATGGATACCAGCACCTGCTCTGGTGCAGGTAACTGGGGAGTGAAGAGGACTCTGTGAGGGTACTTGGTTGTATTTTTGTTTAGTGCACTGGATTTGTGTTTGTTGGCCTCCAGCCAGAAGGTGGCACTTTCAAGAGCACTTCAGAGTTCCTCAACTGTCCCATGGAGCCTGCAGCAGCAATCCACCTCTTTCAAAGGGTCTTTGGATTCTCTCAGCTTTCCTGGTATGTTCCTGTGCCAGTTCTCAGAGCAAAATTTCATGCTGTGGAGCTCCACACCCTTCTCTGTCCATCAGAGTGGGAGTTGAAAGTTAGTCCTGCCTCCTCTCTGCCATTTTCTCTCCCAGGCAGTTCTGGAGACTGGATGATCAAGATCAAGGTACCAGCTGATTTAGTGTCTGATAATAGCCCAGTCTCTGCTTCCAAGATTCAAAGATTTCTTATTTTACTATTTCCTTTATGTTTAACCCATTTCCCTTTAGAAAAAAATGCAGCTCACTGCCAGCACTCATTTAATTTTACATGCTCTTTGAGGCTGAATCAAATCTGACGGATTTTCAGTGTGAAAATGAAATATGAAAACTGTTATCGGAATTACTTCTAAACGGAACTTGTCTCTAATCCCAATGTCACATTAGGATTAGAGGGAAGAATGTTCTCAGGGCAAACAGGAAATGGGTTAAGTAACTTCCTTTAGTTATTCTTTTGGGGTTGGTCTGTTGGTGACAGATTTCCTTAGGTTTTTTTCATTTGAGAATATCTTGATTTCTCCTTCATCCCTAAAGGATATAAAATTCTGATTTGACAATTCTGTTCTTTCTGCACTTACAAAATGTTGTGCCCTTTTCTTCTAGTCCCCTGGTTTCTAATGGAAAACTCATTGTCATTTAGACTGTTTTTCCCCGTAGGTAAGATATCCTTTCCTTTTGCTGTTTTCAATATTTTTTCTTTGTTTCTAGTTTTCAGAAGCTTTAATATGATGTGTCCTGGTGTGGATTTCTTTTGTTTATTCTGCTCCTTGTATCTGTAGTTTAAGTATTTTGCCAGGCCGGGCGCGGTGGCTCAAGCCTGTAATCCCAGCACTTTGGGAGGCCGAGGCGGGTGGATCACGAGGTCAAGAGATCGAGACCATCCTGGTCAATATGATGAAACCCCGTCTCTACCAAAAATACAAAAAAAATTAGCTGGGCATGGTGGCGCGTGCCTGTAATCCCAGCTACTCAGGAGGCTGAGGCAGGAGAATTGCCTGAACCCAGGAGGCGGAGGTTGCGGTGAGCCGAGATCGCGCCATTGCACTCCAGCCTGGGTAACATGAGTGAAACTCTGTCTCAAAAAAAAAAAAAAAAAAAAAGTATTTTGCCAAATTTGGAATTTTCCAGCCATTATTTATTTGAATACATATTTGTTCCTACAGGATTTCTATTCTTACACTTTTATTACAGACAATGAGAATAGAAATTCAGTTTCCTTGCATGGTGTCCCCTGGCAGCATGGAAGTAGGAGGCATCTTTCTGTTGGGTGGGAATGAAAATCTTGACTCTTAACTCCACCTGCTCTGATACCAACCTGGGTGAAGAAACTGGGGGTTGGGGTGTTTGCAGCACCTTCTTACCTCATGAGGTTAGGAATTTGGGGTCTTCAGCCTTTGCTGGTGTCGGTGGGGATGGAATCAAAGTATTTTCTGTGTTGTTTGGTTGGAATTTAGCAATTATTGTCTAAAAGTTTAATATCGGTTGAGGCTGCTCCTTTTCTGGTCTTTTGGCTAGCAAGAGTAGGTTTTTGTTTGGGCTATTTTTGTCTGAACTTGTTGGCATGGTTGTATTGCTAATTTTGACAGCACCCATTCTGAGATATGAGGTAAAAGTAAACTCAGGGAGTTCATCATCATGTTATTACTTAGGCTGAGGTACCTACTAATAGCTGGTCTTTTTTTTTTTCTTTGTCCTTGAGAGTCTTGTTATTTCCTGAAATGAGTGTTGGCGTGTGTGTAAGTTGAGAGATAAGAAAAAGCACATCCACTTTACCTTCATGGAAATGGAAGTGGGAGTATTTTACAGGTTTCTGAATGTTAAGCCAACCTTACATTCCTGACATAAACCCAAATTAGTCATAATATATTGTCTTTCTATTTGAATAGTACAGTATCTAGTTGAGAGATAATTATTCCCTACCATTGAAGCAAGACAGTTCTGTGTAATGTATGAAAGAAACATTCTATGGAGGTGTATTTTCAGTCTGGATAGTTAGGGAAGGCATCATTTTCAGCCCTTTGTGAACACCAGTCACTGGTACCTTTACATTTCTAGATAGTTCATTCACTAGTCTTTGGTAATTTTCTCAGCTGAATGGATTAATTAATTCTCAGCTGAATAGATATCATCAATAGGTAAATATATTAAGCAAATTGCATTACATGCATGAAATGAAATACAACACAGCAGTAAAAAAAAGATGTAAACTTTTTTTTTGGAGACAGAGTCTTTCTCTGTTGCCCAGGCTTGTGTGCAGTGGTGCAATCTCAGCTCACTGCAACCTCCACCTCCAGGGTTCAAGCGATTTTCCTGCCTCAGCCTCCTGAGTAGCTGGGAGTACAGGCACATGCCACCACATCCCACTAAATTTTGTATTTTTAGTAAAGATGGGGTTTCACCATGTTGGCCAGGATGGTCTCAATCTCCTGACCTCATAATCTACCCACCTTGGCCTTCCAAAGTGCTGGGATTACAGGCGTGAGCCACCACACCCAGCCAGGAGTAAGCTATTGATAGGTGCTACAATGTGGATAAATTTCAAAATAATTTTGCTGATAGAAAGAATTCAAACCAAAACCAATGTGTATACTCATCTTTTATTTTTATAAATTCCTACAAAATGCTATTTAACTTATCTTGGCAAAAAACAGACCAGTGGCTGTCTGTGGATGTGGGTGCATGGGACATTGTAAGAGGGAGTGTTTCCAAAGGGAAATGAGAAAACTTTTGGGGATGATGTGTATGACCATTATCCACGTTAGGAGGATGGTTTAATGAGTACATGCAAATGTCAATAGAGTCCTAAATGTACATTTTAAATATGAACACTTATTTATATCAATTATGCTTCTTTAAAGCTGTTTTTTTTTTAATAAAAAAAAATTTAAAACTCCAAAGATTAGGGCTGTATTGTCAGATAGAACATGAACCTCTTCTTTTCATCTAATTTAGACATCATATTCCAGCAGTCCATCCTTTCACTGACCATATCTACATAACACTGCCACATCCTCCTTTGAACCACATTTGTCACCCCTCATTAATATTAGGTATGATTCACCCATCAGAAATAATATTAATAATAAAAATAAAAATAAATTTTTAATGTTAGGTATGAATTAACTATATACTTAAAGCAGAATTATGTTTTTATCATTTTACAAAGTATTCTTTGATAACACTCATATAAAAATATTTTTAAAATTCATTTAAAATATTAATACAAATTCTTTATGAGAAAAGGTCTATAAACATCAAGTATAAAATATTTCATCTCTTAACTCCCTTTCTCTACCACTGATTCTGTGGAAACAATTGTTTTATACTCGATTTTTGACAACTTGGGGATTCTTAGGACTCTAAGGAACTATAAACTTACAGTTGCTATAAGCCATAAAGTAAGAATCTTAGGATTCTTAGAAACTATAAACTTAAGCAGAGCAAATAAAATTTCATGACTTAGGCATGATGTGAAAAGGAAGATAAGACACAAAAAAGCTTGTATATTTTAAGGCAAATATCAAGATCCATCTGGGAATTTGGGAGTTGATGTAAAATCCAGGCAAACTATATAAAATAGAAAACACATTGTCTATAAAAGAAAGTGGATGGGAAAGTTAAGGGCACAAGTGATTAATATTTTGGTATTTGAGCCCATATGTTACGGGAATGATTATCTCTATGTTATGCACTCAAATGAATAGGCAAAGAAGGAAAAATGATGGATGGAAATGATGTACAGGAAAAAGGGACTAAAAATAACGTTAGACGAGAAAAATCAGAAGAGTCTGTATAGATATAATCATGTTGACTAACCATGAGAGATGCGGAACACACACACTGGGACAAGTGGTACTCAGCTATGCAGCTGTGGACCACAATCATCTGAGAAAACACAAGCAAATACACATCACCAAACAAAGGGGCCTGTGGGGCATACAGACTCCCACCCGGGGTTGTGGCTGAGTAAAGCCTGGAGGATATTAAGGCATGCCCCCAAGGGCAGATGACTCAGCAATGTGCTGACAAAGTGTTCTAAAGAAACAGACTTGGGCTGAAGTTTCCATCTGACCCTATGTGCTCTTCAGCATCTGGAGACTCTGTTCATGAAAATCATTATAGACCTAAATGGAATTTACCTCTTTCAAAGGTAACTTACAAGCCCAAAATGTTCAGGGCTGCGCATAAATACTACCCTCACCTCTGTCACTCCTACTCAGAGAGGGAGAGAGAGAAAAAAATAGAACAAACTAAATAAATATAATACTAAAATGCATTTCAAAATAAGAATTCCAAGAATCAGAAAAAAATTTCAAATTATTGTAATCTAAAGTGTTAAAGAAATTAAAGGAAAACATGGACACTGGGGAAAAAAATAGCTCGCCAAAGAGATTAAAGACTTATTTTGTTTATTGTTTATTTTTGAAACAGGATCTCACTCTGTCACCCAGGCTGGAGTGCAGTGACACAATCATGGCTCACTGCAACCTCAGCCTCCCAAGCTCAAGTCATCTCAGCTTCAGGAGTAGCTGGAACTATGGGCATGCACCACTATACTTGGCTGTTTTAAAATTTTTTTCGTCTCACTATGGGGTCTCACTGTGTTGCCCAGGCTGGTCTCAAACTCCTGGGTTCTAGTGATCCTCCCACCTCAGCCTCTCAAAGTGCTGGAATTATAGGCATAAGCCACAAAAAGCAGCCAAAAAAAAATTTTTTTTTAAGACAAGTTAAAAAGGTTAAAAGTGTTGGAAGATTAAGAAAATTGAAAATAACAATAGAACTGTTACAGAAATAAAAACCACAATAGAAGGAGCAGGAATAAAAATAGAGATGCTGGAAATAAATTTAATGTAAGGAGAACAGCTTTAAAAAGATCACATAAGCAAAATGAAGAAGTGAAAATAAAAAGGTTTTGGAGAGAAAATAAAATATAGAGAAAAGCAAGTTAAGAAATTCAGCATGGAAGAAAAAAATATTTGAAGCTCTGATGGTGTTCAGAACTTTAAAGATCAAAATGTGAGAAAAAAGCCGAGTTATTTAGGAGAAGAAAAATAGACTGACCTCAGATTTCCCCAAAGAGTTATTTTCAATGGAAGAACACAGTGAAGAAGTATACAGATAATTCTAAGAAGGAAAAATCTGACTCCAAACTTATGTGTGTAATCAATTTATTGTTCACATAAAAGACAAGAGAAAGCTATCCTTAAAGTACGTATCTTAGTGCACATAGTGCTTATTCATCCTTAAAAAAAGCATGATGACAAATCCAATTGATTGCACATTTAATGGAGAATTCCAAAGGTATGATTCATATTGCTGAATATTTAATGCATCAGGACTAATCTTTCTTGATGCAAGAATAGTTGATACTAAAATTTATGAATTAATAAAGATGGCATATATCTCTAAATTTACAAAGATAACACTAGAAGAAATAAGAAGGTGTCTTAGTAAATTTGGGTTGCCATAAAAAAAAGTCAAGCATTGGATAGCTTAAACAAAAGGAATTTATTTCTGACAGTTCTGGAGACTGGAAAGTCCAAGATTAAGGTGCTACTGGTTTGGTTCCCTGGTGAGGTCTCTCTTCCTGGCTTGCAAACAGCCACCTTCTTACTGTGTTCTCTTATGGTGGTGGTGTGAAGACAGATCTCTGGTCTCTTTTCCTTTTTTTTTTTTTGAGACAAATTTCACTCTTGTTGCCCAAGCTGGAGTTCAATGGCGCAATTTCGGCTCACTGCCACCTCCACCTCCCGCATTCAAGTGATTCTCCTGCCTCAGCTGGGATTACAGACATGCGCCACCACACCCAGCTCATTTTGAATTTTTTTTTTTTTGGTAGAGACAAGGTTTCTCCATGTTGCTCTGGCTGGTCTTGAACTCCTGACCTCAGGTGATCTGCTTGCCTCGGCCTCCCACCATGCCCAGCCTCTTTTCGTCTTTTTTTAAGGAAGCTAATTTCATCATGAGGGCCCCACTTTATAATTACCCCACAAAAGCCCATCTCCCAAATATCATCACCTTGGTGGTTAGGGCTTTAACAGATGAATTTTAGAGGGGCACAAACATTCAGTCTGTAACAAACAGACAATACGACTTTCAAATTACCAGAAGAAAAATAAGTACAGCCCTCTCTATACACACCACTTCACTAAACACACACATACACGAGTGCACGCACACACACACACACACACACACAGATAAAAAAGCATTACATTGTAAAATATTGTACATATATCAAGTATATCTGTTATAAATATAGATATAAAATCTGTTACAAAAATAATTTCTTTGTTGGATCCAAAAGCTAATTACATGCCAAAAGTAAAAGATACATTAAAAAATTACAAAGTTGTAAATTAAAAGTTAGACAAAGATAAATCAAGCAAATGCCAACAAGCTTAAGTGGGGATTTTTGTATTAATAAGCAGGCAAATTTTAATTTTAGGAAAAAGACTTGAAAAATCCTATATAAACTCAATGTTTAATGATGCAGAAAACATTTCACAATAAATGTAAAAACGTCAGGAGCTTTTATGCTCGGATAATATATCAACAAAAACATACAGAAAAACTTACTGAAAATACAAAAATAAATACCCAACAAAAAGTATAATAGTAAATGTTTACTCATCTCTTTTAATCCATCACTAATTAAGAATACTTACCAAAATAAGAAATACATAGAATTTAAGCAGTACTACTAATATTTTTATTACATGTGATATAAGGTTTTGTACTATATATACACATATTTCTGTATCTTACAAACAGACACATACACCTACTTCAAAGCATCTATTCAATTTTTTGAATAGATTGAATAGATCACAAAGAGGCAACACGAATTTTTGAAATAGTCACAAAAATGAACTGGTACAGACCAAATTTAATATCTAACATGAAAATAAATGAGAAATTAATAATTTTTAAAAGAGGGTACCAAGATAATTCATTGAGGGAAAGAATAGTCTCTTCAACAAATGTTGCTGGAACAATCAGATATTCACATGCAAAAGAATGAAGTTGAATTACTAAACAAAAATGAACTCAGAATGAACCATCAATCTAAAAGTAAGAGCTAAATCTATAAAACTCTCAGAAGAAAATACAGGGATGAGCCTTCATGACTTTGAATTTGGCAGTGGATTCTTAGATATGATACTGAAATCACATGGACCAAATGAAAAAAAATAGACAAATGGGACTGATAAAGACAAAAATGTCTAACATCAAAGAATATTATCAAGAAAATGAAAAGACAATCTGTAGAATAAGAAAAATATTTTCAATCACATATCTGATAAGGCATTAATATCTAGAGTATATAAAAAATTGAAACTCAACTGAAAAGACAATTTTAAAATAGGCAAAGGACTTAGCATTTCTCCAAAGACTATCTAAAAATGGACATTCAGCACGTGAAATGGTGCCCAACATCATTTGTCATTAGGAAAATCCAAATCAAAACCAAAATTAAATACCACTTCAAACCCACTAGGATGTCTGTAATCAATAAAATGAAAAACAAGTGTTGGCAAGGATATCTAGATGCCGGGACTCTCAAGTATTACTGGGGGAAATGTAAAATGATTCAGTCACTGTGAATAAATATTTTATGGTGAGTCAAACATAGGCTTACCATATGACCCGGGAATTCTGCTTAGGTACATACCTAAGAGAATTGAAAACAGGTATGCAAATGCTCTACATCAATTTTCAGAGCAGCACTATTCACAACAGTCAAAAGATAGAAACAACCCTAACATCCATCCATGGATGAATGGATAAATAATGGATATGAACAGAATTGAGCGTGTAAATGTTGGAATGAATGGATATAGACATCCAGTGGAATATTATTCTGTTATAAAAAGGAAATGAATAAATCATATATAACCTGAATGAACTTTTAAAAGGTTTTTTTGTTATTTCAAATTTTCTTGTATTTGCACAGATGACTTTCTTGTGGCTTATCACGTAAACACTGCTACACTTTTTCTGAACAGGTATGTTTGGTGATAAACAGATTAAGATCCTAATAGTCTCATTAGGATTTTAATGAGCCTTCTAGCTTTTCATTCACCCATCCATCCATCCACCCATCTATCTACCCATCCATAATTCAGTCTTTTTTCTTCTTTCTCTTTTTGAAAGTCTCTTTTTTTTTCTTTGTTTTTACTTTTATTTTAAGTTCAGGGGTACAAGTGCAGGTTTATTACATAGACTTGTGTCATGGGGATTTGTCGTACAGATTATTTATCACCCAGATACTATAAAAGATTATGCTAGGTGAAAGAAGCCAGACACAAAAGTTCACACATTGATCATATGACTCCAATTACATGAAATGTTCAGAATGGGTAAATGCAGAGGTACAGAAAGCAGAATGATAATTGTAAGGGCAGGAGAGAGTAAGGAATGGGGAGTAGGTGACTCATGGATATAGGATTTTATTGGGGTAATGATTAAAATATTTTAGAAGTAGATAGAGTTAGTGTGTGCAAAACGATGTGAATGTACTAAGTGACACAAAATTGTCTACCTTAAAATGCTTAGTTTTGTGTGTAAATTTTACCGTAATAAAAACTGCTGGGCACAGTGGCACATGCCTGTAATCCAAGAATTTTGGGAGGCTGAGGCAGGCAGATCACTTGAGGTCAGGAGTTTGAGACCAGCCTGGCCAAGATGGTGAAACCCTGACTGTATTAAAAATACAAAAATTAACAGGGCATGGTAGTGTGCGCCTCTAGTCCCAGCTGCTTGAGAGGCTGAGGCAGGAGGAACCTGGGAGACAGACTCCAGCCTGGGCCACAGAGCTAGACTCTGTCTCAATAAATAAATAAATATAAAAACCCAAACATTTTGGGAAAACCTAATAAGCCAAATGTTTAAAAATAAATTTCTTGTCTAAAAAAGAATAGTGTAATTTTTAAAAATCAGATTATCAAGAAAACAATAATAAAAGCCTGCATATTAAAATCAATGAAATGCAATCATACTTCATTTTATGGTGCTTTCCTTAATTGTACTTGTCAGATATTGTGTTTACAAACTACTTTCTTTTTTAAAAAAAAATATTTTATTGCATTTTAGGTTTAGAGGTACACGTGAAGAACATGCAGGATTGTTGCATAGGTACACACATGGCAATGCGGTTTGCTGTGTCCTCCCCATCACCTATATCTGGTATTTCTTCCCATGTTATCCCTCCCCGACTCCCCACCTGGCTCTGTCCCTCCCCTAGTTCCCCCCAAGAGACCCCAGTGTGTGATGCTCTCCTTCCTGTGTCCATGTGTTCTCATTGTTCCACACCCTCCTATGAGTGAGAACATGCGGTGTTTGATTTTCTCCTCTTGTGTCAGTTTGCTGAGAATGATGGTTTCCAGGTTCATCCATGTCCCTACAAAGGACAGAAACTCATCGTTTTTTATGGCTGCATAGTATTCCACGGTGTATATGTGCCACATTTTCCCTGTCCAGTCTTATCATTGATGGTCATTTGGGTTGGTTCCAAGTCTTTGCTATTGTAAACAGAGCTGCAATGAACATTCATGTGCACGTGTCCTTATAATAGAATGATTTACAATCCTTTGGATATATACCCAATGATGGGATTGTTGGATCAAATGGAATTTCTATTTCTAGGTCCTTGAGGAATCACCACACTATCTTCCTACAAGATTTGTGGTAACTCTGCTTTGAACAAGCCTATTGACGCCATTTTTCCCAAAGTGTATACTGCCCACTTTGTGTCTCTGTGTCACATTTTGGTAATTCTCACAACATTCAAGTTTTCTTATTATGATTGATCTGTGATAGTTATCTATGATCAGTGATCTTTGATGACACTACTGTAATTGTTGTTGTGTGTCATGAACCACACACATATAAGCCGGTGAACTTAACTGATAAGTGTGTGTGTTCTCAGCGCTCCATCTGTTGACCATTTTCCCCTCTCTTTTCCTCTCCTTGGGCCTCTTTATTCCCTAAGACACAACAATATTGAAATTAGGTCGGTTAATAACCCTAAGGCCTCTAAGTGTTCAAGTTTAAAAAAAAAAAAGGGTCACTGGTGTCTCACTTTAAATCAAAAGCTGGAAATGATTAAGCTGAGTGAGGAAGGTATGTCAAAAGCCAAAGAGGTGGAAAGGTAAGCCTCTTGAGCCAAATAGTCAAGTTGTGAATGCAAAGGAAAAGTTCTTGAAGGAGATTAAAAGTGCTACTCCAGTGAACACATAAATGATAAGAAAGTAAAATAACGTTATTGCTGATGAAAGTTGTAATGGTCTGGAAAAAGGATTAAAATAATCACAACATTTCCTTAAGCTAAAATTTAATCCAGAGAAAGAGCCTAACTTTGTTTCATTCTATGAAGGCTAAGAGAGGTAAGAAAGCTACAGGAAAATTTGAAGCTAGTAGATACCAGTTCATGATATTTAAGGGTTAAAAAAAAAGGCTGTCTTTGTAAGATAACAAACACAAGGTGAAGCAGCAAGTGCTGATGTAGAAGCTGCAGCAAGTTATCCAGAAAAATCTAGCTAAGATCATTGATAAAGGTGGCTACTCTACACCACAGATTTTCAACGTAGATGAAACTACCTTATATTGGAAGAACATTCCCTCTGAGACTTTTATAGGTAGAGAAGAGTCTAAAAGTCAATGCCTGGCTTCAAATCTTTGAAGGACAGCTGACTCTCTTGAGTTAGCTAATGCAGCTGGCGACTCTAAGTTGAAGCCAATGTTCATTTACCATTCTGAAAATCCTAGGACCCTTAAAAGCTATACTAAATTTACACTATTTGTGCTTTATGAATGAAACAACAAAGCTGGGATGACAGCACATCTCTTTACAGCATGGTTTCCTGAATATTTTAAACCCACTATTAAGACCTACTGCTCAGAATAAGATAATTACTTTTCAAAATATTACTGATCACTGACAATGTGCCTAGTCACCCAAGAGCTCTGATGGAGATGTACAAGGAGATTAATGTCTTTATGCATGCTACAACGTTCTGCAGCCCACAAATCAAGGAGTAATTTTGACTTCCAAGAAATACACCGCATAAGGCTGCCATAGATAGTGATTCCTCTGATGGATCTGGGCAAAGTAAATTGTAAACTTTCCAGAAAGAACTCACCATTGTAGCTGCCACTAACAACATTCACAATTCATGGGAGATGGTCAAAATATCAACATTAACAGGAGTTTGAAGAAGCTGATTCCCACCTTTATAAATGATTTTGAGAGGTTCAAGGCTTCAGTGGAGGAAGTCACTGCAGATGTATTGGAAATAGCAAGAGAGCTAGTATTAGAAGTGGAGCCTGAAGACGTGACTGAATTGCTGCAATCCCATGATAAAACTTGAACACATGAGGAGTTGCTTTTTATGGATGCTAAAAGAAAGTGGTTTCTTGAGATGGAAACTAATCCTAGTGAAAATGCCATGAACACTGTTGAAATGACAACAAAGCATTTATAATATTACATATTGGAATGTTATAGGATTTGAGAGAATTGACTCCAATTTTGAAGAACTTTTACTCAGGATAAAATGCTGTCAAACAACAGCATGCTGTTGTGAAAGAAAGAGTAAACCAATGCAGCAAACCTTATTGTTGTATTATTTTAGGAAATTGTGACACCCTCTCCAGCCTTCCACAGCCATCACTTTGATCAGTCAGCAGCCATCAACATGGAGGCAAGACCTTCCACCAGCAAAAGATGGTGACTCCCCGAAGGTTCAGGTGATCATCAGCATTGTATAGCAATAAAGTATTTTAAGGTTATGCGCGTTTAAATGACATAATACTATTGCACACTTAATATAGGCTTTAGTATAGTGTAAACATAACTGTTATATGCACTGAGAAACCAACAAATTGTGTAGCTCACATTATTGCCATATTCACTTTATTGAAGTGGTGTGAAACAGAACCCATAATATCTCCAAGGCACACCGGTACTTGGCATATAATTCCAATTAATATATAGTAAAATGAAGTAAAACACATAAAGCTATGATTTGAAAGAAACCAGACATCAGGAAAAGGACAGATCCTTGAGAGATAAGAAACAAGTGAGGTAATTCTTATAATTGCTCCAGTTTACTGCTTTGAGGGAGTTTCCAAACAATGGTGTAGAAAGGGGAACACCAGGCAGGTCTTCCTGGACTCTGCTGGGTTGAGGAGATACAGCTCAAAATCTGGGGACGACAAGGCAGCTAGAGTTCACAGGACAGAGTGAAGAAAAGAAGATTGCTGCAAAGAAGCAAAACTCCAGAGATCTGTTAAGGGTCCACTCAGAGTATTCAGTTAAGAACTGAGCAGTACATGTGCATGAGGAGGCTAACTAAACTTGGAGTACTCAAACAATTAGAGGGGACAAAGCAGAATTAGAGCCTGGGCCCATCTTACTGCCTGAGAAAGTCATGATTTATGGAGCACTGAGAAAAATTTTCAGAAGAATTCAGCTTAATAATAGAAAATACTAAGTCCTGAACTATATAAGAATTTTGTTTTCTCATAAGTCTTAAAACACAATCTGAAAGGATCAGACTTTCCCAAGTAACATAATTGCATCCTTGTATCCCAAAATAAATAAGGATACAGGGATACAATTATGTTACTTGGGAAAGTCTGCTCCTTTCCCAAAGGGGAAACCTGCCTGGTCTTCCCCTTTCTACAACACTGTTTGGAAACTCCCTCAAAGCAGTAAACTGGAGCAATTATAAGAATTACCTCACTTGTTTCTTATCTCTCAAGCATCTGGATATTCATAAGGATAAACAAAAATCCAGCATCCTACGTAAAACTCATGGTATTTTATATATAATACAAATTATCCAAAATGAAAGAAGGAAGAATGCATGATTCATAATAATGAGTACATTAATCCGTCAAAACCAACACAGAACTGAAAGGAATTTTAGAATTAATGGATGAAAACATTAAAATAATTATTATGGCCAGGCATGGTGGCTCATGCCTGTAATCCCAGCACTTTGGGAGGCTGGAGCGGGCAGATCGTGAGCTCAGGCATTGAAAACCAGCCTGGCCAACATGGTGAAAGTCCATCTCTACTAAAAATACAAAAATTAGCTGGGCCTGGTGGCAGGTGCCTATAATCCCAGCTACTCTGGAGGCTGAGGCAAGAGAATCGCTTGAACTCAGGAGGCGGAGGTTGCAGTGAGCGGAGATCGCACCACTGCACTCCAGCCTGGGTGACAGAGTGAGACTCTGTGTCAAAAATAAACAAATAAATAAAATAATAATTATAACTCTATTTCATATATTCAAAAAGTTAAGTAGAGATATGGAAGATATAAAAACTGACCAAACTATGGATGAAGGCAACAGTGTCTAGATAGGATTAATTGTACATTTTATATTGTAAAAGAAAAACAGCTAATGAATTTGAAGAAATAATAATAGAAACTATTAAAAAATTGGGGGGGAATAAAATGAACATGTATATGATGCTTCTAAGAAAGGTGCTTTAAATATGAGAGCCCAGGCCCATCATAGGTTAAAAGTAAAAGGACTGAAAAGATACCACAGCAACCCTAATTAAAACAACCTGGAGTAGCTATGTTCATGTCAGAAAAAGTAGATTTTAGGGCAAAAATATTATCAGAGATAACAGGGTTATTTTAGAATGGTAAAGGGATCGATTCATCAAGAGGGCCTCACAATCTGATACGTGTATGCATCTAACCAGAACTTCAAACAAATGAGGCCAAAGCTGAAAGAACTGCAAAGAGAAATAGACAAAGTCACATTATAGTTGAAATGTCAACAATCTCTCTTGGTAATTGCTAGATGAATTCATAGAATATGAATCTCAATTAGACACCCCCCCACCCAATAGCTGAATGTATATTTTACAAGAACACAGAACATTTACTGAGATAAGTCAAATTATGGGCCATAAAAGTCTGAAAAAAATTCAAAATATATGCAAAATATGATTTCAAACCACAATGAAAAGTTCATTTCTTTACCCTTTCCCCCATCCACAAATGGCCCAGAGTCCTCTCCCCCAGCCCAGCTGGGGTGTATGACTCCCTCTTTCAATCCATAGCATCTGTTATTCTCCCTGCAAAGACCTCCAAGCTGTTTCTCATGTAGAAGTTCCTATGTTTTTCCCATCTTCAATTCAGGTTCAGGATATTCACTCATTTCTTTGCCAAACAGAGACCTGTAAAGTGGGGAGAAAACAAATACTATCCCATAGACGGTAGGAAAGGGAGAAAGTTATACTTGCTTTACAGAAAATATATGTGTGATAGGCTTTCTTCAGGCTGAGCTATAGTGCTGCTGGCTGTTCAATGTTAATATATTGCTATATATATATACACACACACACACATATATTAAACAAGATTATATATGCACACACATATATTAAACAAGATGTCTTTAAACAGAAACATACATAAGACAAGGTTATATGTTGATATGTTAATAGAAATATTGCGGTTATTGTGGTACCTTTGTGGAACCATATGTTCTCAGAAACCTAGCCTTGCCTTTCCCTTTCCTCTAAGAACAATGGTCCAATGTTCACTAATTCAATGTTTGTGGCAACTTTATAAAACATAACTACCCAAATTTATCTAGGTTCAATGCAACCCCAATCAAAATCCCAGAAAGATTTTGTAACTAATGACAAGGTGATCTAAAATTCACATAAAAATATAAAGAACTTAGAACACTCAAACAGCATTTAAAATAAAAAAGAACAAAGTTGAAGAACTTATGCTACTTGACCTCAAGGATTATAGCACTACAAAAATCAACATAAACAAATAGATCAATGGGCCAGAAAAAGAGACCGAGAAACAGATCCTCACGCCCACATATTAACACCTGATTTTCAACAAAGATGAAACACAATTTAGTGAAGAAAATATTACCTTTTCAACAAAGTGGATATCCATATGCAAAAACAAAAATAATTTCAGTCTACCCCTGGCGCCATATAAAATAATCAATTATAAATAGATTACAAATATAAATGTAAGAGGTACAACTGTAAAACTCCTGCAAGAGAGCAGGCTTTTTGGTGACCCTGTGTTAAGCAAAAATTTCTTAGATGTACAAAAAGGGCAATCCATAAAAGAAAAAAAACTATAAATGTAGTTTCATCAAAGAATCTTTTTTTCTGAAATATATTGTTAAGATAATAAAAAAATCAAGCTACACATTAGAAAAAAATTCATAAAGCATATATCTGATAAAAAATTTTATCCAGAATATATATATATATATATATATATATATATATATATATATATAAACTCTTAAAACTCAGTAAGAGCTTGATCTAAGATGGCTGAATAGGAACAGCTCCGGAGTGCAGTTCCCAGCAAGAACAATGCAGAGGGTGAGTGCCCACCACATTTCCAAACAAATTTTCACTGCTGACAGGCCAGGAGTTTCCTGGGCTGAAAAGCACCACAAGTTTTCAGCACGGCAGATTCAGCTGGTGCCGGATTGGTACACAGAAACCCACACAAATCTGGGAGGCCGTTTTAACTGACGCCTGAAACACCTAGGAGACAGACCTGCCCATTCAACTGAAAGGGAGTGGGCAGAGACAGGGAGCCAGGTGATCTGGCTTAGCAGGTACCACCCCCACAAAACAAGAAGTCTGAAACGGCTTTGCAACAAGTGCAGCTGGACCCAGGACAGTCGAGAACAGTGAGGAGAAGCGTGGCCCCCACTACCGAGGCAGTTCACACAGCAGCTGGGCAGAGCCTGCAGCAGCTCAGCAACACCTCTGCTGGCAGACTGTGACTAGACTACTCTGTACGGGGCAGGGAATCTATGAAAAAAGGCAGCAGCATAACAGGAACTTATAAATAAAGCTGACCTTCCTAGGACAGAGCACCTGGGAAAAGAGGCAGCTATGAGTTCTGCTGCAGCAGGCTTAAAAATACCTGCCCAGCAGCTCTGCATGGAACAATGGGGCTCCCAGCACAGCACTTGAGCTGCTTTAAGGGACAGGCCGTCTCCTCAACAGCTCCCTGACCCCCATATACCCAGAGACACTTCATAAAGGAGAGCTCAGGCTGACATCTGGCAGGTACCCTTCTCGGATGAAGATAACAGAAGAAGAAACCGACAGCAACACTTACTGTTCTGCAGCCGCTGCAGGTGATCCCCAGGCAAGCAGGGTCTGGAGTGGACCTCTAGCAGTCCTGCAGCAGAGGGGTCTGACGGTTAAAAGGAAACCTAAGAAACAAAGAAATAACTTCATCGTCAACAAAAAGGACGTCCACTCAGAGACCTCATCTGAAGGTCATCAACTACAAAGACCACAGGAAGATAAAGCCACTAAGATGGGAAGAAACCAGTGCAAAAAGGATGAAAACACCAAAAACCAGAGTGCCTCTCTTCCTCCAAAGGATCACAACTCTTCACCAGCTAGGGATCAAAGATGGATGGAGAATGAATCTGATGACAGAAACAGGCTTCAGAAGGTGGGTAATAAAAAGCTTCTCAGAGCTAAAAGAACATGTGTTAACCCAATGCAAAGAAACTAAGAACCTAGAGAAAAGGTTAGATGAGATGCTAACTAGAATAAATAGCTTAGAGAAGAATACAAACTACTTGATGGAGCTAAAAAACACAACATGAGAACTTCGTGAAGCATACACAAGTTTC
>NW_016107368.1:8375008-8423392 GCF_001604975.1 Cebus imitator
CAAGCTGGAAAACACTCTTCAGGATATTATCCAGGAAAACTTCCCCAACCTAGCAAGCCAGGCCACCATTCAAGTCCAGGAAATACAGAGAACACCACAAAGATATTCCTCAAGAAGAGCAACCCCAAGGCACATAATTGTCAGATTCGCCAGGGTTGCAATGAAGGAAAAAATGCTAAGGGCAGCCAGAGAGAAAGGTTAGGTTACCCACAAAGGGAAGCCCATCAAACTACCATCAGGTCTCTCCACAGAAACCCTACAAGTCAGAAGACAGTGGGGGCCAATATTCAACATCCTTAAAGAAAGAACTTTCAACCTAGAATTTCATATCCAGCCAAACTAATCTTCATAAGCAAAGGAGAAAGAAAATCCTTTATGGACAAGCAATTGCTGAGAGACTTTGTCACCACCAGGCCTGCCTTAAAAGATATCCTGAAAGAAGCACTAAACAAGGAAAGGAACAACCAGTACCAGTCACTCCAAAAATGTACCAAATTGTAAAGACCAATGACACAATGAAAAAAAAGCATCAACTAATGGGCAAAACATCCAGCTAGCATCAAAATGGCAGGATCAAATTCACACATAACAATACTAATCTTAAATGTAAATGGGCTAAATGTCCCAATCAAAAGACACAGACTGGCAAATTGGATAAAAATCAAGGCCCATTGGTGTGCTGTATTCAGGAAACCCATTTCATGTGCAAGGACACACATAGGCTCAAAATAAAGGAATGGAGAAAGACTTATCAAGCAAATAGAGAGCAAAGAAAAAGCAGGAGTTGCAATTCTAGCCTCTGATAAAACAGACTTTAAACCAACAAAGATCAAAGGAGACAAAGAAGGGGCATTACATAGTTGTAAAAGGATAAATGAATCAAGAAGAGCTAACGATCCTAAATGTATATGCACCCAATACGGGAGCACCCAGGTACATAAAGCAAGTTCTTAACGACCTACAAAGAGACTTAGACTCCCACACAATAATAGTGGGAGACTTTAACACTCCACTGTCAATATTAGACAGATCAACGAGACAGAAAATTAACAAAGATACCCAGGACTTGAACTTAGATTTGGACCAAGTGGACCTAATAGACATCTACAGAAATCTCCACCTCAAATCCACAGAATATACATTCTTCTCAGCACTGCATTGCACCTACTCTAAAATTGACCACATAATTGGAAGTAAATCACTCCTCAGCAAATGCAAAAGAATGGAAATCATAACAAACCATTTCTCAGACCACAGTGCAATCAAATTAGAACTCAGAATTAAGAAACTAACTCAGAACCACACAGCTTCATGAAAACTGAACAACTGGCTCCTGAATGTCAACTGGATAAACAGTGAAATGAAGGCAGAGATAAAGATGTTCTTTGAAACCAAGAATGAAGACACAACGTGCCAGAATCACTGGGACACACTTAAGGCAGTGGCTAGAGGGAAATTTATAGCAATAAATGCCCACATAAGAAGCAAGGAAAGATCTAAAATTGACACACTATTGTCAAAGTTGAAAGAGCTAGAGGAGCAAGATAAAAAAAACTCAAAAGCTGGCAGAAGACAAGAAATAACTAAGATCAGAACAGAACAGAAGAAGATAGAGACACAAAAAAACCCTGCAAAAAATCAATAAATCCAGGAGCTGGTTTTTTAAAAGATCAACAAAATAGACTGCTAGCTAGATTAATAAAAAAGAAAAGGGAGAAGAATCAAACAGATGCAATAGAAAACAATAAAGGGGATATCACCACTGATTCCACAGAAATACAAACTACCATCAGAGATTACTACAAACAACTCTATGCACATAAACCAGTAAACCTGGAAGAAATGGATAAATTCCTGGACACTTGCACCCTCCCAAGACTAAACAAGGAAGAAGTCAAAACCCTGAATAGACCAATAACAAGGGCTGAAGTTGAGGCAGCAATTAATAGCCTACCAACCAAGAAAAGCCCAGGACCAGATGGGTTCACAGCCGAATTCTACCAGATATACAAAGAGGAGCTGGTACTATTCCTGTTGAAACTATACAATAAGAGGGAATCCTTCCCAAATCATTTTATGAGACCAACATCATCCTGATACCAAAACCCAGCAGAGACTCAACAAAAAAAGAAAACTTCAAGCCAATATCTATGATGAACATAGATGCAAAAATCTTCAATAAAATACTGGAAAACCAATTGCAACAGCACATGATACAGCTTATCCATCATGCTGAAGTAGTCTTCATCCCAGGGATGCAAGACTGGTTCAACATACCCAAGCCTATAAACACAATGCACCACATAAACAGAACCAAAGACAAAAACCACATGATTATCTTAACAGATGCAGAGAAAGCCTTCAACCAAATTCAACAGCCCTTTATGCTAAAAACTCTCAATAAACTAGGTATCGAAGGAACATATCTTAAAACAATAAAAGCTATTTATGACAAACCTACAGCCAATATCATACTGAATGGGCAAAAACTGGAAGCATTCCCTTTGAAATCCAGCACCAGACAAGGATGCTCTCTCTCACCACTCCTATTCAATATAGTATTGGAAGTTCTAGCCAGAGTAATTAGGCAAGAAAAAAAAAATAAAGAGTATTCAATTAGGAAAAGAGGAAGTCAAATTGTCTCTATTTGCAGACGACATGATTGTATATTTAGAAGACCCTGTCATCTCAGCCCCAAATCTCCTTAAACTGATAAGCAACTTCAGCAAAGTCTCAGTATACAAAATCAATGTGCAGAAATCACAAGCATTCCTATACACCAATAACAGCCTTAAAGAGAGCCAAGTCATGAGCAAACTCCCATTCACAATTGCTACAAAGAGAACAAAATACCTAGGAATACAACTAACAAAGGAGGTAAAGGACCTCTTCATGGAGAACTACAAACCACTGCTCAAGGAAATAAGAGAGGAAACAAACAGATGGAGAAACATTCCATGCTCATGGTTAGGAAGAATCAATATTGTGAAAATGGCCACACTGCCCAAAGTAATTTATAGATTAAATGCTATCCCCATCAAGCTACCAATAACCTTCTTCACAGAACTGGTAAAAATCACCTTAAACTTCATATGGAACCAAAAGAGAGCCCACATAGCCAAGACAATCCTAAGCAAAAAGAATGAAGCCGGAGGCATCATGCTACCTGATTTCAAACTATGCTACAAGACTACAGTTATCAAAACAGCATGGTACTGGTACCAAAACAGAGATATATACCAATGGAATAGAACAGAGGCCCTGGAGGCAACGCCACACATCTACAACCATCTGATCTTTCACAAACATGACAAGCAATGGGGAAAGGATTCCCTGTTTAATAAATGGTGTTGGGAAAACTGGCTAGCCATGTGCAGAAAGCAGAAGCTGGACCCCTTCCTGACACCTTACACTAAAATTAACTCCATATGGATTAAAGACTTAAACATAAGACCTAACACTATAAAAACTCTTGAAGAAAACCTAGGCAAAACCATTCAGGACATAGGCATAGGGAAGGACTTCATGACCAAAACACCAAAAGCATTGGCAACAAAAGCCGTAAGAGACAAATGGGACCTAATTAAACTCCAGAGCTTCTGTACAGCAAAAGAAACAATTATTAGAGTGAAACAGCAACCAAAAGAATGGGAACAAATTTTTGCAATCTACCCATCTGACAAAGGGCTAATATCCAGAATCTACAAAGAACTAAAACAGATTTACAAGAAAAGAACAAACAAACCCATCCAAAAGTGGGAGAAGGATATGAACAGACACTTTTCAGAAGAAGATATATATGAGGCCAACAAACATATGAAAAAATGCTCATCATCACTGGTCGTTAGAGAAATGCAAATCAAAACTACATTGAGATACCACCTCTTGCCAGTTAGAATGGCGATCATTAAAAAATCTAGAGACAACAGATGCTGGAGAAGATGTGGAGAAATAGGAACACTTTTACACTGTTGGTGGGAGTGTGAATTAGTTCAACCATTGTGGAAGACAGTGTGGCGATTCCTCAAGGACCTAGAAATAGAAATTCCATTTGACCCAGCAATCCCATTACTGGGTATATATCCAAAGGATTATAAATCATTCTATTATGAAGATACATGCACACATATGTTCACTGCTGCACTGTTTACAATAGCAAAGACCTGGAACCAACCCAAATGCCCATCAGTGATAAACTGGACAAGGAAAATGTGGCACATATACACCATGGAATACTATGCAGCCATAAAAACTGATGAGTTTGTGTCCTTTGTAGGGACATGGATGAATCTGGAAACCATCATTCTCAGCAAACTGACACAAGAACAGAAAATCAAACACTGCATGTTCTCACTCATAGGCAGATGTTGAACAATGAGAACACATGGACATATGGAGGGGAGAATCACACACTAAGGTCTGTTGTGGGGGGCCAAAGGAGGGACAGTGGGGGGGTGGGGAAGGTTGGGGAGGGATAAAATGGGGAGAAATGCCAGATGTAGGTGACGGGGGAATGGAAGAAGCAAACCACTTGTGATGTGTGTACCTATGGAACAATCCTGCATGATCTGCACATGTACCCCAGAACCTAAAGTACAATTAAGAAAAAAGGAAAGAAAAGAAATGACTGTCATCTTTATTTTCTTCATATTAATTCCTTAGTATAGATTATCCATGAGTTTACTAGGGCATAGTGCAAAACATTTTGTGAAAATCGTAGTGTATTACTATTTTTTTCTTAAAAGGACTAAATCACTTTACACTGAGGCCAATAAAAAAAATCTATGTCCAGTTTTCACCTGTTAGTATTTCATTTTTACAAAGGGGACAGCAGGTGCAGAGAAAAGATGCATGAGTACTTGCATTCCTTCAGGCCCAGCTCTCAGCTCTCATGCCCCTGCCTTCTCCTGCCCACTATGCTGCTCTCCTGTGTCAAGTCCCTGCAGCCATCTCCCCTCAGCCTTCTGGAGTCCCAGCTTTTTCCTTCCTGCTATATCCATGCCTCAGAGGGAAAGGGTCCTGGGCAGGAGGGAAGTGTGATGCCAATACCTCAGTCCGGAACTCCAGATGCATTTCTCTGGACACAGACGTCCCACAGCAGTGTGCTCATATGTCCTGTGATCTGTGCACTGTGTATTAAACTGGACTTTGTGGATTAGCCTAGGCCTTAACAGCTTTTATCAAGCTGGTAGAAAAATGATTTTCAAGTCCCAAATGACAAAGTTACAAATGAAATTTTGGAAAGCATAAATTTTGCCTCCAGATTGGTCACACAGAACTCCTGCTTACCTGGCCCTTCCCCTGATCCCGCCTCCCAGGACCTAGACCCTGCCCTGCACTGGCTCCCCTCAGTCCAGGGCACTACTGCACCTCTCAACCAGGTGTTCAGGTCAAACACCTGCAGGTCACCTTTTGTTCTCTTTGCCCTCACTCCTCTCAAAGTCAACTAGAGTACCCAAACCTAACCCAGCTCTTTCTATGTCCTGGTATCTTCATTTCAACCATCAAGTTCAAGTCACCAAACTCTTGAGTCACCTTGGAATGACCTTCTGGTGTCCAGCAGTGCATTCAGCCAGGTTGGTTATTGAAAAATAGCATTCAGTGGCTGTTAATCTCCGTTTCTGGTGCCTGCACCAGCGTTGGTTACACATAAAATAAGGCATAATGCCCTTACCTGCATCCTACTTGCAGAAGCTGGCCCTTACCCACTTGTTAAGTTCATCTCTTCCTTGCTCCCCTGGTCACTATCAAGCTTCAACCTCATGGGCTGATTTGTTGTCAGCACCACTGAGCATTCACCACCAGTACTTAGCATTGGCTTGTCCTTCTGCCTCAAAACCTCTGCTCCTATACATGTAGCTGGCTCCTGCTTGGCATTTGGAGCTCAATGTAAGTGTCATATCCTCACCCTGGTCTCCCAGAACGAGGCAGACACCCAGACCTGCTCTATCCACTTGTCAGTGTATGATGCCATGCTCACGTAGGTACACATGCATGGATTGGTGCGTATTCATTTACCCTGCTCCCACTTAGGGTAGGCAGCACTAGATGTGTCTATGCTGACTGTCTGCACTTGGTATCTTCAGGGCCCAGGGCAGGCAGTCAGTGCTCAGTTTCCATTGTTGGATGATGCTAAATGAAATTCACATGCTTCTCCCTGATGAGAAAAATTCCCATACGGAGCTGCTGCCCTTCAGCCAAGGCCTGCCTGGAAGAAAATATTATCCCAGCACATATTATCCCAGCCTTCCTTATTTTTTTCAGGCATCTGTGACTCCCTGAACAAAAACTGGTCTCACAGTTTTTCTAGAATGTGGGTCAAGCAAAAGCATTCGTTCAGGCAATATATTGATTAAACATCAACTCTGTGTTGGGCATTGTGCTTGGACTGAGAACATCCATCTGGTCCGGAAGGCAGACTGTAAAATAATCATTGTGCAACAGGGGAAGAGCCAGACTGGAGTTTTCATGTTGGTTGGGGGTTCGGTGGTTGAACAAAGAAAGTGGGGGATCCCAAACAGGTGTATAATAAAAAATGGGTCCATGGGGATGAGACAGAGGTTGCTCTTCAGGACTGCAAGTGACTTACAGTGGCGTCATGCAGCAGCAAATGAGGTTGGACGGGGGGCCCTCAGCCTGAAAGGAGGGTCCTGGGCTGGCCCTTAGAGAATCCAGGGCCAGAAGCTGGTCCTTCTCTGCTGAGTTCATTCCTGCAGAGAGGATGTACCCACCTTGGGCCTGTACCCCTCCTTCCAGGTCATACTTGTGGCACCCCAAGACCCAGAATTCACTGCCCAAACATCCCAAGCCCACATTCCGTAGGCATCTTCCTGAGGGTTGACCAGTATGTACCCTGGGCTCAAGGCAGGGCTGAGCACAGACATGTGGACAACAGCGTGGTAAGTGTGGTAAGAGCCATATTGAGATTTTGGAGGTTGGGGTTCAGTGGATGAGCAAAGCAAGAGGGAACTCAGACAGGTGTCCACACGCATGTGCTCTGAGGTTGGATTTATAGGCTAAAATCTTCACTTGCAAGTACCTGAGTATAAAGGGGTCTCCTTTGGGCCAGGGGCTGGGCTGAGACTAGAGTTTTAAAATATGCAGAGATATGATATACGGACCATCCTTTATCACTTGCTCTGAGTGGTTTGTGTGGACCTGGCCCAGGAAGCCATGAGCCACAAAAGAATGCTTGAGTTTCATCCAAACTACCAGGAATAGAAGGCGATATGGTTTGAATCTGTATCCCCACCCAAATCTTATGTTCAACTTTGATCCCCAGTATTGGAGGAGGAGCCCAGTGGGAGATCATTGGCTCATGGGGGCGGTTTCTCATGAATGGTTTAGGACCATCCCCTTGGTGCTTTTCTCTTGATAAAGAGTGAGTTCTCACGAGATCTTGTTTAAACATCTGTAGCACCTCCCAGGTGCTTCTCTTGCTCATGTTCCAGCTATGTGAAGTTCCTGCTACCGCTTCGCCTTCCTCCATTACTGTAAGTTTCCTGAGGCCTCCCCAGAAGCCAGGCAGATGCCAGTCATGCTTCCTGTACAGCCTGTGGAACTGTGAGCCAATTAAACCTCTTTTATTTATAAATTACCCAGTCTCAGGTATTTCTTTAAAGCAATTCGAGAACAGGCTAATGCAGAAGGATGTAAGCAAGGAAGAGACAAGATCAGCTGTGAATTTTCAAAGTCCCCGTGTAATGTTCCGTAGATAGTGAGAGACTGGAGGCAGCACAGTGCTGACAGGGCTGGAGGGCGTGGGCTGTCAGGTGGATTCTGGTTCTGGCTTCACGTATCAGTTAGGCAAACTTGGCAAGTGACTTATTTCTCTAGTTCTCCTTTCCCACAACTATAAATAGAGCTGAGGCCATTGAACAGAGTAAATCATCCAGAATAATCTGCAAGTGTGAGTTCATTTTATTTCCATTATTACAGAAGAAGTCTTACCTCAGTGAAAAACCCTAAAAGCAGCCCTGGGAACACTCTCCTGCTAAAAAGGAAGTGGTCTGCTGAGGAAATGCAACGTTTTTCAGAGCTTCACCTTGGCTTGCTGGAGTGGAAATGCATGGCATTCCAGAGCCGGGGAGACTCGGGGGGAGAGCAGGGAAGCTGCAGACCTTCCTTCACATGTGTGTCTGCCTGTCTGTATGTGCTCTGGGTGGCCCCCTTCGAAGGTCCAATGTCTGGGTTTATTTTTCTGCAGCATTTCATTCTTAAAACCCCCATTCAGATGAGTCTGTTTAATGGCTTTTGCAGGTCAGTTGCTTCCTGAGAATCTGATACCAGCCAGTATAAGATTCAAGACTTCCTCAAAATATAGTGGGAATAGCTGTCTTTGGATTTCCCCTAAGAATTGTGAGGGGTATTCTTTTTTTATTAACTTAAATTGTTTTTAAGCTTTTAAAGGGAAAATGGCAAGCCCGCATTGTGCTTGGAAAAGGAGGAAGAATCCCCAGATGTTCTTTGTTCTATTTTTCTGCTTCAATGCATCAAGAACAGCTCCTTTTGGTAATTTGCAGGGCATTTCTTCTTCCTGGAGAAAGTCTGCTCAGAACACAGCCTTCCCTCTACCCGTGGTCAGTGGAAGTGTCCCAGTGGCTACGTGGAGCAGTGGATTAGAGCAAAAAACCCTTTTCGAATAAAGAAAAGCAAAACATTTATTTAGTGCTTACTGTATGTTAAGCATTGTAAACTTATTTTTTTCTATAATTCATTTAATTTTCATGCCCTGTGGACAACTCAACTGCTTGAGGCTGCAGTCTCCTCATCTGTAAAAAGAGCAGATCCCTCTGTGTGTGTGTGTGTGTGCGTGTGTGTGTGTGTGTGTGTGTGAGAGAGAGAGAGAGAGAGAGAATTAAATGAATCACAGCAAAATAAGCTTTCATTGCCTAACAAGCAGTGAGCATCAATAAATATGTTAATTTTCCATATGTGGATCCACTTGGTCAGGACTGCTGCATTTGCAAGGCTGGCATGCCCCTTCTTGGGCATGTGGCCACCACCCTCCTCAGCAGCACAAACACACAGTTGTTAAGTGGCCAGTGTACACCAGGATCCATACTGGGAAATAAAGGTGCTTGACCACAAAAGTTGGGTAAAAATAGACGGTAGGTAACTCGGTTGAGAATGTACGTAAAATCCTCCTCCTACAACTATAGTTATGGAATGCCTGCCTTTTGCCAGGTGCTTACTTATGTGGTCCAATCAAATACTTATTTTGTACTTATTCTATTCACTAGGCCCAGTTCTGGAAGCTAGGACAACTGCAGTGGATAAAGCATGCATCTCCCGTGAACCCCACAGTCCAGTAAGGCTGGAGGTTCATTTGCTTCTCATAACAACTCTGAGAAGCAGCAGTCACCACCCCATTCCATACAGGAAGAGCCAAGACCAGAAGCATCATCGGCAGGTCCAGAGGTGCTGGCTTGGGTGTCCAGAGGTCTGTTGTGGCACTCTTCCCGTGGTGATCACAGGCTCTGCAAGCCTGCAAACCCACTTTCTGAGACATGCTTTTCTCATCTGTGAAATGGTAAGAACAACTAGTCAGGACTGTAAGGAGACCAGCATGACAAAATCTCAATAAACAAGAGTTTCAGGCTGGGTGTGGTGGCTCATGCTTATAATCTCAGCACTTTGGGAGGCCAAGGCTAGAGGATCACTTGAGCCCAGGAGTTCGAGACCAGCCTGAGAAACATAGTGAGACCCTGTCTCTACAAAAAATACTAAAATTGCCAGGTGTAGAGGCATGCACCTATAGTTCCAGCTACTCATCTACTTGGGAGGCTGAAGTGGAAGGATCGCTTGAGCCCTGGAGGTTGAGGCTACAGTGAGTCATGTTTGTGTCACTGCACTCTAGCCTGGGTGACAGAGAGATACCCTATTTCAAAAACAAAAAACAAAACAAAACAAAACAAAACAAAACCCAAAGATTTCAAAGACCATGACCAAGGTCACAGAACTGCCAAGTGATGGGGGTGGAGTACAAACCACCTCCCCTCAAGTCCAGAGTCCTTTCCCCGGCTCTACCTGGCTGCACAAACACTGAGTGAGCACAGTGACAATGTCAGTGGCTTCACTGAGCGATTTTAGGGAAAGACGTTGGCCACAGAGACTGGGGGCTTCCTAGGTGGAGAGACAGGGGATGTGTGCCATGCAGAACAGCAAAGTGAAGAAAGAGCCCAGAGGCATTTGTATGACGAAGAGCCTGGGCCAGGAGGAGGACAGGCTGGAGGGAACAGAAGTCAGGGATGAGGTTTGCTCAGGGCTTGAGCATGAATAACAAGCCAGGGAAACAATGCCTGCCAGCCCTGGCCAGACAGGGTCCGAGCTCCCCAGATGCCCTCTAGAAGGGGTCAGGGCAGGCACAGGAAGTACCCAGCATGCATTTCAATGTTAGCATTCGCACTTTGACATCTTTCTTTTCCACAGGGAGAATAAATCCTTGATGTGCCCTGTGCTGCCCCAAGGAAAAAGATCTTGGCGTAGAGATGGCCCAGAGCCCACGAGTCTTCCTCCTGGCTTATCTCCATTCTCATGGCAGGGAGGAGCTATGTCCAGAGTTGATTCTGAACACCCACCGTGGTTAGTCATTAGACACAGAAGATAGTCTCTGCCCCGGCCTTGAGGGGAGGGAATTGGGCTTGGAGGACCTTCCAAGTGCCCCTGGAGGGCCCTAGGCTGGAGCGATGACTGCTTCTGTTCTCACAGCTCTCACAGAGACTGCTGGGGGCATCTCAACCCCTGACATGTTCATTGGAGCTGAAGGAATGTGATCTATTAACCCCAGTTGCTGTTACCATGGAGTGTGTACCCCATCCCATGCCTGTGTGTGGTTTGATGATGCATAAGGTGCCTTCTTATTTACTGTCTCAGTTCATTGTCCTACAGCTTCACGGGAAATATAGAGCCAGCGCCACTAAACCTCATCACAGGCACATGGATCTCGCGATGCCTGGAACTACGGATAAGGCTGTCATGCCCCGGCAGTGACTGGAGTTTTGGAAGAATTTTTTTTCTTTTGAATAACAATTATATAACATATTGAGAAATGCTAATGAATAAGAAGTAATAATGATCACTCATAGCTTGTGTGCCTGGCTGGGCTACAGGTGAAAAGCCTTTCTTTCCTTTCAATAGGCATTGGCTCCATGAGAAATGTATTAGGACCTCTCGTTAATTTGCAAGAAAGAGGGAAGTTAAGTCAGTTACTGAAAGCCCCACAACTACTAAGGAGTCTAGGTTCAAACCAATGCACGTGCATCTGTGAGGCCGCAGCGGGCTGTGGATTTCATTCCACAGTACATTTCAACCTACACTGGCTGTTTCCGTGGACTGCGTCAGCCCAGAATGTGCACAAACAGACGCTGTCACCCCCAGTTTCAGCAGAGATCAAGGGCTGTGTTATATCATTTTATGAGAGAATATGGCTGGCACAAATTCAAGCTGATGAACTCAGTTGATAAATGGCCTTATAACCCCTGCATTAACTGATGGCTGCGAGCTGATAGCCAGTACGTCTGTGTTTGGATTAAACAAAAATTGCCAAGGTCTGCATTTCATCAGCACTTCAAAAAAATCTGACATGGGGTTCAGAAAGAGATTATTTTGCTGCGTATTTTGCAATACCAAGGGAACTAAATGCCTCATTTTTATTTTTTTAAAAATCAGGCTGCCCTGGCCTGTCAGGTTTCATAAAAACAGCACATTTGTGACGGCATGGGTCCAGACCCAAAGTTTCTTTCTTGTTACTTTCTTTCCCTGGGAAACAATGGTCTCTTGGATAATATTCCAGATTGGTAATAGTCACAAGCAATTTCTGAAATCACTTGGGAAAATGGAAAGAAAGAGGAGACGTTTACCTCTTGCGGTGGCCTTTTCCTTTCTCCATCTTTTTTGGTTCGAAGTTGTACAGAGTCCTTGAAGTTCCCCCCATCAGCCCCCTTCCCACTCAGCAGACGCCCTGAATTTCGGGCTCCGTAAGGTGCTCAAGGGCAGATCAGGACAAGGTCCCACTGTGTCCTGAAATGATGTAAACCACGTCACCTGTAGGACGAATGGTGCCCTTCATGATGACGCGCCCCTGTGTGCTGGACACCCTCACACTGTGCCGGCCACTGGCAGGCCTGCCATGGCAGCAGGAACTCCAGAGTGGTGCTCCGCCACCACCTTCCACCCTGGGACGTGAGACCCTCGCCCCTGAACTAGGTCTATCCTCCTGCAGGATTTTGAATCCTGCCCTTTCCTACCTCTTCCCTCCTGTTTCTCTTAACCTATCCACACCCACCTCCAGAGCCCTTCCTCATCCTGAGCACATGCATCCTCATGCCTAGCTCAGCTCCATCTGTGGCAATGGTCCTGTACCTACTCCTGTTCCTGGAAGCCTGCACTGCTCACCATCGTCCTCACAGGTGTTCTGGCCCTGCTCCTCCACTCCACCTCTTCTGCAGCATGAGAGACTGGCTGCTCTTCCCATTGCACCCCAAGGTCCCATCCTTTCCTTCTTGCCCCTTTCCCTACCCTCCTTGGTGAGTGTCACTTGCACCTGGGACTCCAGGTGCTTAAGGAGGGGGCCACAGCTATACCGGAGCATGGAGAGGTGCACCCAGAGCAAGTGAGGGCGGCCCCCTCCCAGTGCCCCACCAGGGTCCCTTCTTTCAGCCACCCTTGTCCACTGCCTGCGGAGCTAGAATCAGCACAGTGAGCCTCCTCACTTCTCTTCCAAGCCAACAGTCTCATGAGGCCTCAGCACAGCCTCCAGACAGTCTCCTGGCTTGGGTAACCTTCCTTCACTGGGACCCTCATGCACCCACTTACTGAAAAGAGGAGATACCGTTCTGAGGAGCCTCTGTCCATGGATGCTGCCACTGACCCCTCACCTCCGGGCCTCTGTTGCCACATACATGCTTTGCACAAATGCTGCCTCCGTCATCTGCCTGGCATCTGTGCTGCCCATGTGTGCGTGGCCCCAAGCCCCTCTGTCTGCCTACTGAGATGGTCTCTTTGACTCTGGAAAAGACCCCAGGCCTCCTGGTTCTCTGTCTTGTTCTAAGAACCTTCGGGTGCCCTTTGTTAGCTCCCTGGGCATTGCTGTCACAGCAAGAGCTGCTCTAGAATCCTCTAAATTCAGCTGTCCATCTCCCCTGACTGCGAGCTCAAACCACAGCCTCAGGCAGAACTTCCCAGTGCTCTAGCACTCGGGAGCCTGGACCACAGGAGGGCTGGGGGAAGAACACATTTGCTGAGTGAATGAAGGAGGAAGTATGTTTTCGTAAGCATAACCAGGCAACGCGTATAGTTTTCATCTTTGACAGCAGGGGAAACAGTTATTTCCCTCTTAGATTGCAGTTCCTAAATCCTTATTTTGCCCACAGATATTTTTCTGAAAAATAAACCACAGCCTATAACCTAACCAATCCTTCACAGTTCTTTGCTCTTATTGTTTGTCTAGCAGGAAATACAGAAAGAAAATAAGCGGTATATCCAAGCCCTGATCTGCTTCTCTGCTGGGAATTAGACTGCGTCTGATTCTCAGGGGCTGGATGAGTGTGAGGAGCCTGAGGTCGGAGCTCACAGCTTCCTGCCTGGCTGACCATCCTTATTCCTGAAAAGGACTGGTTTGGTTTTTGTTGTTGTTGTCTTTATTTGTAATTGTAGGATTTTAATAACATACATGTTTCAAGGTTTTTCATCCCATATCCTTTATTTCCAAAGAGCATGGTGGCTTGAGTGGGTGGCTTACAAAACAGTAATTCATTTCTCATCCCTCTAGAGGCTGTAAGTCCATGATCAACACCAGCAGATTTTGTGTCTGGTAAGGACTCAGTTTCTGGTTCGTGGATGGCACCTTGCTGTGCCCTCACATGGTGGAAGGTGCCAACTAGCTCTCTGAGGTCTCGTTTACAAGGACACTAATCCCATTCATGAGGGATCCATCCTCATTGCCTAAACACCTCCCAGAGTTCCCACTTCCTAATACCATCCCCTTGGGGGTTAGGATTTTTCAGCATATGAATTTGGTGGGAACACAAACACTCGTGTCTGGAACATTCTGTTCCTGGCTCCTCAAATTCTGCCCTTCTCACATGCAAAACATATTCATTCCATCCAAACAGCCCCTAAAGTCTTCACTCTTTCCAGCACCAGCTCAAAAGTATAAAGCTCAGAGTCTTAGGCCAGGCACAGTGGCTCATGCCTGTAATCCCTGCACTTCGGGAGGTGGATTACTTGAGCCCAAGGGTTTGATCTCAGCCTGGACAACATACCAAGATTCCATTGCTACAAAAAAATGTGAAAATTAGCCAGGTGTGGTGGCACACACCTGTAGTTCCAGCTACTCAGGAGGCTGGGCTGGGAGGACTGCTTGAGCCTGGGAGATCAAGGCTGCAGTGAGCTGTGAGTGCACCACAGCACTCCGGGCTGGGAAACAGAGCAAAAGCCTGTCTCAAAAACATAAAAGTAAAGCCTAGAGTCTCATCTAAATCAGATATGGGTAAGACTCCAGGTATGATTCATTCTGAGCTAATTTACCCTGTAACTGTGAGCCTCTGAAATTAAATATGTTATGTGTTTCCAAATTACAATGGGGAAACAGCCGTAGGATGGACATTCCCATTCCAAAAGGGGAAACTAGGAAAGAAGAAAAAGATAACTGGTCCCAAGTAAGTCTAAAACCAAAAAGCCTCAGAATAATCTTTGGCTGGAAGTTCTATCATCTAGGCCTACAAGGACAGTGGCCTTCCCCTGAGGCTGTTCTCTGCCGGGGGCCCACCTCTATAGTAACTCTGTACCTAGGTCACGCCCCCAGCTCCCCTGGTCTGGAATCACGCTTCTGCAGCTCTTGTAGTGTGGGGTCTCAGGAACAGCCCACCTCCATGGCTCTGCTAGGCATTGCCCTAGTCAGGGCTGTCTAGGGTGGCCTGACCTCTACAGCAGGTCTCTGCCTTGGCCCTGTGGCTTTCAGGGACCTCCTTTAAAATCTAGGTGGAGACAGTGATGTTCCTCCAGCTTTGCCAGGCACTAGGCACACTATTTGGGGGCTCAACAGCTGTGCTGAAATGAAATGAAGAAGAGCCTGCAACATGAGGCAGCACCGGGAAACAGTGGTCTTCTTTCTCCACCCAGGCTCTTGCCCTCTAAGACTGTGATGGGAAGGGCAGTCCCAACAATCTCCAAGATGCCTTTGGATCATCTTCCATTGCCTTGATAAACAGCACCTGGCTTCCCTTGAGATGCCAAATCATGCAAATCTCTTTACCAAAAAGTGGCTTGGCCACACCTTGCTGTTCTCTCCTGGACATGCTTTTTCATTCTCTACAACATGGATAGGCTGGGAATTTTTCAAAATTTTAAGTTGCATTTCCTTTTTGATTAGCATTATCTTTAAGCCATTTCTCTCTTCTCACACTTTACTGTAAGTACTCAAGAGAAGCCAAGCCATGCCTTTAACATCTTATTTAGAAATTTCTTAATATTCAAATTTTAAAACCAAATATCCAATTTCATCACTCATAAGTTCTATCTTTTACAAACACCTAGAACTAGAACACAATTCAGCAAAGTTCTTTGCCACTTTATAACAAGGATGGCCTTTCCGCTATGGTCCAATAACGTGTCCCTCATTTCCACCTGACCTCATCAGAATGGCCTTTACTGTTCATATTTCTACCAGCATTCCGTTATCAAACAGTTAGGTGTTTTCCTGCAAGATGCAAGATTCCCCACAGCTCTTCTCTTTTCCTTCTGATCCTTCACAAGAATCACCCTTACTCCTCCAGTCGTGGCAAAATAGGCTTTTCTAAGCCAGAACCTCAAAATTCTTCCAGCCTCTACACATCACCCAGTTACAAAGCCACTTCCACACTTTCAGATATTTGGTACAGGAGTCCCCACTCCTTGGTACTAATTTTCTGTCTTAGTCCATCCAAGCTGCTATAACAAAATGCCATAGACTGGCTTGTTTATGAATAACAGAAATTTGTTTCTCACAGTTCTGGAGGCAGGAAAGTTCAAGATCAAAGCACTGATAGAGTCCATGTCTGGTGAGGATCCCTTCCTCGCAGATGACACTTTCTTGCCATGGCCTCAGATGATGGAAGAGGTGCAGGTTCTCTCTGGGGTCTTTTTTATTGAGGCACTAATCTCATCCATGAGGGCTCCACCTTCGTGACCTAATCATCTCTCAAAGTCTCCGCCTTCTTATATTGTCACCTTGGGTTTGGGATTTCAACAGATGAATTTGGATGGACATAAACATTGAGTCCACAGCAACCTTCTTTGAGAATATCCACTCACAGCATAGCAGGAAAAAAGCCTCTCTAGAGCCAGTCCCACAGCACCTAGGGGGTCACAGGCCCTGAATCTCAGATTCCAACCCTACTTAGCCTCATTTTTCAAATGACCCCTTACCAGCCTATTCTGATCTCCCCTCCTGGTACTTGTATAATCCAGGCAGCCCACAACTGGGAGACTGGAATCCTTTCCTGCCTTTTCCCCTGCCCAGATCTGGTAATCCAGCTTTTGGCAACCCTTGCTGTCCCTGGAGACCCTTGTGATGGCATCAGTTCAGAGGGCCACCTTGCCACCCCCACTCTCAGGCCACTCTGCTACCACTCCACAGTGCCCTCTCCAGAGAGGCCCTCAGTCCGCTTTGGTCCCACTATGCCATGGGGACACAGGGTGGCTTCAGAGCCCCTTGGTTCTTGGTCCAGGCTGCAGCACTATGAGAGCTGTGAGGTGGCCAAACCCAGATGGCATGTGGGCAGCTGACCAGCAGTGATGAGCATCCCCAAAGCCCTCTTACCCCAGCATTGTCCTAACTCAAGCACATCTAAACCAGAGTGAGCTGGGCTTGAGCATTTCCTCCTCCTCCTGTCTCTCCTGCTATTTTCCCTCTGCCCACCTACCCCTTCTACCTCCTCTCACTTCTCCCAGCAGGCACAAGAGCCAGGCTGCCAAAGGGTGATGGCATCTTCTCTAACTCTTAAAAGTAACTCTGTGATCTGGTTCCCACAGGCTTTGTCCTTGGTACAGCAAAGGAATTTGGAAACCCGTATTTCTTTTGACAAACCTGAGAATTAGTGTCAGTAGACTTGGTGCCAATCCTTATGGGAAGCTCTAAACTGCACACCCCATACACACAATCCCAAGCAAGTAGGTGCCTAGTATGACCAGGGGGAGGTCATGAACTCAGGAGTGAGAATGAAAAATGCATATGATGGTATTTCAAAACCCCTACTTGAATCATATTCTCTAGACTATGGGCTCCCTGAACACAGGGGTCTCTGTCCACAGTCACCTGGGCTGAAGGAGGGACACAGGGTTGCAGCTGCTCTGAGTCAGTCTTCTCATACAGGAAAGGGGACTTAGAGGAGAAGGGGCTCACACCAGGGGCTCAGTTAAAGCCATTGCCACATCTGCTATTACTACCATGGTCATATGTCAAAGAAATGAATGAATATCAATTTGCAGCATAGCCATTTAATTCCAAAGTATTTGTAGCTCTCTGTATGCTATGATTAATATAAGGAGAGCTAAGTGGAAATCTCAGTTCTTTGGAAGACTATCAAAATTCAATTTTTGTTTATCTATAATAATAGAGGAAAGCCAGAGAGACAGATAATTGACACTTGATTCATTGTGTTATATATGGCAGGCTAACCTCATATATTTCAAACCCACTTAGTTGGTAAGCATCAGATATCTGTTGGTCTTGGAGTCCAATCTTTGCTCAGGACCACACCCATTCTGAGCAAACACTTGGGCTCTGCCAAGAACCAGCTTGGTCAGGAGGCTCCCACTCAGGCAGGCTGAAGGTATCACATGGCAGTGAGAGGCAGTGACGCAGACAGCCAACAGAGTAGACCTACTCTGGGAACCAACAGCCTGAGAGCCTGCAGGGCTTGCAGCTCTTCAGGACTGAAGACCCTGGGCAGAGATTCATCCATGTGGTTGTTCTTTGACAGGTGATTCTTATTAATACACAGGTGTTCTACATATACACATAACTCAGGGACATACCAAGTAGGCAGCTGTCACCCACCTACCACTAATTACAAACTATAAGATATCCTCCACAAAGGGGTCATGGGGGCAGGGTAAACCCAATGTTTCTCAACGAGGCTCTGCACCCTCCCAGGCACTTGGGGGTATTTGAGGGTCAAAGCTTCCCCACTTTGGGGAGGTTTGGATTTGTTAAAGTTTCTCTTTTGATTTCAGGTCACAGTACATATAAGAAGACAGAGATGAGACAGAGTGAGATAGGGCTGGTGACCTTCTGCCTGAACTTGAACACAGCACTGCCTCTGTCTTCCTGTTCTGCTTCTGGCTGGGCTCCAGCATCAGTGCTATGGTACCTTCCACGCTGGAGCTGGCTGAGGAAATCTGGAAGAGTAAAATGATGCTGTCAAGGAGGTCAGCATGAGGATCCATGTGCTCTTGTGCTTGACATAGCGTATTAAAAATTATCCAGTTAGTAATTTTATTAACTTCTTATCCAGCTATCTTCATCATGGAGACATATATGGACACACACACACAGGCATAGAACATTCAAATACTCCTTTACAAATAATCACTCACAAATTCCTATCCATACACCCACACACACATGCTCACACACACATACAGTCATACACAGGCCTGCTCACACATATCACACGGCACACACACACACACCATACACACACACACCAAACACAGTACATGTAAACCACACACGCAACTCACCACACGCACCACACACCACCAACATACATGACACACACATCACATACACACGCCATACAACATAATACACACATATACTACACACCACACACATACAATACAGACATATACACCATGCATACTCTACATACACACACAATATACCACATACAACACACATATACCACATACACACTTCGCAGACATACACTACACACACACTAATTATACAGATCACACATACTACACACACATATGCCACACAAACCAAACACATAACACATACTCACCACACATAAACTCCACCTAGGTATACCATACACACTCTAACACACACTCTACATACAACACACACACACACACACACACACTACCCCCACATTTAGCACACATATACCTCAGGCACACCATACACACATACACCATGCATACACTGCATACACACACAGACACACACTACACACCCCCCTAACACACATGGCTCCTGTCACTCCCTGTGTGAAATTCTCTTCTCTGTTCCCCCAGTCAGAGTCTCTCCTTGCTTCTCCCCCTAAGAACAACTCTAAGCCCTGGAAATGGCACAAGAGGCCACCACAGGACTCTGAAAGGGAAAAGGGGAGGGCAAACTGGTCAGCAACCCCAGGACTAGAAGAACAAAATAACACCAGAGAGTTCTATGGCCCCTGACCCCAACAACAGAAGGTGACCCAGACTCTGCATTCCTTGAGCCCCCAGCCTAGCAATGGAGGTCTGCCCGGGCAGGCTCCTTCATGCCCCATATCGAAGAAGATTCCTGCTGACAACACCAGCAAGCCTGGCAGTAGGCATGGGGGCCTGGCTCCCTCTGAAGGAACATGTTCCTTCCCCATTGGTCCTGAGCTCACCTCTGCCAGCTAGAGGCTCTGGCAGCTGGGCAGCCGTAGGGAAGTCCCTTCCAGCTCTCAGCCAGAGAGGCACTCTCATCCCTGAGGGCTGGAGAATCCCTTCCTCCACCAAGAGACACTGGGAGGCTGGGCGGTATGGACAGGGCAATCCCAGCCCTGCAGGAAGCATGGGCTGGTGAATGCCCTTTGGCCATTAGAGACACTGAGCAGCTGGGAGAACTCACAAGGGGTGGTCTGCAACAACAGCAGCCCCGTCTAAGAAGCACAGTTTGTTCCTCCAATCCAAAGAGGTCTTCTCCCAACCAGAGTCACAGAGGCGCCATGCAGTTCCATAGCTGTGATCCCACAACAATGAAACTGCAGCACACGAAAGCAGGCCAGGCCACTTGCTAACTTTAAGCATGGCAACTGCCTCCTAAAATGAAGAGTCTCATAGGACCCAGAGTCTACAAATGCAATAGGCAAAATGTTCTTAATATTAATATTTTTGCCATTGAAAGTAATGGCAAAAACTGCAATTACTTTTGCACCAAACTAATACAATAACAAGTCACCCATTTTACCAAGAACCAAGAAAATCACAACTTGAATGAAATATAACCAACTGATGCCAGTACTGAGATGAAGCAGATGAGAATTGGAATTGTCTGATGAGAATTTTAAAGCAGCGGCCATAAAAATGATTTAACATGCAACTACAAATTCTCTTGATAAAATTTAAAACTAGACAATCTCAGAAAGAAACAGAAATTTTAAAAATAATGAAATGGAAATTATAGAACTGATAACTACAATAACAGAATTTTTTTTAAAACTTGCTAAATGGGCATATAGTAGAGTGGATATGGGAAATTTAGAATCAATAAATATGAAGACAGGTCAATAGAATTTATCAAATCTGAAAAACAAGAAAAATAGGCACATTTCAATATAAACTTACCAAAACATATGCAGAATCTGTATACTAAAAATTACAAAATGCTGATTAAACAAATTGAAGAAGTACTAAATAAACAAAAAGACATACTATGTTCATGAAGTGGAAGATTAAATATAATAAAGATAATTCTTCCCTATATAGGTTTAATACAATTTCTCTAAGTGTCCCAGCAAGGTATTTTTTGTAGACATTGGAAAGCTTATTATAAAATTCTATGGAAAACACATGTCCTAGAATACCTAAAACAGTCTGAAGAAGAACAAAGTGTAAGCAATCACTCTACCCAATATCAAGACTTTCTCTATTAAACTAAAGTAATGAAGACAGTGTCCTATCAATGAAGAAATAGATACACAGCTAAATTGAGCAGAAGAGAGACCTAGAAATAAGCCTGTTTGTGTATAGCATGTCAGTTATCAATTTATTGCCTCTCAGTTTCAAAAAACATTTCCATATGTGCTCTGTGATAAATCTTAGAGTTCCATTAAGCTTTTCTCCTAGGCCCCATGCTATGCTTTCTTAGTACAGTGTGCTGGAGAGACTTTGCAGAAGGATAAGGTTTCTTGACTTTTCTACTTTTGGCTGTGGGTGGGATTAGCTGTGTGAGGACATCTGATAGAGGTTGCTCCAAGCCACAGGCCCAGAACACAATGTCACTGTGACCTGACAGCTGTGGCCTGGTCATAACCTATCCACTACCTCCTCCATATGGAAACAAAAGCCCCCAGATGGTCTGCATGCTTTGGTATACCTTTACCATGATACATTCCTCAGCAGTAAAAAAGAAATTAAGCATTGAAACACACCACAACTCAGATGAATCTCATGGGAATTATACTGATTGAAAAGAGCCAATTTTAAAAGGCTACATACTTTATGATTTTCCTAGTATGACATTTTTGAAATAACAGAACTGTAAGATGGGGATTAGTGGTTGCTGGAATTAGGGATGGGCACAGGGAGAAAGGTAGGGGCGGCTGCCTTTCTGCCCTGGAAGGACCAGAATTCCACAAGAATCTTGCATGTTGTCCTCCTACAGCCTGCTTTGTTGAATTAAAGCAAAATGATATTGTTAAATCCAAAATCAGATGTTCTTTGTTTCAGGTTTGATAAATTCTGCAGTGGAATAGGTCAACTCCTCTGGCGTCTTGGAGCCTCATCCATGTTAGGAATGGGAGACTCATTCACTGAATGGAAACACATATGTTTTAGGTGGCAGGGTGAAGACCCAACCCTCACTGCTGCATGATGCACAAGTGGGGACTGAGTTTGGGAAGGCTCCAAGCTACTTGACTGCAATTAAATATTCTACTTTTTCCTATACTGCTTATTAGGACCAGCTTCATGATGTAAAATAAAAGAGGAAGGGAGGAAGTGGAGGGGATGGAAGGAAGGGGAGGAAGTGGGAGGAAGTGGAGGGGATGCTTCCTGCCTTCACCTTGGTGCCACCAGCATCTGCATCTGTCTTGCAGAGCATCTGGAGTCCGTCCTGTTTAACCTGGCTTCTGACTCAAAGAGCTCAATTTAATTTCCTGCATTCCAGACCACGAAGGAATCCTGATGAATCCCCATGGAGGACTCATAATGTGATAATAAGGAAATCTGAATTAGTTGAGCGAATTGTATCAATTCACCCGTAAAATGCCCTCCACAGACGGAGGCTGTCTACAGAGGGATGCCATCTCATAGACCTTTGGGCAGCTTCCCTCCGCAGACGGCATTCTTGGGGAGTTGTGGTCACTTAGCTGGTATTAGCTGTCTGTGCCCAGGAGTCCCTGGGAGTACCTTCTACCAAGCTGCAATTGCTGTGCTCTGAGCAGACTCACAGGCCAGGCTTGAACTAGGCGATGTTAGGCAACTTCTGCCCTTCCATTTTCCGTGTTGCTGCAGTTCTGTAGGTAGAGGAGGGAAAGCACACACTCAAAAGAGAAGGTAGGACCTGCCATTTGCACTCAGGATAAGCATAGGGACAGTGTTGCAGGATTACGCATATAAGACATCCCCTGTGGCGCTCCCGGGGCTGGCACAGGTGTGCAGCAAGAACACAGCAGGAGTTTGCTGGAAAACAGTACCCATGATGCTTTTTTTCCACTTTAAATTTTACCTGGGAGGAAAAGACGTTTCAGAGGAGATAATACATTTTATTAAAGTAGTTAAAGAAGGAGCCATCTAGTATACAAGAAAGAAAATTATATTTGAAAACTAGAAATAAAAATATATTTGAAGACTACAATAATTTAAAACTGTGACAATGGCTTAGGAATGGAAAAAGAGATAAATAAGACAGATCATAAATTTCAGGAACAGATCTAAGCATATATAAAAATTTAATGTAGGAGAAGGGAGCATTTAAACATGTTGTTTTTATTTAAAAAAATGGTAACTGGGAAAGTCTGCTAATCATTTGAGAAAAAATATTAAAGACCTTATACCATACAAATAAATGACTGTAAAACAATTTTTTAAAAAACATAAAAGTAATGAAAGAAAATACAGGTGAGCCTATAGATGCATTTCTATGTGAAAAGGGCCCTCTACATAGGGTCTCAAGGCAGAGAACACAAGGTTAAAAAATGAGGGGTCTGGCCTCTCTTCAGCCACCCAAAACATAACAAATTAGCAAATACAGTGTTAAATACCTCTAACAAACTAGAGAGATGGATGACGAAAAAGAACCATATATTTCACTCTGTATGATCTGTAAGATTTTCTTTGTTTTGTTTTGGTTTTTTGAGTTGGAGTCTTGCTCTGTCGCCAGGCTGGAGCGCAATGGTGAGATCTTGGCTCATTGCAACCTCCGCCTCCCAGATTCAAGCGATTCTCCTGCCTCAGCCCTCCAAGTAGCTGGGACTACATGCATGCGCCACCATGCCCAGCTAATTTTTGTATTTTTTGTAGAGACGGGGTTTCACCACGTTGGCCAGGATGGTCTCTATCTCTTTACCTGGTGATCTGCCCACTTCAGCCTCCCATAGTGCTGGGATTACTGGCATGAGCCACTGCACCTGGCTGATCTGTAGGTTTTTATACTTTAAATCTTAAAGCCTAATACTGAAACACTAATGGAATGGACAAAGAATACCAAAGGATGATTCACACGCAAAAATACAAATTAAAACCAAGGAGTTGTTATCTTCCACGATGCAACCTGGCAAGACTGTTGTATGTTGGCATTACCCAGGCAAACATCCATCAGTAGTAGACTAGATAAATAAGGGTGGGATAATTTGAAAGTTCAAAACTAAGAGATTGGTTGAAAAAGTTCTGGTGCATTCATAGTAATGGAATCCCCCCAAAGGTCACTAACAATGATGTCGTAGGAGTGTGTTAATGACATAGAAAGATGTTGAAAATATCAGGTTTTTGGAATTAACAGGCTTTGAAATCACGTTATTCTGTTTTTAAATACAGTGTATTGAAAACATTATATGTAAAAACAAAAATTATTGGAATGACTGATATTAAAGTTTTTAAAGTGGTTTTCCTGAATGGGTAGTAAGATTAAATGTTTTATCCATTTGTATTTACTATAAATATAATTTTTTCCTTAAATTTTCTTTTAAGAAATAAATAAATATAAATAAAATTTCCTTGTAATTTTTGTGTGTGAGGAGAGAATAAAATTCTTATTTCAAAGAAAAATAGAGTCAATACTACATCATCAGCTGGAGAAGAGCTGAGCTACCCTTGGTACTTCTGGTACACCTGGTATCCCTGCTACACCTGGTTCCCTGGCACACCTGATCCTCTGGCACTTCTGGTGCCTTGTACATCTGGCACCCCTCATGTGCATGGTCCCTGAGCACACCTGGTACCCATGGCACACCTGGTTCCCTGACACACCTGATCCCCTGGTGCACCTCATACCCCTGGAACACCTGGTCCCCTGGTGCACCTCGTAGACCTGAAACTCCTGGTCCCCTGGCACACCTGATACCCCAGCACACCTGTCCTGAGCACACCTAGTTCTCTGGCACGCCTTGTCCCCTGGCACAACCGGTACTCTGGCACACCCTAATACACCTGATATACCTGAAGCAAAGGAGTTGGCCTGTGAAATTACCCACTCAAAAAGTGAGCTGTCAGAGCACATATGATTACACCGGAAACATATATCCACATAGATTTACCAAGACAGGACCAGAATGCCAAAAAGTTATGTAATCCACTGCTTTTCTAATTACGAGCCCTGACTACCTCTTGGCCCCAGGGGAATCCCAACTTGAAAGCCCTAAATCTGGATCCTGTCCATCCTTCCCTTTTCAGATTCAGTTGTTGTCTACACCGTTCCAGACCAGGAACCATCACAACGACCAGTGCAGAGACCAACACAGCAGGAAATTCCACAGTAGACCACACTCCATGAAGATGGAGTGTCTGCCTCAACCCAACCCAGGGGCTGACCACAGGGAGCCACCAAGGAAGTCAGTCATGTGTCATGATGCACAGCACTCTACCGAGGAGACAAAGGCAGGAAGTAAGAACAGACTGGAGGTCAGTGAAGCGCTTTGTCAGTGCCTAGGAAAGCAACAAGCAGCTCCCACGCAAGGCTCTGGGACAACTTTAGCTCCTGCCTCACCCTCTCCACCCCTCCCCTACACTACTTGTATTTTGGGGCCAGCATGCTCAGAATATCTGTTATGAGGAGGATGGGGCAGACAGAGAGAGAGAGAGAGACCCAAGCCTAAATTTCTCCCCTTGTTACAGGCATGGAAAGTGAGCAGGCTGCCCAGGAGATTCTTTTGAGTTCTGACTTTACATCACATCACCTGAGAGGCGATAGCAGATGGCCCAGTGCTAGTCCTGGTCTTGGAGCAGGCAGATCAGAAATGCCCCCTCCTCCGAACACCTAGGAAGAGGATGGGCCAGGAGGGCTGCAGAGTCCTTTCTCCCCTAAGTGACCTGCTGGAAATGCTCACAAATTCTTGTTAGAACAACTGATCTCGTGCGCATCCACAGGAACATGCATTTGAGCAAACAGAATCCCTTCTGCTTTGGTGCACACCCTTTTGCGCAAATTCGTGCTTTGGAGCAGATACTCTGCTTCTGGAGCAGGAGTGCATCACTGCCTCAGTTTTTTGTTTTCTCTTCTGGCATCTGAATCGTCTGATTTCTTCCTTAATTTTCCTTCAGTTCTTCCTCTCATTTGTTACTGATCTGCCTGGCTCTCCTTTTTACTGCATCCGAGCACCCTGCACATACCTCTTGAACGCGAATGAGAGCCTTAATTGGAAAATGCTTTCTCAGCCACCACAGGGAAGAGAAGAATACTCCAGCTAATAATGTCTTTTCTGTAGAGCCCTCGACCAAATGACTCTCTCTGTTTTAATTGAGAGCCAATGCTTTTGAAAATGAGTATGTATCTTCGGGGATGGATAAAGAATGCAGTTTCATCTTACGAAAATGTCATGTTGGGATATCAAGGTGAGGAATGGTTCAAGAATTTAGCAGAGGACAGCTCTCGCCCAGGCTTCTGAGGGTCAACTGAGCTCAGATGACCCCCCCAAACAGCAGACCAGTGGGACAATTAGGGAGGGGCCGCATGGTGGCTGCGGATGAGTCTCAGGAGTTAGAAGAAAAGTCTAAAATGAAGGCAGCGACTAAGGACAAGCTGACAGTCTGTGATGTTGAGTGGCATGCTATTTCCAACAAGTATCCCAAAGCAGAAATAAACATGGCTGGAAAGTGAGTGCAGGACGCGAAATATCTACGGAAAGCTGGGGGCCAAGCCAGGGTGGTAAGGAGGTGGAAGAAGAAACTTCAGAAATAGAAAGCATTGTAAGTCTCTTAGCATCTGCATATAGATGGAGACACTGAGCGGGGAGGGAGGTAAGATGTCACAAGGCCTCTTGCGGAATGTCCACCCCTCTGCGGGCCTCCTTGGACAGCACTGCCCTGAAAAGGAGGGGAAAGTACATTTCCCAAGTTGAAGCCCTAGCCAGGGCCTCTAATTTTACTTCCATGAGTGTGCCCTGATTGATTTTGAAAGGGAGGAGGTGGATCATAAATAAAACACAGTCCACAGCCGAGCCATAATCAGCTGCAGCTGCTGCTGGGATAGAGTCCTGACAGGCGAATGGCATCATGATGGAGCATTCCTCGGGACCGGCCACATTCAGCTGCCAGCGTGGCGGCAGGGAGCCAGTTTATTATTAGGAACGTGCCCGAGATGTGAGTTTGCAGAATTCATCACTCTAGATTAAAACCACTTCTGTGGGGAACAAACCCTGGAGATGGTGGAGGTATGCAGACTTCCTCTCAACTTGAAAGATGTATCAAACTTTAAGAGGGGCTTGGACTACCCATTTGCAAATTCCTTTTTCATGCAGTTAATTTTCTATATTTTTCATCCAAATCTAAAAGCAGACCCACCCTCTAAAAGTATATGGCCAGGTTGGGCGCTGTGGCTCATGCCTGTAATCCCAGCACTTTGGAAGGCTGACACAGGTGGATCACCTGAGGTCAGGAGTTCGAGACCAGCCTGACCAACATGGTAAAACCCTATCTCCACTAAAAATACAAAAATTAGCCAGGTATAGTGGCATGCACTTGTAATCCAAGATACTTAGGAGGCTGAGGCAAGAGAATCACTTGAACCCAGGAGGTAGAGACTGCAGTGAGCCTAGATCGTGCCATTGCACTCCATCCTGGGCAACAGGAGTGAAACTCCAGCTCAAAAAAAAAAAAAGTATGTGGCCAATAGGTCACCAGAAAGTACCCTAAAGTAGAGAGGACTGTTTGAATGGAATGACTAAGGCACATAGAGACTCTGGAGGCTCTGACCTTGACCAGGGTGAGGAGGGGATGCACTGAGCTCAGGGCTGGGCTCTGAGTGGAGAAACCCCACACACTCATTTCTTAGAGGTTCTGCACACCTGCTTTGCCTATTAAAGAGAATTACAAATCCCATGCTTTCTTTATGTTTTGATGGAAAGCAAATCTTTCCAGAGATGAAAAGATATTAACATGAAGGCGCTGCCTGGAAAGCAGGGCACAGGAATGGCTGCATTCCAAACAAGGTGTCGGAGCCTGTGCAGCATTTACAAAGTCACTCATTAAACATCAGTTTTGGTCTCTAGGCCCTCCATGGGGGAGGCTGGGAGACCCTGTGAGGAGGATTATTTGGAGGGTGCATTCCAGCCCCCTGCAGGGGTAGGGGAGGTGTTTTCCCTTGTACCTCAAGTCAAGAGCTCGTCCTGTCCGCTTCCGTGTGAGGAGCAGCTTCATGTGGCTGTGAGGATGGTGGGGAATGGGAGACTCGCTGTGCTGGGCGTGATGCCCTCTCAAAGCCAGCTGCAGCTCAGGGTGCCGGAGGCCTGATGGGATGCGGGCCTGGTGCAGAACCCCTGCAGTGAGAGGGGAGCTTGGGAGGCCAGAATGCCCCATAAGAGGGTCAGTAGGAGGCACTTCCTGGACCCAGAGGGCAGGTCTTCAGGGCTCCCCTCCTCTCCTCTCATGCTCCCAAGGCTTCATGTGGAGCAGTGAGCCCTCAGCCATGAGTGGAGAGGCCCCGGACAGCAGGAGAGACCAGCCCCAGACTGACTGTCTGGCCCTGAACTGGCCAGCCCACCCACATGGGCCTCCAGGGGAGGCTCAATTCAGGTGAATTTAACACAAATTACCAAACTGAGGCTATGTTGTGAGACTATGTTTTGATGACTTGAGTAGACAGAATACTTTTATCAAGAGTTTTTGTAAAAATAGCAAGAGAAGTATAAGGCCTGCTGCATTGTCATCCCTGGGCAAAAGAAAGATTCTCTCCACTGAAGACTTTCTAAAGGTATATATAGAGAGAAGTAGAATGTTTTCTGATTATGCCACACAAGTCTGGACCAGCTAAAGTGCAAGTATGCGGATTTTATTTCTTGTAAGCAACAAACAGTTTGGTGATAGGCCAAAGGCCAGGAGGAGGAGTTGGAGATACCTCCAGGGGCAATGCAAGTTTAGAAAATCCAACAATGGAAACCAGAAAGAGAAAGGAAAAAAAACACTCAAAATAGGAAACAGAAGGGAACAGGCCAGCAACCGGCGGGGATTCGGCCTGGGCTGGATTGCGGGGGCCGCCCTTGCCTGTTGCTCATTATCCGTCTTTACTCCTCCATCAGAACACCCTCGGCTTCGTTTGGATGGGCAATTGTTCTGAAGTGATTTTCTATGAAAAAGTGTGTGTCTTCCACATTGAACGCCCAGGTCATGGTTTATGGCCCTGGCATGGCAAGGCCCCTGCAGCTCTTCAGATGCTGTGAGCATCAATCACAGATCCTAGGCCTTTTCAGGCTTACGCCGTGTTAGATCCACAAAGGCCCCTAGAAACAATCTTTTCACATGTTAAAGGCACCAAAATACTTTTTTAAAATAAAATTTTATATAGAAGCCCAATACATAAAACCCATGCAAGAGCAAGAAATCCCTGTCCCTCAAAATGGGAGGATCCCAGAGTCCAGGTTCCGGGGTTGCCCTTGCCAAAGTAGACTGGCCCAGGGAAGCCAGACTGGACACAGCACCAGTGTATTCCATCTTGGCCTGAGGTCCCGTCACTGTATCCATAGCGGAGGCGGGGTCGGGGGGGTACAAAGGCCGCATCTTCGCTCTGAAGTCACTGCTGCAGATATTGTTTCAAGGCAATGCATAGATCTTGTTCAAGTCTTTGATCTCTTATCCACTCTCTTAGGGTACAAGAAACATGCTCAAGTTGCCTCATCAGTGGGGGAATAAGGAATTAAGGAGAAAGGATCACGTATTGGTTGTCTGTGACTGCGTAACAAACCAGTCCAAAATTTAGTGGCCATGCACAGCAACACTGTTGTTTCTCTTGATTCTATGAGTTGACAGGGCAGTTTTTCAGCTGACCTCACCATTCAGCTGGAAATGTTGATGCCATGTTCTACCATCTCCTCAGAGAAACAAGGATTCACTGGGCCAGTACAGGATTCAGGGATTCTTAGGGTATCTCAGCAAATACCCTGCAACGTTGCAACAGATCTATCCAGCTAAATTTGAAGGACATTCCACAGCCACTGATTTATTAATTTAACACACATGTTAGACACTTGGGCAGGAACTGGGCAGAGGCTAGAAGGATGAACACTATCCCTAAACTTTCTAAGCAGAGGCCATATCTGAAGAGGAGGCAGCCTGAGAGTGGAGGCCACATTTAAGAAGAGGAAGTCTGAGGGTGGAGGTCACATTTAAGGAGAGGTAGTCTGAGGGTGGAGACCACGACTAAGGAGCAGAAAGCCTGAAGTTTAGGGGCCATGTCTAAGAGGAGAGAGCTTGAGGGCAGAGGCCGTGTCTGAGGAGGGAGTCTGAGGGTGGAGGCAACTTCTAAGGAGGAAGGGAGCCTGAAGGCAGAAGCCATGTCTAAGAAGAGAAAGCCTGAGGGTGAACACCATATCTAAGGATAGTGGAGGACAGGTTAAGAACGAAAAAAACAAGGAGGAAGGGGAAGGAGTGAAACAGTGGCATCTGCTGTCTTTATACATCATTCCCGGAAGCCCTTCAGACCGGGCTTATTTCCTAGAACTGGGTCTGCTGCCCACCCTTGGCTGTAATGGAGGATGGAAAGTTTCATTTCATACCTGGGAATGCTAACTCCCCGAATAAAATCAGACTCCTATTAAAGAATAAAGGCACAACGGGAGCTGGGTAGGCAAACAGCCGTTTCTTGACAGGAGGCAGTCAGGAAGCATGTGAGAGAGGCTAAGGAGAGTGAATCCACATTTAAGAGCAAACTGCCTTCTCCTTGTCTTTGCTGGGAGACCCACACTGGGGAGGTATGCACAGCCTGTCTCTATGCGGACATATTACCCACAAACACGGAAAGTGGCCCTCAGAAGCCTCTTGCAATGAGATTTCCTTTCATAGATAACAAAAAGGGTGGCCTGTGGGATGGTACATGGTTTTCATTTGTAGTTTTGTAGAGCATCATTATTAGCACTCTGAGTTTTTACCAAGGAGTTCAGTAGAGGGGTTGTAGGGCCCACCGTCCTCACAGAACTGGCCCATGTCTGCCTTTACAAAGCTTCCAGGGAAGCCAGGAGTGGAAAAATTCCCATTTCAAGCTTTTGATTTCAGCAGTATGCTCTAGTTAATTGAAATGACACAAGATTATTTTTCAACATCCATAAAATCTACCCTTCCTCTCCTAGTTCATAGCACACCAACAAGCAAGCACATGAGCGCCAATTCATCTTCATTTGCTTCATTGTCTTTTGATGTTGCTCCTAAGTCATCGGCTCCGCTAAAGTATTGTGGAATTCTGCCATGCTGAATGTTTGCGTTGTTGCTGACTGGATAATAAAAATACAAAATGTACTGGCTGAGTTAACAAAGAAAAATAAACGTGATAGATGAGGGGAAACTTCATTTGGGTTCTGTTCCTGACAGCTCATACAAGTTCATGACCGTTGACTTAAATAATGTAGTGATGAAAATGACAAGACTGGCTGCCTCATATTTGAACTTTATCCATTTAAATCTTGTTTTCTCAAACTGTTGCAAGTCAGTTTAAAGCCCCATGCCAGGGAGATTGAGTGGCAGTAAGTTCTGTATCACTCAGGGCAGGAGGTTTATGTTCCTAAGGGCAGAAGCTTGCAAGCTGAGGAGACCCGCAGCCTGGGCACAGCTGCCTGTCTCACTTCCATGTCTGAAGAGACCCATCTAGTGCACCATGGAAGGAGCTAGAAGCTATCACTGTTCATAAGATGGCCTCCTCCTGGGGTTCGCACCATGATAACAGCTCTCCAGGGGCGAGCACACTGCTGTAAGACTTGCTTCCTCTCTCTTTATTTTTCCAAGAATAATAAACAACTCCCTGCCCAGACTCTAGGCTGATGTTTATCTTGGGTTGTGGAGACATGGAAAGAACAGCAGTAATGGCTTCCTGCTCTGTTGAGAAATTTGAGGCTTAAAACAATGAACTGACACTTATGAAACGCAAGGTGTATAACTTTGAGCCTCTCCTGGAAAGTATGGCTGGACCCTTCTGAGTGAGGACCATTGTTGCTGAGCAAAGATATCAAAATATAGTGGACTAATAGAAAACTGAAGGTATAGTAAGGCCAACAAAGCAAAAGAGGGGAGAGGGTTGCCATTGAAAAGGTAATTCGGTTACTCAGACTCCAAGAGGAGGAGACATCCTGCCTCATGCTGGGCTGCATGGGGAAGCACCGGGGCTGGTAGGGGAGCAGAGGGAGCTGGAGGAAAACATGGGCAGGAGCCTTTATTAAGGTTTCTGTGGGAAGGCATAAGTGATATAGGGTAAGCAAACTTAGGATTGGCTTGCAACAATCTTAACTTTTAACAGACTCTGACACATAAGGGCTCAGAGTGTGGGACTCCAGTAAGGGAGGCGATGGGGTGTGAGCGCTGGATTGGCTGGCTTGTATTTGAGAAGCATACTCTTGCGTGAGTTGTTTACTACTTTTAAAAATTGATGAACCCTGTGGGGGGCATCCCCTACAGGGCCAGCAAGGCCCCAGTTGTCAAAGTGTCACTGGGCAATGGACTCACAGTCCAGTGAACACAGAAGCCAATATTACGGCATTGGCTTTTGAGAAAGGCAAAAGCCAACGCCATTGCAGGTCTACCAGCGAGGAGATAGGTGGCAATTCTCCAATCTGTCTTCCCTGTGCTCTGACACAAAATGACATTTTAAAATTGTAGCATTCTCTACTTCAAGCCAACTAGATCTATCTGGGAGTGGGTCAAGCTTTTATGGCATTTCTTACTAGTCCCAGATGATGCCAGTGCAGCCAGCTGGCCTGCCAGGCTGGTACTGTTACCGTTTAGGAAGCTGAAGCTTTTGCCCATTGCACATGTCCAGGATACATGTCTTGCAATTTTGGTTCTGTGCCATGTATAACAGCTTAGGCGATGGTTAATCGGTTTGAGCTGGTCTTATGGTTACAAAAGCATTAGGAAATACAGGAAATAGAAAACATGGTTTACAAACCAACCCTGGGCTGGAAAGGTGGGGAAAGCTGCCTTGTGGAACTGTGTTTATTGGGGCAGGTGTGGAGGGTAGCCGTGGTGCCGCAAGCCTGGCTGAGAGATGAACCACAAGGGGCTTCTCCCACAGTGCAGACCCCCAGGGCTGGGAGGAGCCAACCCCTGGGGGTTTGGCAAGGACGGTTGTCCCATGGGTAGTCCAGAGGCAGCATGGTGCTCTAGCAAGGCAGCTAGCTCAGCACCAGGCAGCACCAGGCAGCACCGCGCTGGCCTGCAGCAGGAGGAGCTCCTGTTTCTCCCATTGCCCATGTGGTTGCAGCCAACTACTTGCAGTCTGATGTCTTTTGACTTCTTTTCAAGTAAAAAAAAAAACAATTTGTTTCCTACAGATACTACAAAGCATTTCTCAAAAGTGGGGAGGAAGGAATCTCCTGGGTATGTCGTTCTGCAGAATCACATTCTTGAATCCTTTTTAATGACCTGCCAGGCGGCTGCCTTCTGCATGGACTCACAGCAGCAAGGTCAAAGGAATTTCTGCCCCAAACCCTCCCATTCTCCTGTGTCATGGTAAGCAGAAATATAGACAGTGAAGGTGGAGGTGTAATGAGGACAGGACCTTCACCTGGCCACAGGCGGTGGCATAAGCTGGACATTCCCTGGTGCATCCCCTCCTTCCAGCCTACCTCCCCCTTCATGGGCACAGTGCCTCCTGGCCTCACACCTGGTTGGTTCCAGAAGACTGGCCTCAACCGTGCCTCACCAGGGAGTGCCCAGCCTGCTCCTGGATGTCCCAACACCAAGTCAAGAACTCCTTTCCTGGTGATTCTGTCACGGCCATAAGGATTCTGTCCAAAGAGCAGGATCCACATAGCAACACTCCTAACCCAGATCTTTGGTTGTAACAGAGAACATAACTTAGAGTGGCATTAAAAAATAAAGGACATTCGTTGGCTTATTGGGCTCCAAAGTCTAAGGGCAAGGCTGGCTTCGGGCAATAGCTGACCCAGGTGTTCAAATGCTGTGCACTGATTTCCTCCTTCCGTTTCTCAAAGGTGCCTCTTCAGCACTGGCTTTCCCTCCACCATCTCAAAATGGCCGTCAGCAGCTTCCGCTCTTGCTGCCAGCTTCCGGTCAGGAGGAAAGTGTTTCGCTTTCCTGGGACCCAAATGTCTTGCACTTGAGTACACGGAACCTGATTGGACTGACTTGAGTCATGTGATTATCCCTGAACCAATCATGGTGGGGTTCATGTCTTGATTGATTTAAAGCAGTCCCAGCGGGCTCTTAGAAATTGGACTGGGAGGTGGGACCAACTGCTCCCAAACTGCACAGCCGGGAAAGAGGAGGCACTGACGGGGAGGAAGCAGGAACCCACCACTGTAGTGCCTCTTACTCTCAAACTTGGGATGCTCGAATCTTGCCTTACTATTTACTGGGCCAGGAGGCAATCCCCAGAGATCTGTGACACTGAAGGCCCCCCATCCAGGAGAACCCTGCAGCACTGGATGGAGGCTGGGCAGATTGCCCTGTCACCTGTGGAACCTGGACCACAGAGGAGGTGTTCCCCTGCATCAGCCCCCTCCTCCTCCAAGATCCCCCTTCAAACCAACCCATGTTCCCTTCAAACATAAACTGAAATTTTCCCATGTCCCTTGTTGATGGCTGTGCTTCTCTTGGCATACAAATCCTTGCAGTGTGCTGGGATGATTATTCTGTGAGACAGGTGACAAGGGAAAACGGTGAACTTGCTGGAAAAGGTGTCTCCAATGATCTGATGAGAGGCAAGCTTTTCAAAGCCATATTCTCCTAACATAAAATAAGGAAATAAGGCCAGGCATGGCAGCTCCCATGGGTAATCCCAATACTTTGGGATGCCAAGGCAGGAGGACCACTTGAGGCCAGGAGTTCGAGATCAGCCTGGTCAACATAGTGAGACCCCATCTCTACAAAAAAATAAAATAATGAAAATAATAATGTTTTTAAAAAACTCAGGGCTTGGTATTACCGGTGGATGATGTTTGAGAGTAGCAAAGCCAAAAGCTGAAAGGAGAAAGGGCTGTAAGTTTGTGGTCATAATTACACATTTTTGGGTACCCTGGTTGGCTCTAGAAATTATCTGGTATCTGTACTACCTGAGATCTTTGCTTGTGTCCATTGCTGTCACTTTATAAGTTTTTCGGACCAACTATGTCCAAGTTATTTATTTTGTCCTGAATACATTCTTTATCATGAAGGCAAGTGACCACTACACAGTCAGCCGTGTCTTTGGCAAAGCAAAATGAAGTGAGAAGAAAGCAGTCATCCTTTCCCACTCTACTATTCTTTTCTTTAAAAAGAAAAACCAGAAATAGAACTAGAAGCAAAAGCCAGTACATCTAATCACTGTTTTAAAAATACCCAAGTAGGCAAGTTGTAAAGAAGCATAGTGATCAAGGTATAAGGAGAGAGGTTAAATATGGTTCTGTTTTGTAGAGAACTTCCAGTATGACTCCATATTTTATATTGAGAAAACCAGAGAAATTTAAGGTGTTCATGTTCTCAAAGGTCTTACTCGAAAAACTGGAGCTGAATTCATTGTCATCAACTTATGCATAACCAGTGGCCCTTCTCTTAAATGTTCTCTGACTGTGTTCCAAGATAAAACTTCATATGGAAACAAATGCTCTAAAAATAAGGCCACTGACTCTTCCAGCATCTGCTCATTTGCAGGGTCTCACCAATGCCTGAAAGACCATCCTATCCTGCAGCTGACTCCAGCCCTTAAACTCACTAAACCACTAATAAGGTCCACTCCCCACCCCATGTGACACACGGTTCCCATGATGTGAGCCCCCTTGCTGTAGCAAATAAAAAATTTAACTTAGCCACAGATGTGTCCCTACCGGTCCTTAGCTGATAGATACTAACATGGGTTATAAATGTTATATATGCATAATAAAAAATACAAAATTGCATGAAACTGAGATTATAATCATAGTTCGTCATTTTCCCAGGTATGAGCAATCTCGGTTACTTTCCATTTTCTTGATATTTATGTAATTTTACTGACTACACTTTCTAATTTTCTTTTTAATTAAGAAATAGTTCAAAGTCAATCAATCCAAGGAATTATATACTGAATGCTTGCACGTCTACCACCAAGAATTGATATCCGTATGTTGTGCCATCATTGCCCCAGGTCCCAGAAAAAAAATGAAAGTAAATGTTTGATTTAAATAAGAAATATTTGATATAAATAAATAAGTAATAAATAAATAGATATTTGATATAAATATATATCAAAAATGTATTTGATATAAATAAGAATTTAATAAATTCTTATAAATTAAATAAATAAATATTTAAGATAAATGAAATAATTAAGTAAAAATCCCTTCATCATCTGCCAGCGATCCCTCTCTCTGTAGAGGTGACCCCTCCATTGAGTTAGGTCTATAGAGGTCATGAACAATCACTACAATGTGTGTACTTAAAAATAAGATGGGCGATTGCTTTGATGCTTTTTAGAATATGCCTCATTGACATATTCATGCATCTTTTTGTCATATGTATTTTCCTTGAATTATCATGCTTTTGCTATTTATCTTTGTTGATATATGTAGATCTAGTTCATTTAAACTGCTCTATAACAGTCCATTAATCAATAAACCATTCGTTTACCCATCCCTATGCTGAGAGATAGTTTGTTGTTGCCAACAATTTCACTGTTACAAACAATACTGAGAAATCTCCTTACCCACATCATCCTGTGCTCACCAGGAAGTAGGATTTCTAGTGGTAGGCTATGTGTCATTTCGCCTGTAATTGTACTGGCAGAGTGCTCCCATAAGTGGTTGTAGAATCAGAAGGAGATGTCACCTGCTGCCTTCAGCTGCGTACCCTGCCATGTGGCAGCCATGGCCACCCCATTCCAGCTCACTTATCTCTGGGACACAGGTAATGGGGTTTGCTCTCAAGCCTAATGATTTTGACAGAGCATCCTGACTTCCCACCGCCCACATGTGGCAGGGTTGGCAGCTGCCCAGATGGAGCTCTGCTTATTCTTGGGACATTCCTGGAAACACACCCACTCCCCTGATCCAGCCAGCACACCACTATCTGCAGGAAATCGCTTTCTGCTTAAAATAGATTGATTTCTGTTTTCTACCCTGAACCTCAACTTCCACACACTCCCACCAGCAATGTTGAAGACTTTCTATTTTTCTTGGTATTCGCAGACTGCTTTGTGCCAATCTGATGGTGGGGAGATGGTATTTAAGTGCTGTTTTGATTTGCATCATGCTGAGCACCCTTTCATTTCCTCTTTTATATATCCATTCATATTCTTTGCTTGTTTCAATTAACAGGCTAATTAACCCAACATAGTGTAATGCATAACAACAAATCTTTGTAGCTTAACATCAAAAAAGGTTAATTTTACACACATGTGATGTTAACCAGTTCTTTTTGGAGCTCTCTGTAATCTGAGATTAGACTAGGATCAAGTGACTCAATCATCTTAGGAGTTTTGCCTTTAGTCATGAGGATAGAGGAGTGAGAAAAAAACATGGAAGATGATGTGGGACATTTTAGGAGCCAGGCCTGGGTGGGGAAGGGGCTGTCTACATTTCACTGGCCAGAGTCAGTCGCTTGATCACCCTAACTGCAGGAGTCTGGGAAGGTAAAGGCGCATATGGATCCAAGTGGGTGCTAATAAGCTCTGTGAATTCTGCCCTGTTGCTCCAGAAATATCAGGTTATTTCCCTCTGCCCCTCCATAGAGCATACTCATGTTCCCCCAAGGAAACCATACAAAATGCTCTTGAGTGTCTGCACTCAGCTCAGTTCAGAGTTTGGAAGGCCCAGGTGATGCATGTATCTCTCCACCAGGACCAGATGGGAAATCTCTCTGTGGGCTAAAAAGTAAGCCATCCACCTTTCCTCCGCATAGATACTACAGACAACAGCAGAGCAGGGCTGTATGCCTGCAGTAAAAACCTTGTTCAACAAAGGGAGGAACAGAAGATACATTGCAATGATTGGTTCAAACTTATCATGGGTTTCCACTGGATACAGTGGGCTCCACTTGTTTTCGTGACTTATTGATCCAATATCTAGGTGACTTTTCTTATGCATTTTATTGGTCATATGGGAAATATGGGTAGGGCAGGAACCAGTGGTGTCAACAGGAGCTGAAGAATCTGCTTCCCAAACGACTCATTCACAAAGCTGACAAGTTGGTGCTGGCCATGGCTGGGAGCTCATCTGGAGCTAAAGACCAAGAAGACTTGGTTCTTTCCATATGGGGCTCCCCCTAGGGCTGTTGGGCTTCCCCACAGCATGGTGACTGGGTCCTAAGCACAAACATCCCATGAGAACCAGGTAGACGATTCATCATCCTTTATGAGTTATCATGGAAATCACATAGTGCCGGTTTTGCCACAGTTACAAGCATACCCAGAGTCAAGGGGAGAGAACAACCTCCACCTCATCCCTCAATGGGAGGTGTATTGGTCAGTTTTCAAAGGAGTAGATGGTGTGAGAGGTAGTAGTGTGACCATTTTGTTAAATGTAATTTGCCGCATAGGTCTTTGGACCTCAGTCAAGATTTTTGCTGTTGCTCCTGTTAATGCTATCTTTGGAATATGATTTCCCCGAAAACCTAATTGATTTCTAGTCCATTCACTTCCATTCAGGTCCAAACCTTAGTCACTATGCCCATAGCATGCGTGTGTGGCGTTTGTGTGTGCGTGGGTGTGTGGGGGGTGTGTTTTTCTGAATATAGACTTTTCTGTATTACAATGTTTATTCACCCGTATTCCTCTTCTTCTCAACTTTCTGGAGTCTCTCAGCCTTGTGTGGGAAGGACATACCCTCACCATGATCTTTCTCTTTATCACTGGAGAAGACTTCTTTTCAAGTTTCATTTCTTATTGCTTGTGATCTGAAAGCAGTTGGCTCTTCCAACCCTGCCGTGACTAGAATGTTTGGACTTTCCCGGTCCCATTATATTTCTTTCTACAAACAGCCCAGTTTTTTCTTGGGCTTACCTCATTGTTGGAACACCTTTCCAAAAGTAGCCCAGTAACACCTTGAATCTTTCTGATTCACTTGTCTTCAAGCTGCCAGCTCAATTAGGCATATGACATGCCTCCTAATTATCACAGGCCACAGTTTCACCAAATATGTACCAGTTCATAACACGGATCCGTGTTTCCTGGCTTAGGTGTTTGTTTCTTTGCTGCCTACCTCCAAAACTAAGACAATACCGTATAGCTCAGGTTTCTCATATGCAAGCACCCCACCCCGGCACTACTTTTTGAATAGATAAAGGTAATTAAGACTGGCTGCCCCAACAAACAACTCAACTTGGTGAGGTAACACAGTAAATATTTATTTCCTCCTCACTGGTTAGCCTGATGTGGCTTTAGCCCAGACCATGGCTCCTCTCCGGGGAGATCCAGGGATCCAGGAATATTCCATTAGGTGACTCTCTGAAGCCTTCACTTCCAGACATGAAGATGGGGAAGACAGAGCCCATGGAAGATTACATGGGACATCTGAGAGGCCAGAACTATACATGAAGGACAGTTCAAATGTCATTGGCCAGTCTAGGAAGGGAGGTTGGTGAATAGAGGAAGAGTTGGATACGCACAGGTGCTCTTTGTTCCGACGTGGTTTCTTTATCTTCTTCTCACTGATGTGTAGAAAACACATTTTTTCACAAATCCAATCTGTTATAGCATTGCTAATATTCTTCCTAAACCAAGGGCTGTCGCTTGGAACTCTTAAAGTATGCTTTGTCATTCAGAAGTTTTCATGTAAAAGAAGGTCTTTTTTTTCTTTTCTTTGTTTATGCTTTTGACATTTGTCTTAGAAATGCTTTTCCACCCTGAGGACATAAGATCTTCTTCCTTGTTTTCTTATAGGTCTTTACATCATCAAATTTCTGTATGCGGAGATCTGGGATTGGGTTTATGTTTTCAGCCCATGGATAACAAAGGGACCAAACATAATAGGCCTCTTTCTGAACTCTCACTTTGTACCATTTTTTGCTGCTAACTTATGCATTGAAAACAATATTTGTTATTTTATATTTCTGGGCAATAGTTCTTAAATTATTTAGTTTGCCTTATTGTCCAAACTGAAGTTCATAGACTTTTCTGAAAGAAGTTATTTTTCAAAAGAAGTTGTAATTATTATTGATATATGCTATTTCCTCTTATCATTATTCTTCAAAAATGACTTTTAATAACTGCATATAACTCATGGATGCAACATAATTTGTTTAAACACTAGCCTTGGTGGGAGTTTATCTTGCCCTTTTTTTGGTGTTACTATTTAATCTTGGCCTAATTTCCTCTGGTCCTCACTCCCATCTCAAGAATTCAAGAGCTCTATCAGGTGACAGTGTTCCTGCTGCTCTTCTTATCTTTCACTCAGAAAGTAGTTTGTGTATGGAGTACTCCCCTGCCCCTCAGAGCCCCTGACTCATTCATTTGCTTTAAGTCTCCTGCCACTCATTTCTCTATTTTCCTCTGACCCATGCACACTTATACCTCGTCCATTCCTTGATTTATAGAATTTCAACTTTACAAGTAGCCTATATTTAGGCCTATTTGTCTATGTAAGTTCCTTTTACACTTTTTTACTAAAAGCAGCCTTTGTAAGACAATAGTATGATCTGTGTCCCTCTGACAGACAAATCCTTGGGCTGGCCCCTGCTCCCGTTGAAGTGGCCAGTTTCGAGGATGTTGGGAGCTAGGATGGGTGTGAGAGGCGGGAGGTGCCGTGCACATTGAAGAGCACTCCTGACTGGCACAGGACCTGGTTTGGATTCTCTTTTGCTCTGTCACTTGCACCATTATCTTCCCACCAACCTGAATGAAAAGGGTTAAGAGACTGGTACTGTTAGTACTTTGAATTAATGCACTGTTTCTGAGGCTGGGGGAGCTCCTGTCTGGAAGCCGGGGATGCTCAAGTCACCCTGGGTCCAGAGCCACATGGAAAGGGGAGGAAGCCAGCTCCTCTCATCACCCAGAGCCATGTGATCCTAGAAGGAATCAAGGGAAGAGTGGAATGTAAGTAAGGAGGTGTAGTTATGGACCGACCTTAGAAACTCAAGAAGAACATCCCTGTTTTTAGTCTCAAACTAAGCCTTTTGAGGCTGCCAATGATTTTTTCCTTGGAAACTTCAGAAATACTCATTAAAGGATTCCAGCATTGCTCAGTATTATCTATCTTGGAAGAGAATGTCTTCTCACCTAATTTTACTTCATCAGATGGAAACAAACCACAGATGGCAAACAGATCTTAGTTTACTTTTTTGTTGAACACTTTGAAGATTACAAATTTAAACCGTGGCTGATAGAATTCTCTTAAATTTCTGGGACTGTTAAATGTTTGAGAAGAAACTTTACAAAGTTGGCAAATGAAGCGGTTTATTCACATAATTTTATGATGAAAAGAATTATTACATTGAGAAGCTGAGGCAGGAGGATTGCCTGCACTCAGGAGTTTGAGACCAACCTGGGCAACTTGATGAAACCTTGTCTCTACCAAAAATACAAAAAATTAGCAGGGCATGGTGGTGTGCACCTGTAATCCCAGCTACTTGGGAGGCTGAGGCAGAGGAATCACTTGAACCCAGGAGGTGGGGGCTGCAGTGGGCCGGGATTGTGCCACTGCACTCCAGCCTGCACAGCAGAGTGAGACTTTGTCTCCAAAAACAAAAAAAACAAAAATTACAGAATTTGCTATTTAAGATAAAGCAAACATCTAGTCTGGACTTGTCTCACCTCCCCACTGGAAAGCACAACCACAAACTCTGTAAATAACATAAGAAACAACCAAAGGTGAGCTCAGAAAGATGAAAAGGGAAAGGTGAACTGGTTTGTGAGCCTGGGACTGGGCAATGCAGTGGCAGAGTGTCTTACAGCCCTCACTCAACAGAAGCAGGCCATAACACCGAGCATTTCTAATACCCAGCCTAGCTATGGAAGGCAGCCTAGGTAGGCTTATTCTTCCCTCGAATCAAGCAGAGCCCTGCATCAACACCAGGCAAGCCAAGCAACCATCAAACAATCAATTGGAACCCTACTGACCACAGGCCACCAAGGGAGTTGCTCTTTTCCTTTAACACCGGGGCGGAGACACCCCCACCACCCACCTTGGGGCACTACTAATGGGTATCCTGCCCCTACATGTGCCTGACCCCTACAGGCAGGAGGCATCCTGCCACAGCAAGGGCCTTGACTGGGAGGCCTCATTGTCCCCACGGGCTGCCAATGCCCCTTTTCCATAGTGACCCAGCTTCATCTGCCTTCTCAGACAACACCTAAGTTGCCTCGTAGGATCCCAACAGCATGAAACAAACCCTCAGTCCACATTAGTACCACTAGGGCTCTGCAAATTACGGTGCCACAAAAGTAGCCCACTATGCCTAAACAAGTTCAAAATGAAAATAAAGAAAATACTTAAAATATTGACTTTAGTTGCTGGGCACAGTGGCTCATGCCTGTAATCCCAGCACTTTGGGAGGCCGAGGCAGGCAAGTCACCTGAGGTCAGGAGTTTGAGACCAGCCTGGCCAACATGGTGAAACCTCGTGTCTACTAAAAATACAAAACTTAGCCAGGCATGGTGGCATGCACCTGTAGTCCCAGCTACTTGGGGGCTGAGGCACAAGAAGCACTTGAACCTGGGAGGCAGAGGTTGCAATGAGCCGAGATTGTGCCATTGCACTCCAGCCTGGTGACAAGAGTAAACTCCATCTCAAATATATATATATATATATATATATATACACACACACACATACAGATATATACACACACGTATGTAGAGTTTATTAATAAATAAAATAATTTAACAGAACCCATGGTCTCCTAAATAATAGGTGAAATGTCTGGCTTACAATTAAAAAATCATCCATCATACCAAAAACCAAGAACATAACAAATTTTAATAAGAAAAGATAATCTGCTGATGCCAGCACTGAGACAAATCAGATGTTAGAATTATCAGCCAAAAAGTTTAAAGCAACAATCATAATAGTGACTCAGCAAGCAATTATAAATTCTCTTGAAAAACGTAAAAGATAGAAAATCTCATAAAACATATGAATCAAAAAAATACATGGAAATTGCAGAACTGAAAAACACAATAGCAGAAATTAAACACTCTCTGAGTAGGGTAAACAGTAGAGTGGAGATGACAGAGGACAGAATTGGTGAACTAGAGGACAGATTGACAGAATTTACCCAATCTTAACAGAGGGAATATAGGCTCAGAAAATGAACAGAGACTCCACAACCTATGTGATTATAACAAATGGGATAACATTTGTGTCATTGGAATCCCAGAAGGAGATGAGAAAGAGAGTAGACACAAAAGTGTAGTTGAAGGAATAGTGGCTATAAATATCCAGATTTGGTGAAATACATAAATCCACAGACTTAAGAAGCTGAGCAACCCACAGATAGCAAAAACCCAAATAAACTCATACCAAGATATACTATAATTAAACTTCTGAAAACAGAAGGCAAAAAAATATATATATATATATCTATTTTAAAATTGATAAAATAATACTCTTTTAACATTCTCACCACAAAAAATGATAAGTTGGTGAGGGGATGGATGCTAATTCATTTGATTGGATCTTTCTATAATGTATACATAAATCAAAACATCCCATTGTACTCCACAAAAACACACAATTTTTTTTTTACCAATTAGACATAGATAATAATAGAAAACAGCCAGAGAGAAATGACACATTATGTATAAAGGAACAAACACCAGTTCAAAGGACAGAGGATTTTTCATCTGAAAACATGGAGGCCAGAAGGAAATGGCACTGCATTTTTCAAGCACTGAAAAGAAAAAGAGCTATCAATCATGACTTCTGTATGAAAATACTCCCCAGAAATGATAAGGGAAATAAAGAAATTCATAGAAGAAAGAACATCAAAATATTGTGGTGTTAGCAGGCCTACCCTTAAAGCATGGTTAAAGGCGGCTCTTCATACAGAAAGACCAAGTAAAGGAAGGAATCTTGGACCACCAAGAAGAAAGAAAGACCACTGGGAAGGGCAGACCGTGAGTAAAAGTGATGAAATGATCACACCAGTAGACTATGATGTCACATGTGTATTTTAATATTTAGAGCAGCCACCAAGACAGTGACACAACATGATATACTCAAAAAACACAAGCTATTCTCAAAAACACAAAATGAAAACCTAAACAAATTTGTTTCTTTTTTGCCACAGAAGCAAAAAAAAAAAAAAATGAATTAAAAACAGAAGAAAAGCACAGAAAATTGTTATACTTTATATAAACACTGACACGGTTTGGCAGTGTCCTCACCTAAATTTCATCTTTAATTGTAGCTCCCATAATTCCCACGTGTTGTGGGAGGAACCCAGTTGGAGGTAACTGAATCATGGGGATGGGTTTTTCTTCTGCTGTTCTCATGATAGTGAATGAGTCTCATGAGATCTGACGGTTTTATAAAGAGGAGTTTCCCTGCACAGCTCTCTTCCTGGTCACCACGTAAGATGTGACTTTGCGGCCGGGCACGGTGGCTCACGCCTGTAATCCCAGCACTTTGGGAGGCCCAGGCGGGTGGATCACGAGGTCAAGAGATCGAGACCATCCTGGTCGACATGGTGAAACCCCGTCTCTACTAAAAATACAAAAATTAGCTGGGCGTGGTGGCACACACCTGTAGTCCCAGCTACTCAGGAGGCTGAGGCAGGAGAATTGCCTGAACCCAGGAGGCGGAGGTTGCGGTGAGCCAAGATCGCACCATTGCACTCCAGCCTGGGTAACAAGAGCGAAACTCCATCTCAGGAAAAAAAAAAAAAAAAGTTGTGACTTTGCTCCTTATTTGCCTTCAGCCATGATTGTGAGGCCTCCCCACCCATGTGGAACTGAGTCCATCAAACCTCTTTTTTAAATAAATTACCCAGTCTTGGATATGTCTTTATTAGCAGTGAAAAACCCTATCTCTACTAAAACTACAAAATTACGCAAAATTAAGCAAAAGAAATAATGATAGGTCTGATATTAGGGCCTTAACTACAAAAATCCAAGTGAAATCTGAGAATCCTGATTGTTGTGTTCTGACCTAAGACCATTTGACTGTTCCCAAATGTCACATTATTTGGTGAAAATACTGACAGCCTCTGAATATCAGTGGTGGTCAGGAATCTTGTCTCTTCTCCCAACCCTTCTTACCAGGGGTTGTATGGAAAGCAGGTCTCAGACTGAACTCATACAGACATTTATTAGCTCAGTGTATGAACCAGCTGATACAGAATCCATCATACGACCTGATCCCTTAAGCTTCTATGCTGCTTTATCCTTTTAAGGCTTCTGGGAAGTACATTGAGTATAGAAGAATTCACAACCATCATGGCAAGGAGGGAACAGCTGGTCTTTCAAGTGAATCAAGTGAAGGATGAAACAGATTTCTATATCCTGAGCACCACTCCAAAGTAGAGAGCCTACTGGGTTTACTGGATGCTTTTACTCCATTAATGCATACGTGAGGGCACCTTTGCCAGTCTTCCAACCAATCACATGTAATTATGCCACTTATTTCATTAAAAAAAAAGAATTATCCAATAGTCTTTGCACTGATCAATGGACCTGCTACTGCTAATTCTGAAGGTAATATTTAAAGGCTTGCCTTAGTTGTTTCTGGAAAACTGATTCCAAATTAACATCTAAATTAAGGTGGTTAGGATTCCTCATTAGTGTTCTCCAAATGGTAATTAAAAGTCCTGGGAGTTTAGATCAATGTTCACATAAACACACACACACACACACACACACACACACACACACACACACACACACACCATTCTAAAAACTTAAGGATTTTTAAAGTAAATTACCGACAGTACTTTAATTTTTTTTTAATTTTTACTTTATTTTGTTGTCTATTGACAAGAAAGCCCAGCGTTGTATTCTTAACCACTACTGATCATCAAACATGAATGTTTTTATTCTTAGAAAATTAGATGTACAAATAATCCCACACTTTCTGCATGTGTTACATCAGGCAGATCATTTAATCTTTTTGGGGGTCCTAATTTCTAAATCTGCAAAGTGGGTTTAATAATGAGCATTGTCTACTTTTAAGAGTGGTTGCCTGAACCTCATGAGATAAGATGAGCAACAGGCATGAGGAAGGCATCATTAGTTGTTTGCATCTTGAAGAGAGAACGCTCAGGAGGGAAAGTCTGCAGGATTCCTCATCTGGAAAAACTCCCTGCTGCCTAAAGGAGCACAGAGCACCCTCAAACTCCACACACCCAAACCAACCCCAAAGGCACATTGTTATTCATAAGTGAAAGGTCCTGGGTGTGGGTGGATGAAAGTTGAATGCTTTCCCAAGTCAAAAAAGAATACTTCCTTCCATTGCCTCACACTGTGGCATGAATAAGAACATTTCCTAGCAGGATAATGCTTTCCTGTCTTCGCCAAGCCGCGAGTTCTTCTGTCACTGACAAATTACTTAAAACTTCTGAACTGTGAGCTCTTTTATCACTTCAGTCCAAATTCAAAAATTTGGGAGCCCACTGAATCAGATAGAATGCTTGGGGTTGTAAGTAACAGGAAAATTCTAGAAAAATTGACTTAGTTGGAAAATGGATTGTCTTGGACCCGTAAAGGTCCAGGTGGGCTGACTCAACAGCATTGAAAAGAATCTGACCACTTCCTGCTCTGCCATCCACAGAGAAAGGCTAAGAGAGCAGGCACCCATATGTGATGGAGTATTATTGGCCAATAAGGCTGTCATTGAAAGAGACCACCTAACAACATGGAAAAAACTTTTAGATGCTAGGAGAAAGGCACAGAGGATAAAAATGTGCATAAATAAGATTAGACTTGTCTTTAAAAACAAAAACAAAAAAATCAAAAGCTTGCTTCAAAAAAATTGGAAGAAAATGGACCAAAAATTAACAAGAGCTGTATTTAGGTTTTCTTTGTTCTTTTTCCCCACTTTTCAGTACTTTTTAAAGTTTTATTTAAGGACTTTCAAGGTGAAAAGAATTTTATTTTAAAATTTAAAATGAAATAAAGGGATGTCCACGTCTCCCTGGGAAATTCCTGGTGAACACGCACTGCTATGCCGTGGGTCATAGAGTTTTGTGTCTCTGTGACCCTGATTGAAGACTGAGTAACTCTCCTTTCCATTTGTGGGATATTTCCACTATAATTAACCTAAGAGAGTAGATTTGGCTAATGGCTAATTAAATTTTTGCCTGATAATGTTAGAAAGCTCATTATCTCATCCTATCAGGATACTATTTATCCCAGCATTTTTGCACTTTCTTTTTAATGACCTATTTTGGAATAGATCAAACTTACAGAAAAGTTACCAAAATAATATTTTTAAAATCCCATATCTCCTACGATGGCTTAAATTTTACCACCATTTTCACCATCACACTTTCTCTGTATCCGTCCTAATCACAAATCATTTGTCTTTTTTTGGAACCATTTGTGAGCATGCCACAGACACCCCTAGATACTGCAGTGTGTTCTCCCCCAAAGACACTCTCCTACATCCACACTGCACAACTCCTCTAATTGAGAAACCCACACCAGTACGTTTGCATCCAACCTACAGACACCATTCACATTGTGCCAGCATTCCCAGCACCATCTCTACCTCCTTTCTGGCTCATAATTCAATCCAGGCTTGCACGCCATATGCAGTTGCCCTGTCTTTTCGATCTCCTTCAATGTGGAGCAGTTCCTTGCCCCTTCTCTGTCTCTCATGCCCTCGGTAGTTTTAGAGAAACTGAGGCATGATGTGTCCTCACAATAGACTCAGGCCAGGTCTCCCTGATGGAAACAATGCAATGCTCAATGCATACGATGCGGGCCGTTCCCACTCCTGCAGAGGGTCACCTTCATCATCTCAGAGTATGCCAGTCCCCTCCATGTCAAAGTCAGCATTTCTCCTTTGCAATTGATTATTGTGTTGTGGATGATGCACTGAGCCTACAACTCTAGCCTTTTCTCATCAACTCCCACTCACTAGCCGCAACACCTAGTAATGACTCCTGCCTGAATCACCACCTTTTGGTGATTTCCAAGTGATAATTTTCTAATCATATCATTCCTTTTGCATGCATTCCTCAACATTCTACTTTAAGGGAGAGGCTTCTCTTTTTTCCATGTATTCATTCACTTATATCAGCGTGAACTTGTGGGGACCTATTTCCTTCAATAGGCTACAGTCTACTTCTATGATAATTTATCTTGATGCCCAGATTGCACAAGATGTGACCAGTAGAGACCCCCACAACTTTATTCCTGTATCTTTTAAACACAACTCCATCATTAAAAAGTTCTGAAAAACCCCTCAGCAGTTTTATTCCTGTTCTCTAGAGAGTGAAAACTACTCACATCATAGATGATCAATTCTCTAGGCTTCTTTTTTTAAATAGGAAAGGTTGAAAAAGGGATTGGGGCCAATAAACCATTGGTTTTTCTAACTTACACTTTCAGGATCTCAATCGCCAAAAGTTACTTCTCATTAATGTAGGATTTGGAGGATTGGAGATCTAAACCTGCTCATTAAGGAGGCTACCAGATTCCTCTGGTAGACCAGCTGTCCACCTGTAAGTAGCCTGCCCAATGTAACCTGCAGGTCATTCCAGGCCCAGATAGAGCAAATGACCAGCCCTGATATGGGTGATGTACAAGGTATCATTGTCGGAAGACACTCAGAAGATCCACCTCTTTCCCGCTCGCAATGTCCATGCCAAGCATAGCACCTGGCAATATATGGACGGCAGTCTTCCTCTTGAAGGCTGTTCTCTAGCTCTTTTTAAACTTTGTAGTAGCAACATTGATCACACCCAAATATACATGCCACCAAAAGAATATATATATATATA
>NW_016107368.1:8423423-8467196 GCF_001604975.1 Cebus imitator
TGTATATATATATATATAATTTTGAGATAGGGTCTTGCTCTGTTGCTCAGGGTGGAGTGGAGTGCTGTGGTGCGCAATCTCAACTCACTGCAGCTTCTGCCTTCTGGGTTTAAGCCATTCTTCTGCCTCAGCCCCCCAAGTAGCTGGGATTACAGATGCTTGCCACCACACCCAGTTAATTTTTATATTTTTAGTAGAGATGGGTGTTCACCATATTGGTCAGGCCGGTCTTGGACTCCTGATCTCAAGTGATCCACCCACGTCGGCCTTCCAAAGTGCTGGGATTCCAGGCACAAGCCACCACACCCAGATCCAAAAGAATATTAATCAAGGCTCAAATTAGTTCATGCATTCAAAAAATATTTGTGAGTTTGATCTTTTTCAAGCATTGTTCTGGGTACTGGAGATAGATGGGTGAACAAATCAAAGTCCTTGTCTTTGTGGAGATTAGAAGACAAAATGACCATTTAAAAAACTGAGCAAGTTCACACGCAGATGACAAGTGGTGATGCGCAAGTAGAAAAGCTAAATGGGATGAAGGGGATAAGACAGCTGAGTGTGTGCGTTTGTGGGATGTGGTGGGGTGCTTGCTGCCAAAGCTACCAGAGCACCAGGGAAGGTTCTGCTGAGGCAGTGCCATTTAAGGAGAGACTGGAAGGACTTGAGATCAACTGGTGGAAGAATCTTCCGGGGAGATGGGTCAGCAAGGGTGATGTTCTGGAAGTGAGCTTGGATCTCATGTGCCCAAGGAGCAGAAAGGGGCCAACGGACTGGAAGAATTGAGTGAGGGCGCAAGTAGCGGGACATGAGTTGGAAGCAGTAACAGGACCAAGCACGGGTTGTCCTGGAGGCCACTTTGTGGGTTTTAGCTTTTACTCAGAGTGAAATGGAGCATCATGAGAAAGCCTTGGGGAGGAGGTTAATGTGGTCTGACTTAGGCTTTAAAAGACTGTCTTTGGAGGCTGTATTGAGAATGGTCTCTAGAAGGACCAGGGCTGGAATTGGGATGCCAATTAGGAGCTGTAGAACTAATCCCAGCAAGAGGTGGTGGCGCCTTGGACCAGGATTTTGACACACAGGTGGTGACAAGCGGTCAGATTTGGTGTATATTTCCAAAGGAGACCCAAATGCTTTGCTAATGCTTTGGAGGTGGGATATGAGAGAAAGACAAGCCTTGATGTGTGTTTGCCTCGGTTAGTGACAAGAGGGAGTAGCAGTTCCCTAAGATGATGTCACTGCAGGATAATCAGATGAATGAATGGGATCAGTCTGGATGGGCTAAGCTTGAGGCCCCGGCAGACTTCCTGGTGGAGCCATCAAGGAGGACATTTAGGAGAGAGGTCAGGCTGTAAATAAAGATTTGGGCATCAGAAGCATATAGTTGGTGTGAAAAGCTGTGAGCCCAGAAGCGAGGACCTAGGGAGTGAGGGTGAACAGAGGAGAAAAAGAACCCCTGAGGGAAGCTCTGGACCATTGAGAGCGGTTCCTGAGAGAGGAGAAAGGGAAAAAGGGAGGATGTGCCCAGGAAAAAGGGAGGGATGCCTCAAGCACAGAGCAGTCAGCGCCATCAGACGATGTGACAGGTCAAGCCCATAGCAGTCAGGACTTGGACACTGGGTTCAGCAAAGTGGAGGTCACGGATAACCTTGGCAAGAAGAGTCCGGTGACGAGATGGAGACAAAGCCCAGATGGAGTTGGCGTAAAAGATAGAGAAAAAAAAAAGGAGGAGAGAAAAAATGGAGACAACAAATATAAACGACGTTCAACAAAATACAGGACATGTTTCCCAGCCCTTCCCCAAAAGTGAGCTCCACTTCCTACCTGGCTCTCAGAGTAGGGAGCCACCTTCCCATCTGCTGACAGACACAGCTTTCTCTTTGGATAAAAGAAAGAAAAAGCCTAGATGAGGAGGCTGACTGCTGCTGCACAGAGCTGGGGCGAGTGTGCCAAAGGCTCGCAGAGAGAGATGCTTGGTTACTATTAGCCTGAGTTAAAAACATAGAATTTTAAATGGTGATTAGGAAGACTGCAGCAAGTCCTGAAGTTTCCACATTGACCAATTACATATAACTCCTTTTGGATTTTGAAAACAAGTTGCTATTAAGGGTAGGCACAATCCTCCATGGCCATTGCTGACCTGTCACATGTGAGGAGGCCACTGCAGCCATGCTTTCTGTACTTCACCATTCGCCTTTGCCTTTAAGACAGGCTCTCGCTGGAGCTTAGCCAAGCCTGTCAGTTTGGAGAGGAAAACTAGAAGCTAGCCAAGAATGCCGTCCTTCAGAAAGTATTGCATCCTCACACGTCAGCTGGAGCTCATGCAGAACGCCGCCCCTCTGCTGAGAAGCTGTCCATTTATCTGAAATGTTATTAGCTGATGTCACTCGGATGTGAAAGAGAGCAAGTCAGGGCAGGGCTTCACTGGACTTTCCAAAGACGTGTTTGACCCCACTAGAGGGAGGTCAGACCAAGGGGCAAAAAGAGAGAGGGGCACAGAAAGCACACATACCCATACGCACAAGTGGAGTTCGGTCCAGAGGATTTTAAATGTAGTTCAGATATGCAAATTAACTGGGATAGAAAGAAGCATCACCCATGGTAAGACGGGAGATCCCCTAAGAACCTGCTCAATTGGGCCTGGAAGGCAGTTTTGCCATGTCGGTGACACAAGAGCAGAGGCAGGCAGCCCTCTGGCAAAATGAGAGGTTCTGTGGATGTCATGTGGACATGTTGAGTTACTGAGACAGAACTGAAAACCAGAATTTGGGAACATCTGAGGTGATCATATGGCTGGCTTTCCCAGGACCACCCATTTACCCTCTGCCCACTCCCACCTTTCGGCCTGTCCTCACCTCCTGAGACTCACTAGCATCAGGCGCAGTGGTCAGTCCCGGAGTGACAGTCACGGAGTCCTTGGAACGCCACCCTTTGGGGCAGGGTGAGCCTGAAGGGCTGCTTCACGCTGTGCTCACCCAGTCTGGGTGCCTGTTGAGAGCACTGTCAGCGATGGCTGCTTTGTATGAGTCCTAAACCATAGGGTTGTTCTTGAACTCAATTGTCAGTGATTTTTTTTCTTTGGCTTCTTAAGAAAGATCCAGGAATGAACAGAGAAAACATACCACAAGTTGTACTTTTAGTATTATTTGCTGGCTTGAGTTTCTAGGATCTCTGTTTCATAGTCTTTTTCTAGAGGGCAGCACATCTCTATTAGATTTTAAGCTCACTTTAGATGGAGAAAACCCCTTGCACCTCCTGGTGCTAACAGAATCCCAGAGGCAAAACCACTCAGATGTGGGGGGCGGGGAGTTGACTGATAAGTGATACAACATCTTCGTCTTTGCAAAATTTTATTCTCCCAGGTAATTATTTCAGTGAAAAATGCCCATGTTCCCCATATCTCCTCACCTCCACCTTTCCCGCGTTTCTGTAGTGTATTACGTATGCACAAGCCGTCTTACTACCAAGTTTTGTTTGGCACGTTAGCAGAAATGATTGCATGACATTATATGCAGAGCACAGGCTTCAGGTCCTACTGCCAGCCGTGCTCAGTCTGCAAAGCCCACTGGCTGTATCCACATGCAAGCTGTGGCGGTATGTGACAGTGTGTGAATTAGACCCCGCCCTTTCTCTTACCTCATCACAACTCTCAATTTGCTTGATTTGATGTTGACATGAAAACTGCCACTTTCTGTATTTCCAGGGGCTTTGTGAGGCCATTTGCTCCCTGGTGCTCTAGAAACTGATGGGTTAGCCATTGGTAGAAGCTCCCTATTCACTATTCAGCTGGTGGCTGCACCTCACAAGTCATTCTCAATACCATAAAATAAGAGGGGATGTCATCCCACATTCCAAGCGGCCATCATTTCCTCTCTTATTCCACCTGAAATAGAGGTCAATTACCATGCCCAGGCTCTGCTGTGGATCCCTCTGTCCTTGGTCCTGCAACCCCAGGCTACCTGCAGGGCTGGCAAATGGGGAAGGATGTTCTTTTTGCTGTCTGCATCCTGTTTCTCTGAGCGCAGCCCAGCAGCGTTTCTCCCTGCTGGCGGAGACCTAATTGCAGCTCTGGGTATATCTCGTTTTCCTTCTTTCTTAATTACAGAGCCTTAGTCCTGTAGGGGTTGGCATGTATGAAATGGAAACAATATTTTCCAGCCTTGTTTGCAGATAAGAGCAGTCTATGTGACTAAGCATGACCAATAATACGTATGGGGATTCTATGACTATTTCCCTCTTATTACTACAAAGGAGACTTCTGCCGGCATTGGCCTTTTCCCTTTGCCGTTTTCTCCTTCCTTAAGGGGGCATGGGCTGCGGAGAGGGTTCAGTTATCTTGAGGCTCTCTACCGACATCCTGGAGCCACACTCTTACCCTGAGCAACCTACCCCTGGACTTCATGATATGCAAGAGAAAAATAAGATCTACGATTTAAGCTGGTACCTTTGAGTCTGCTGCTAGGATCCGCATGGAGCCCTTGCATGGTACAAACCATCCATGCCACCCTGCCCCGCAGTCACTGAGGACCAGATCCCCTTGGGACATTCACATCTCTCTTCAGTTGGTTGGGCTATGACTTGCTCTGGTCACTGGGCAGTTCCCTGGCCTACGGTGCTCTGCTAACTTCTGTGTCCCTTCACATGAAGTGGCAGGCAACACTGGGGCCTCTTATGCACCTTCTCAGAGCAGTGCACAGCTGTGCAGTGACAGCACTCGGGCTCCCCAGGGCTCCCTGAGGCTCCTTGTCTGCATCCTCCCAGGATGGCAGCTCCAGCAGCGCCTGAGGATGCACCACCACAAGTCTCCAGGTTGGCAAGTGCCTCCGTTACTACTAGTGACTACTTCCTAGAGGCATTTGTGGTACAAGGCTTAAAATTAAGGTTTTTGTGCTGCCTTGACATCTGGCAAAATTGGGAGGTCCTCAAATGGTCTAACTGCAAGTTCTTCCTTCTTCTCTGGTCCCATGGATAAGACCTCCCAGCCAAGCCACCTTCTCATCAAATGGAGGTGACCTGAATAGCAGGTTTTAGTTCTCTGCCAGCCTGAAGAATTATTACGAAAACAAATCACAGCCTCACCCTGGAGCCAGGAGGCAGCTCTTCATCCTGTTACTATAAAGCTTGCCTCCCACAGCCCTTGGTTGTTCATGCTGTTCCCAGGTGCAGCCCCCACGTGGCCCCACATGGCCTGTGGCATCCTCCTCCCCTGGGCTTGATTCTACACGCTGTCCATCTGACCTGCCCAGCACTGGATGTGCTGTATTTGTCCACCTGCCTAACCCAATGGAGGGAATTGCCCCCTCACCGACTGATTGAGGAGGAGGTGATTAAAACTGAATCCCCCTTCACTTCCCCATGGGAGGGAAGGTCTCTCCCACCTCTGCTATCTACACGGGTCAGCGACTTCCCTCCCATGCTGCCTCTTTTGCCTGGGGAGAGGTCGGGGTCCATGACAACAGGCCAGTCCTGCCTCCTCCAGGGGCCGCACAGAGGACTCTGGTCACTGGCAGCTCACTGGAGAATGCGGTGAATGCAGGACCTTCCGCCTTTAGCTGTAGCAGGAAAAGCCCCTTATAGAGAAGAGAAACAGCCTCTCACTGAAGTGAGAAAAGGAGCTTAGGGGAGACATACAGGGCTGCAGGTCAGGACGGGGGTGTGAAATGACAGTGGCCACTGTGAAGCTCTCCCTCCTCCATTGTCTTCTTTTGTAAAAATATCAAACACAGCAAATCTCCTATTTGGGAGAGAAAATAAAAGAATTAGGGAAAAATAAGAGGAACATAGCATGTGAAGGACCCCTTGCGGTCTCCCATTCTTCAGCCATCAATCAGACAACTGACCCTATGACTATTTCCAAACTTGAGTCATCTTTCTGTTATAAAAAGATGGGTCACAGACCTGGCTTGGAATTTTCACTATTAATGACATTATCTGTTGTGTCAGCAAAGCAGTCAATTGTGTTCATAGTCATCGGTTTGTTCTCTGAGTCTAATCTGAAAGCCGTGAAAACACAAAAGTACTTGGAATCCCTAATTAGGTACCTCTGTGCAGGCATTCCCCCACAAAGCTACCTTTTGATGGAAACCATCCGCACAAAAACATCGTTCACTGCTGGTGGCCATTAATGTCTCTTTATTCCCCTGTCCGTTTGTGACAACAGGGATAGCCTCTTCCTGCCCCCAGATCCACTGTAAATCCACTGTAAATCCACTTGCAGCCTGGGTCTCATCCTCAAAATAAGAATGCGCCAACCCAACCATGCCAGCAAGGGATAAGCACTCCCTTGGGCGTTTTGTTGGGATTTAAAAAGGAGAGTGCATCTTGCAGACCACACAGCAGAAGGAAGCCGAACTTTCTCAGCCATGGTGGGGGTCTTCCCCTCCACTCTTCCCTTCTAGCGGCTGCCCGTCTGCTGTACTCCTCCTTCACCCACATGTTTCATAAAGTCTCCTCTATTGTCCTGGGCAGTCTAGTCCGGGGTCCAACCTTCCATGACCTTCGCAGTCAAGATAACACAAAATGAAGCTTCACAAATCCTCTTTGATGAGCAGCCGTCCAGTTCTGGTCTGCCCTGGTCCTGGGGAAAGACTCCTGTTTCCCAGGCAGCTTATTGCAAAGAGTCACTGAACGATGCAGAGATGACAGGAGCCTGGAAAGAGGGCCTCCTGCTGGCAGATAGAACTTGTGATCTGGCTCCTTGCGCATACACATGGAGGCGGCGTCCTGTTTTCAGCGGCAATATCGTCTTGCAAGCCCCACTTACTGTGTTTTCCCACACATAAGAAAATAGGCCAGAAATTCTTTTGGATAATTGTCTTCTTTCATCCCTCTCCCCTTCCTTCTCACTGCCTGCCGCCTTTGCCCCTCAGCTGTGCCCTGTCTCCATCCCACTCACAGTTTCCGCCTGTCCTCATTTCTTCTCCTTTTTGGGACACGTTGAAAATAAGGCCCCACTGTGACTCAGCTAGCAGTTTTGTCCTTGGGCCAACCCAGCTTCAGCATATAGGTGATATAGCTATCACTCGACAGCTAGGGAGGGCTCATAAGAGTTTACCTCACATTATCACGGGAGGTGTCAACGGAGCATCTGAATAAGACACAGTGCTGAACTAGAAGGAATCCCCTGTCATTTGGAGAGAAATCCATTCAAAGAGACATTCATTCAGCATCTGGCTGTCAACCACCTGGATGGTTCTGTAAGGAGTAAGGGAGTCTGCTATTGCCGGCGCTCCAGGAGAAAGGCCAGGCTCAGAGAACAATGGAAAGCGGATACTTCATGCCGGGAACCTGTGAGGCTGTGGACCAAAGATAGTTGCTCTTAGCACTGAAGAAGCTGCTCATTAAAAAAAGCAAAAAAAAAAAAAAAAACAGTAGGCATAGCCGCCCAGCTCTGAGCAATGTGGAAGAGTGCAATGGTTATTATTCTCAGTATGTATCAGGGTCACCTAAAGAACTATGACTGTGGGTATTGATTATCAACAGTTGCTACTATCTCTGAGAGAGACAACCAGTCACTCTGTGCCTCTTGCTAAATGGACACAAACCCCTAGGATATATTATTGATAAAAATTGGAACCTGAAGGCAATGAAGCCTCTAGATCTAACTAGATCAATCTAATTGGATCTAACTACCAACTAGCAGGGAATACAGGGGACAGAGGAACATGATGATGACAGCATCTAGATGTAAAACCCAAAAGAAAGCATGATTCAACCAGAGAGGATAAATGACCTGTTATCTCAACAAGCATATGCAGAGACAGAGAAGAGAACTATGGATTAACAACACAAGAGCCTTATTTGGGTTTTGATTCAACAAACAACCTATAAAATACTATTTTATTTTACCCAGAGAACTAGACATTGACTAGATTTCTACAGTATTAAGGAATGATCATTAATTTTTTAGGTGCAATAACGGTACCGTGTTTATGTTTCTTTAAAAATTGCTTTACACTTTAGAGCGATATTCTGACATGTTTAAGATGAAATGCTAAGAATTTCGAGATTGGCTTCAGAATAAGCCAGGCCTGGGGGGAGAGCAGAGTGAGGGTGAAAATAGGAAAACAGTGATGTTTTGGTATAAGTGTGTTCCATGCAACATTGTATTTATATTAAAAAGTCATCCATTTTTTACCTGAAATTCAAACTTAACTGAATGCCCTCCATTTTTATTTGCTAAATCTGGCAGTGCTAGGTACAAGGCACTTGATTGTATTGTTCTCTCTACTGTTTTGTATACTTCAAGTAAATAAATGGAGTGAAAGTGAAAAAAAAAAAAAAAAAAAAAAAAAAACCTCCTCCAACCCCATCCCTGGAAATCTGGAGTCATGGGAGTGGGGGTTCTTTGGAAGCTGAGGCAGGGAGGGTGGTGAATATGTGTCTTTCTTTAGTCGACAGCCCCCCTGGTTCTGATGCAGACAGCTGTAGGTTTTTCTCGGGGACACTGGCTGAGTGAGATGGACACAGGCCTGTAATTTTCGGCTTGGGGGCCAGCTCTATGGTTTTGGGAGAAATTATTTACCAGCTCTTGAGCCCCCATGGAGATAATAGTAATAATAATAAAAATAGCCATTTATGAGGTCTTTTGAGGAGTAAGTGAAATTAAAAGATCTGAACCGTAAAGCAGCATCTAACTGGTAATTCGTAATCAATACATGTAAAAATGTGAAGTTTACCATCGGCATTTTCTGAAGTGTAGCTTGGGACATAGTGTTTGCCTTCCAACATTAAATGTAGGCCCAAAAAACTCAACTATCAATATCAAAAAGAGAAAAACTGTGATTGAGAAAGATGATACAAATTGAGAAATAAAACCGTTTCCCAACAATTAGGAAACATAGGGCAAAAACAAGTTTCGAAATGAAAGTGTGAATAACAGGTCTTCATTAATAGGCAGGAATCCTTTTAATAAATACTTTGCAGCTGGGTGCAGTGGCTCATGCCTGTAATTCGAGCACTTTGGGAGGCTGAGGCAGGCAGATCACAAGGTCAAGAAATCAAAACCATCCAGGTTAACACGGTGAAACCCCTTCTCTACTAAAAATATACAAAAAAATTAGCCAGGCATGGTGGCACTTGCCTGTAGTCCCAGCTATGCAGGAGGCTGCAGCAGAACAACTGCTTGAACCCAGGAGGTAGAGGTTGGAGTGAGCCGAGATCGTGCCACTGTACTCCAGCCTAGGCAAGAGTAAGATCCATCACAAAATAAATAAATACCTTGCACTTATCCAGGAAGAGCTGAGCGTGTTGCACAGCAAATCAAGCATGACCCTGAGGTTTTGTCTACACCGCTCTCCACCCTTCCCTGAGAACTCCAGATGAGGAGTCCAGTTAGGGAACGTGGGCTCTAGAGTTTACCCGTAACTTCCTAAAGTCAGAGCTCTCTAAGCCTCAGGTTCCTTGTGTGTAAACTGGAGATGAAACGTGGTCTCCTTCAAGGATTGGAGCATCTAGTGGACTAATTCAAGTGAGCAATGTCAGGAACGGTGGTCATTTTCCACCTTCTTGGAGGAAACTCACAAGAGTGCCATCCTGGTGGGTGGCATCCATGCCCCTGGGAAACTTGGCATCCAGGCCCAGGGCCAGAGGGAGCAGGCCATGGAAGACGGGTGGCCTCACAGTCCAGCAGAAGCCTCTGATCTCTATGCTGGAGAGGGTGTGGAGAAATAGGAATGCTTCTACAGTGTTAGTAGGAGTGTGAATCAGTTCAACCACTGTGGAAGACAGTGTGGCAATCCCTTAAGGATCTAGAACTAGAAATAACATTTGACCCAGCAATCGCATTACTGGGTATATACCCAAATCATTCTACTATAAAGACACATGCACATGTATGTTTATTGTGGCACTGTTCACAATAACAAAGACTTGGAACCAACCCAAATGCCCATCAGTGATAGACTAGATAAAGAAAATGTGGCACATATACACCATGGAATACTATGCAGCCACAAAAAGGATGAGGTTTTCATCCATGTCCCTTGCAGGGACATGGATGAAGCTGGAAACCATCATTCTCAGCAAACTAACAAAAGAACAAAAAACCCAACACTGCATCTTCTTACTCATTAGTGGGAGTGGAACAATGAGAACACAGGGACACAGGAAGGGGAACATCACACACCTGGGCCTGTCAGAGGGTGAGGGTGTAATGGAAGGATAGCATTAGGAAAAATACCTAATGGAGATCATGGGTTGATGGCTGCAGCAAGCCACCATGGCAGGTGTATACCTATGTAGCAAACCTGCACATTCTGCACTTTACAACAGAACTTAAAGTATAATTTTAAAAAAGAAAGAAAAAAATATTAGAGACCTAAGGAGTGGGGGGAGAAGAAGCCTCTGATCCCTCATTTATCTCACATCGTGTGGCCTGGGAGATAGGTTCAAAAGAAGCCTGATGACGAATATTCTCAATGACACCAGATATTAAGAGGCACAAGGTTGGGACTTCCCTTTCCCCATGTTCTACTCCACTATTTGTCTTTTATTCTTCCTCTTCAAGATGAATCTTGACATCACTTTAGTGAGTGTCCTTTTTGTGAAAATACATGTATTGAGAGACAGGAGACCTGAGCAATTGACAGTGGCCCTGTGTGTGTCAGCCACGGCCTAGGGACAGAGCAGGGGTCAGCGCTGCTCATGGCCGAACAGTGGGGAGGTTTTCAGACAGGCTTCAGGTCTATATATGGCTGTGAACAACCGTGTCTTCCTGCTCTCCTCTTTCTACCATCCAGCTTCCCCGCAACGAAGTGTGCAGAACTCACTGCTGCAGGTCGGACCACACTGTCACTATCACCACAATGGCTGTGCGGGTTCCCAGGACTGTGCACAGGTTAATCCCTGAGATAAGGAGGTGTGCATCCCCGCTTGTTCCAGGAGCTCTGAGGTGTTAGCTGCCCGTTCCTTCCCAAGGAGAGTGGAAGAGCCCAGCTGGGGAGGGTGTGAACCCCACAAAAGACTTCTCTCCCCAGTTCTCACTTCCTGGTGCTGAGAGCCAGACCTGCTTCACACACCACCGCCACCACTGCCCAGGCTCTGAGGACAGAGCTGCAGGACTGACCCCTCCTTACTGACTTGAAGACAGGCCTGAGAGGTCTCCCAGGGCCTCACTAGTGAGCCGTCTGCAGCCTGGGCCCCTGACCCCAGCCAGGGCTCTTCCTCCCCAGCTTCTCACCGACTCAGTGGGCTGGGCTGGGGATCTTAAAGGGAATTTTAAGAACAGGAAATGATCATGCATCCGGTTGAACTTGCCTGCTGTCCTTTTTGGCTGCTCCTAATTCTACCTTCCGGCCTCAGGATTTGCCTCCTGGGGTTTGTTTCTCTGTGCTCAATATTTTCTGCACAGTGACCTGGATTTCATTATGTGAAGCTCAGAGGGCTCTGGCCCCTAATAGTGGGGGAGAAACAGAGTGAAAAAATACACAAGGACCCTGGTAGAGTTGCTGAATAGAGCAACTAAGACAATCCTCAAATGCTGAAAAAGAATCAGAGAGAGACACAGGAAGAGAAAACAGAACAGGAGCTGCCATGGTTGCCTCGATATTATCTTGAAGGATGGGCAGGAACCATCATGCCGTGGGGAGGGTGTGGAGGAGGGTGCAGAGCAGTCTGGCCTGAGGGAGACCTTGGCAGGTCGAGATTCAGCTCTTTGGAAATTAGGAAAGGCCACAGCTAAGGACACGCATTGTTAGACTTTTCCCAAAAAATTTCCAAGAAAAAGTAGTGCCTCCTTTGGTTTTAGAGTAATAAGCTGATAGCCTTTTAAAATATGAAGGCTCCCTTGCCAAAAATGCTCATCAAGCAAGAAGTCTCTGTTGCAATAAAGATAGTGCCATGATTTTACCCCTTGGATCTCCTGAGATTGAAGTTAAACAAATATGCAGCTTGCCCAAAGACCGTCTGAGTCACTCCTTCCATGTAGGCACACTAAAGGCTTAGCAATAAGTTATCAACTCTCTTTTTTTGAAGTACAAACAAAATACTATTTCAGGAGGAAAAATTTCAGAAAGGATTTCATTTATTTCTTTCTGTTTTCTGTGGGTGTCTTTGTCTATCCTAGACTATAGGGTTGGGGTCATTACCTCAAGCAGTGAGATGAAAAAGGATGGAGTGGGCAAGACGGGGGAATCACAATGGTTCCTTGGGTGTGTGATGTGGCTCTCCTCGACACCTCCTTCTCGGCTGCCTCATGGACCCAGTTAAAAATCAAGCACTGGGGACCCAAGCTGTTCGGAGCTGTTAAATACTTTGAGGGCATTACAGTTGAAAAAGGTCAAGAGCCAATTATTAAGTAATTCAATCTCCAGAAGAGACCCTAGAGTGACAAGTGTCTGGATATTAAAATAAATTTAACTCTTTGAATTAAACTAAATTCTTATTTGTCAAGGAAACGCATGCCACTACAACAGCCAATAAGTAATTGCATGTCTGTCAACAAATAATCCCCCAAAATGTTTGGAAATGAATAAATATGGTAGGATTGAAACCACGCAATTTAATAGCACAATTCCATTTCAGCCGTGGCCAAACTCACAATATACTCAATTTCCTACCCACAAACTATATTATTTTAGCAATATTAAGGTGGGACTTTTCGTGCAAAAATGAATAAGATTTTATAAGCTCAACAGATGTAATTCCCGTGAAACCAATCATGTTTACCCCTTGGTGGCAAAACTGCTTACAAATCTTTCATCCATCTCACAAAACAAATGCTTTTGTTATTATGAAGACTGGTAACCTTCCCCTCCAAACTGCTTTTGAAAAGAATGATGTTCATTTGCTCTCTGTTGGTGATCAAAAGCCAACTTGGTGAAAATCAGGGGAGGATGCCACTTTCTGTTCTGCTGTTGGCTTACTCCTAAACAATTTTCTGTATTTAAGTTTCAACTCAGCAAAATCATTGCATGCCTGTCAAATACCAGATCTCTGGCAAGGAGGCAGGCTGCAAAGGCATATAAATGGAAGAGTGCCCTGAAGATAAGTAATTCTCACGTTGTGTATTCAGTCCTCAGGAGACCTGGATAAGGGAGTAATTAATTCTGCCTGAGGAGAATTAAAGTGGAGGTTAAAGAGAGTGCCATAGAAGGGTCATGTGAAGAATTGAGGCAGTGGGTGATGAGAAAATCTGCTAAAGTATCATTATGAAAAAAGTGAAATTAAAAATAGCACATTCAACTTTTACATAATGTAAAAAACTAAGTGCAGAAGAGGAACTTATGTTACTATAACTGGTGAAGTGAGTCATGCCTCTCTTTAAACATCCATCACTATGTTTACCAATGAAATTCACTCAAAAATTTAGTAAACTGAAATCCCTATTTCCTTAACTTATGTGAAAAAAAACTATAGTCAACATCTGCGATCTCTTGCCCCTGAAGAATAACCATTAAATGGGTCATTCTATTTTTAGGAGATTTTAAATAACAATGTCAATTATTTTAATGATTGTAGAACTATTTAGATTATCTGTGTCATCTCGGGTAGTTTCTTGTAGCTTTTGAGAAAGAAATTTCTTTTCTTTAAGTTATCAAATTTATGAACACAAAGTTGTTCATAGTATTCCTTTATTATCTTTTTAATGACCGTGGGATCTGTGGCGACATATCACGTTTCATTCCTGACATTGACGATTTGTGTCTTCTCTCTTTTTATTTTTGTTATTCTCGCTAGAGACATCGACTTTATTGATTTTTCAAGACGCCAGTTTTGTTTTATTAATTTTCTTTATTGTTTTCCTATTTTCAATTTCAAAGTAACTTTCTTGTTTCCTTCAGCTTCCTTTGAGTTGATTTTACTTTCCCTTTTTTAAGATTTTTGAGTTAGAAACATTACTGATTCTAGAGATTTTCTTATTTCTAATGTAAACATTAATTGCTGTCTTTCAGCTGTATTCTATATAGTTTCATGTGTTGTGTTTTCATTTTCATTTATCATTCAGTTTTATTTTAAAATTTTTGCCTTCAAGACTTATTCTTTGACCCATGAGTAAATAGAAGTGTGTTATTTTATGTGCAAGAATTTAGAAATTTTCATGTTACCTGTCATTGACCTCTAGTTTGATTCTATTGTGGTCAGAGAACACACTGTATTATTTCAATTTTTAAAAATTTGTTGTTACTTGCTTTATGAACCAGAATAAAGTCAGTCTTGGTGAATGTTCCATGGGTGCTTGAACAAAACGCGTATTATGCAGTTGTGTGTGGAATGTTGTGTATATGCGAATTTGATCCTGTTGGTTGATCGTGTTAATCAGATCTTCTATATCCATGCTGATTTTCAGTTTATCATTTTATCGGTTGCTGAGAGGAAGAAGTTGAAGTCTCCAGCCATCACTGTGGATTTGTCTATTTTTCCTTTCAGCTCCATCATTTTTCTTTCATGTTTCTTATTATTTGTATACAGATTTAGGTTTGTTATGTCTTTCTGGTGGATTGATCTTTCCATCTCTATGTAATGTCCCCTTTGTGTTTAGTCATGTTCTTTGCTCTGAAGTCTACATTATTAGATATTAATATAGCAACTCCTGCTTTTTAAAATTAATGTTTGCATTGAATATCTTTTGCAATCCTTTACTTTCACCCTACTTATGTCATTGAATTTGAGGTGAGTTTCTTGACAACAGGATATAATTGCGGGGGGGGGGTGTGTGTGTGTGTGTATGTATGTGTGCGTTTATCTACTTGGTCAACCTCTACTTTTTAATTGGTGTATTTAGAACATTTATATTTAAAGTAATCATTGATACATTAGGAGTTACATCTGCCATTTAATTATTTGCTTTCTGGAACATGGAACATTCATCATGATAAACAATATTTTGTGTCATAAGACCTACTTTATTAACTTAAAAGAACAACATTTATACAAAGTATGTGCTCAGACCACGATGTAATTAAACTAGAAATTGATAATAGAAAGATATCTGGAAAATTCTTATTATTTGGAAGTTAAGCAACACACTTCGAAATAACACATAAGTCACATAAGAAGTCAACTAAGAAATTTACAATATTTTGAAGTAAAAGAAAGTGAGAATAGGACATATCAAAATTTGTGACATATAGTGAAAGCAGTGCTTGGAAGGATTTTATATCATTAAATACGTATGTTAGAAAAGGGGGAAAATCTAAAATCAATTTTTAGATTTTAGGAGATAAAGAAAAAAGAACAATTAAAATATAAAGCAAGCAGAAAAGGATATAATAAAAATTAGGACAGAAATCAAGAAAATTAAGCATCATTAGAATCTAGTTTGATTCTATTGTGGTCAGAGATCACACTGTATCATTTCAATTTTTTAAAAGTTGTTGTTACTTGCTTACTTGCTTACAATACAATCCAACAATCATACTCCTAGGTAGTTACCCAACCAATTAAAAAAAGTCATGCTTATATTAAACCTGCATGTGAATGTTTACTCATAATCACCAGAAACTGATAGCAACCAAGATGTCCTTTAATAGATAAGTGAATAAACAAACTATGGCACATCCATAACATGGAATATTATTCAGTAATAAAAATAAATGAGCTATTAAGTCACAAAAAGACATACATGTATCTTAAATGCATATTGCTAAATGAAAGGAGCCAATTTGAAAAAGCTACCTGCTATATGATTCTAATGATATGACATTCTGAATAAAGTAAAACTAAAAAGATGATGCAAAGAGCAGTCGCTGACAATGGTTCAAAGGAGAAGAAAGGGTAGAATATATGAGCACGTGATTTTTTGGAGTGGTAAAATCATTCCGCATGGTTGTGTAATGGTGGGTACATGACATTACGCATTCGCCAAAACCTGTAGGACTTTATAACACAAAATTCTGTGTGCAAATCTTAATGTCTGCAAATTTCTACCAAATCACTTAGAAAGTTGGGAGAATTCCAGGTGGAATGTCAAACATGGCAAAAACAATCTAACTGTATTACAAGTATATGTTACAATCTCTTTGAAGAGGGTGAAGGAGAAATGTGCTGAGTTAAGTAACTTTGGAAATTAGTGGTGCTGGTAAGGCAAAAGAAAGTGTTCATAAGCCCTATACTCTAGTTGATAAAGTTGTTTTCCACGAGAATGTGGATTGGCAATTCTGATTCTGCTACACACGTGTCCTGGAATTGAAATAAATGAATGGTGAATGGTGGGAGCCAGATTTCTCACTATTGGAGGAAGAAGTTCCAGATAAGCAAAGGGAGGAGGCTGGAATGGTCTATGTAGTAAGGTTTTAGAATTGGAGACCTCAACATGAATTCATGTTTAGCTTGTTGTAAATACAATGTTATACATGGAAATATTTATAGATATGTAAAAAAGATATTAAAGATAGAGAAATACATAGATAAATGGGTAGATGATGTGATGATTAATTTTATGTCAATAGACCGAGCTACAGAGTGCCCAGATTAAAAACTTAAAGGTGTTAATTTTTTTTCTGGAGAATCAACAAAATATAATGTTTAATATAGATTAAGATGATTGCATATAGAATATTTATAGGTATGTATATATACACAGGTTAGTATACATGGAAATATTTTTTTCTCTGCCAGCTGAGTGAGCCCAGAAGCAATGATACCCCAGTAACAATGAGCACACCAATGCCCAGATCTTGATCTCTAATATTATTCTCCAACAAAAGGTGCCAAGACTCCTTGGGAAAACGAATGATTTCTGGACTGGGGTAGGAAATATACAAGATGAATATGGAGTATCTTACAGTCAGAACAAAAAGAAAAAGTACTCAAAACAAATGGACAAAAAGAACTTCACAATGACCGGGTTATGTAAAAAAGAGCAAACTGAAAGAGCTCCCAATGGCCAAAACTGGAAAGATTTGAGCAACAAAAATAAATTAAATGCTGCATTATAACTGAAAGTATTAAGTAAATATCCATGAACTCACGCTGATATAAATAAGTGAATGGATAAATAAATAAGTGGGGGAAGAATATACAAATCTCTCATGTAGACTTCCCAATAATTTATGTAGTTACTCCATCATCAAGGAAGTGGAATAAACCACAACTTATTCATTCCTTCTAACACTGGTGGGCCTTTAGGTTTTATCAGGTTTTTTACATTACTATGCTACTAGGAACATGTCTCCTGCCTATGTAAGAGTTTTTTTCTAGGGTACATTCTTTGGGGTGAAATTTCTGTGCTATGCAGTGAGCATGTGTTCAACTTTACTAGGTAGTACCCAATGTATTCCAAATAGTTACACCCATTTTTTACACCTTCAGCTACGTCTGAGAGTTCCCAGTATATCAGTGTCTGAGAACTCCCAGAGGGTTTTCTGATTTTTAAATGTTTCTCAATCGAATCCTTATGTAATAAGATATTGCATTATAGTTTTAAATATTTGCATTTCAATGATGAAAAGAAAATGTGAAATCTTTTCATACATTTTTGGATCAATCATCTTTCTCTCTTTTTTGGAAAGTGTCTATTCATGTATTTTGCCATTTTTCTCTTTGTTATTCATTTTTAGTTCTTTATCATCTTGAGATTCTAGCCCTCTGTTGGTTATAGATACAGCACATATTTCTTGCTTGTGGCTTTTTGTCCTCTTTACAGTATCTGTTGAGAGCAGGGAATTCTCAGTGAATTATCCACAAATGATTACATCCTTGTAATCATCACTCATGTAAAGAAACGGAAACTTATTAGCCTCCAGGATGATTCCTTCATGCCCACTCTGATTGCTACCTCCCTTCATCCCAAAATTAAACATTACCCTGACTTCTAAAACCGTAGATTAAGTTGGCCTACTGAAGAGCTTTATATAAATGGAATGCTATAATATGCATTCTTTTGTCTGGTTTATTTCATTCAGTATTATGTTTATGAGATGCATCCAAATTGTTGCATATGACTACAGGCCACTCATTTTCATTGTGTGAATGTACCACAATTTATTTGCCAATGTTAGTGCTAACAGACACTAATATTGCTGGTGTTGAGTGTGTTTCTAATTTGAGGCTATTAAGAAAAGTTACTGCCGTGAAGATTTTTATACATGTCTTTTCGTACATACAGTTCTATTGGATTTATATTTAGGGTAAGTTGCTGGGTCACAGGTAACTTTAGTTTCAGCTATAGTGACACTGTCAACAGTTTTATAAACTGACTGTACTAATTTTTTTTTTTTTTTTTTTGAGACGGAGTTTCACTCATGTTACCCAGGCTGGAGTGCAATGGCGCGATCTCGGCTCACCGCAACCTCCGCCTCCTGGGTTCAGGCAATTCTCCTGCCTCAGCCTCCTGAGTAGCTGGGATTACAGGCATGCGCCACCATGCCCAGCTAATTTTTTGTATTTTTAGTAGAGACGGGGTTTCACCATGTTGACCAGGATGGTCTCGATCTCTTGACCTCGTGATCCTCCCGCCTCGGCCTCCCAAAGTACTGGGATTACAGGCTTGAGCCACCGTGCCCGGCCTGACTGTACTAATTTTACACTCCTATCCAGTATTATGTAAGAGATTGTATCCTTCCACGTCTTTTCAACACTTGCCATTGTCAAATTTATAATTTGTAGTGGTATCTCCCTACAATTTTAAGTTATATTTCCCTGTGTCTAATGCGGTTGAACATTTTTAAATAGATTTGTATGTTATTTAGATAGCATATTTTGTGAGGTGTCTGTGCAAGTCTTCTATTCACTTTTAAAAATGGCTTATCTGTAATTTTCTTGATTTGGAGAAAATCTATATTTTCTAGATATGAGGGTTTATCAGTTGTGGGTTTTCAAATACTTTCTCTAAATTTGTGATTGGCCTTTTGAATGTTCTTAGCAGTGTTTTTAATTGACAGACACTTTTAGATTTAATGCAGTACAACTCAGCATTATTTTTCTTTTATGGCTTGGCTTTATTTGATCAATTTAAGAATTTTCTGTTTAGTTCAATATCATAAAGATATTCTATTTTGTCTTCTAGAAGCTTTTCTTGTTCATACTTTCACATTCACATCCATCAAGTGTGCACCTGGAATTGAGTTTTGGTGCACAGTGTCTAGTAGACCTCATTAGTTTTTCTGTATGGATATCCAGTTGGCCCAGCAACATTTCTTTAAATGACCCTTCTCTTCTCTCTATTCTGCAGTGCCACCTTGCCATAAATCAAGTATGCATAAAAATTTCTGTTGCCGGACCCCACATTTTGAACATTTGGGACAATTGTCTATTCTTCAGTCATTGGGATTCTGTCTTAATTGTAGTAACTTTATTTAAAGTCTTGTTTTATTATAGTGTACCATCTTGATATATTATTTTTGAGAGGGTATTGCCTGTTTTGCCTGGTTTTATTTCTGGCATTTTTATATAAATGGCAAATAAAATTGTTAATTTTTACAAATTTTTATGCTAGAATTTTGATTATCATTGTGTTGAACCTATAATTCAATTTGGGGAGATTTAAATTTTTATAATATTGGTTTTCTAATCCATTAATATGGTATATTTTTTCATTTATTTAGTTTCATCATTAATGTCTCTCAAAAGCATTTTGTAGTTCTTTCTCTAGAAGACTGGCATAATTGTCTGAGATTTAGTCTTATTTGATACTATTTTTAATGTTATCTTTGACTTTTTTTTTCTATTAAGGGACAATTTACATGCAGTATAATTCACCTATATAATTGTACATTTCTGTAGATTTGGACAAATATAAAGTCACTAAATTCAAGAAGTGCCATCAGTCAAAAAATTCTCTATACTTCTTTGCAGTCACCACCCCACCCCCCATCCTCAGCTGCTGTTAACCACTGCTCTGTTCTGTCTCTATGGGTGTGCCTTTTCTGGAATGTGAGATAAATGGAACCACATAGTATGTAGACTTTGAGTCTGGCTTCTTATACTTAACATAATCTATGTGAGATTTTTCCACACTGTTGCATATACCAGCAGTTTATTCCCTTTAATTGCTCAGTAGGGTATTGTTGTACCACGGTTTGTTTACCCACTTCCCAGTTGAAGGACATGGTCATTTGGATTTTTTCAGATTTGAAAGGTTATAAATAAAACCATAAATATCTGATTTTTCATACAATGATACATGATATTTTACTTTTAAACTTTAATATTACTCTGTTGCTATATAAAAATATAATTCATTTTTTAATATTGCAAATGTCCTAAACTAGGTAGTGTTGGGAATTATTTTTTTGAAGATTCTTTAGGATTTTCTATATAGACAAGCATGTCAGCTGCTAATAGAGATAGTTCTATTTCTACTTTTTCAATCCGTCTAATTTTAGTCTTTCTTTCTCTTTCCTCCCTCCTCCCTCCCTCCTCCCTCCCTCTTTCCCTCCTTCCTTCCTTCCTTCCTTCCTTCCCTCTTTCCTTCCTTCCTTCCTTCCTTCCTTCCTTCCTTCCTTCCTTCCTTCCTTCCTTCCTTCTCTTCCATTTACCTTAGGGTACTGGATAGCATCTCCAGTACAACGGTGAATTAAAATGCTAAGAGAAAACATCCTTGCCTTGATACTGATCTTAGGAAGAAAGGATCTTGCCTTTTATACTAAGCATAATGTAAGCTGCATATCTTTTTGTAAACTCCCTTTATGCAGTTAATGAAGTTTCTTTATTTAAAAAATTAATCATGGATTTGGGGTTCTGTCAATGCCTTTTGTGCATTTATGGAGCTGATTATATGGTTTTTCTTCTTTAGTATGTTGATTTACTGAATTACACTGATTATTTTCTAATAGTAACCCATCTTGCATTCCATAGGGTATTATCCTTTTTCTTTGTCTGGTAAGATTCGATTTGCTAAATTCTTGTTGAGAATTTTTACCTGTAAGTTTATAAAGAATATTGGTCGATAGCTATCTTGTAACATCTTTATCTAGTTTTGGTATCAAGGTAATGCTCTATGCTCTCCTCATAGAATAAGTAAGGAAGAATCCCCACCTCTTTAGTTTTCAGCAAGAGTGTATATGAAATTGACATTATTTCTTCCTTAAATGTTTAGTAGAATTCACAAGCAAAGCCATCTTGGCTTAAAGTTTTATTTGTGAGAAAGCTTTTAATTACAAATTTCATTTCTTTTATAGTCATAGGATCATTCAAGCCAACTATTACTTCTTGAATAAGCTTTATTAGTTTGCATGCTTTAAGGAATTTGTTCATTTCTTCTAAACTGTAGGGTCCTAGTGGTAGCCCCATTTTCATCTCTCCTATTTTAAATGGTGTCCTATTTTGAAATCATATGTCCTATATCTTCAGTGTTAATGTAACATAGAATTGATTTTTGCATATTGATCCTGTAGCACACAATGTTGCTGAACTCACAATAATTCTTTATTTTATTTATTTATTTATTTATTTATTTATATTGTATTTTAGTTTTTGGGGTACATGTGAAGAACATGCAAGATTGTTGCATAGGTACACACGTGGCAATGTGATTTTCTGCCTTCCTCCCCCTCACCTATATCTGGTATTTCTCCCCATGCCCTCCTCTCCAACTCCCCACCCCCGCTGTCCCTCTCTTATTTCCCTCCAACAGACCCCAGTGTGTAGTGCTCCCCTCCCTGTGTCCATGTGTTCTCATTGCTCAACACCCACCTATGAGTGAGAACATGCGGTGTTTGATTTTCTGATCTTGTGCCAGTTTGCTGAGAATGATGGCTTCCAGGTTCATCCACGTTCCTATAAAGGACACGAACTCATCATTTTTGATGGCTGCATAATATTCCATGGTGTATATGTGCCACATTTTCCCTGTCCAGTCTATCATCGATGGGCATTTGGGTTGGTTCCAGGTCTTTGCTATTGTAAACAGTGCTGCAATGAACATTTGTGTGCATGTGTCCTTATAGTAGAGCGATTCATAATCCTTTGGATATATAGCCAGTAATGGGATTGCTGGGTCAAATGGAATTTCTATTTCTAGGTCCTTGAGGAATCGCCACACTGTCTTCCACAATGGTTGAACTAATTTACACTCCCACCAACAGTGTAAAAGTGTTCCTATTTCTCCACATCCTCTCCAGCATCTGTTGTCTCCAGATTTTTTAATGATCACCATTCTAACTGGAGTGAGATGGTATCTCAATGTTGAACTCACAATAATTCTAAGAGGTTGCCTTTTTGTTTATTTATTTTGTAGATTCCTTCATGTTGTCTACATAGATAATCATGTCGCCTACAAGTAGAGATGATTTCATTTCTTCGTTTAGAATTAGATGCCATTTATTTATTTATTTATTTATTTATTGCCTTCTTTCATCATCTAAAATTTCCATTACTATATTGAATAAAAGTAGTGAGAACTGGCATTCTTGTCTTGCTCCCAGTCTTAGGGAAAAAGTTAGTCTTTCACTGCAAAGTATGGTGCTCCCTATAGGTTCTTTGTAAATAGTCTTTATGCAGTTCAGGTAGTTCCACTCTCTTCTAATCTTGCTGAGAGAGAATTTTATCGAAAAACAGATGTTGGATTTTGTCAAATACCTTTTCTATATCAATAGATATGATCATATGATTTTTCTTTTTTGCCTTGTTGATATGGTGGATTATATTTACTTCAAAACATTGAACCAGGTGTAAAATTAAAAATAAAAATCAAAAAAATTTTGATACTTGTTTTTGGTCAGGATATGATCTGCAAATGTTCATGAGCACTTAAAAACTGTGTGTTCGGCCACTGTTGAGTGAAGTATTCTTTATGTGCCTATTGGTTGATTATGTTTTTCAAACCTTCTACAGCGTTGTTGATTTTCTTTCTAGTAGTTCTGTTAGTTGATCCAAAGGTTGTGTTGAAGTCCCCGATCATAATTGTGAATTTGTCTATTTCTCGTTTCAGCTCTGTCAGTTTTTTGCTTCATGTATTTTAGTCTCTGTTGTTTTTTTTGTATACACATTAAGAATTGTTGTGTCTTTCAGGTAGATTGATCCTTTCATTTTTTGTAATATCTCTCTTTGTCTTTCCCCTGAAATCTACATTATTGGATTCTTATATAGCCATTTCTGTCTTTTTTAAAAATTAATGTTCTCATAGTATACCTTTTTCCCTCTGTTTACTTTCAACCTATCTATGTAATTGAATGTGAAGTGAGTGCCTCATAAGAATCACAGAGTAGGGTGGTGGTTTTTCACCCATTCTGCTAACCTCTGTCTTTTCATTGTAATTACCCCAAATGGCAGGGTCTACTGCAGCTCTCAGCAGTGGAATGTTGAATGTCCCCCCACCCCCAGAGAGGCAGCCATAGAGCTTTCAGGAAATGACAAAGCCACCTTGTACTGATTAGTGCCATTTATAATCCAGCTCAGAAATGAAACTCAACACTCTCCGTCTGCTTTGGATTTGGCACTGCAAGTCTGAAATGTCACAGTATCCACCTCTTTGCCTAGTCCCTTCCCCCATCCCTGCAAGTTGGCCTCTCTTGGGATTTTCTCCAGCACCACCACCTGGGATTTACCTTTTTCTCTTTCTTTTCCCAAGGAATAGAACCTGGGAGGTAGTAACTCAGCTTCTTCCTGAAACTCAGTTTATACAGCCAGGCTGCCTGTTGTTGAATCCTTGAGTGCTGGCTCACGTACAGTATGGAGGCAGAGCCAGTACAATGAAGAGGCCTCTGGAAACTTGCAAGAGCACCAGGGAAAAGGGAGACTCACCGTTTAATTTGCACACTCCCTTTCTGACCCTTTTTAAGTGCCCCTGATCCATAATGGCTTCCCTGCTCATACCACTCTAGGACCGTCTCTCCCTTTTCTGAAGTCTAGCAATATTCATTTATACCACTTGCTTAAGTATTTTTAAAAATTAAGAATAATTCATTAAAAGCCCTCTGGGTTCTTGGTACTGTTGGAAGTCTGATTGTGGAGGGATTACCAGAAGGAAAGAGCCCCTTGGCGGTGTCATTGAATTTCTTGCAGTTTCAGACACATAACAGGCACTGGGGTTATTCAACAGCCATAGAGAGCCATGTGGAGGTAGGTAGAATGGGGAGATTTCACTCTTCTTTCACTAGCCCCACTGCTCTCATGACAGAATCATACCAAGTGATTTGCTGAAAAGCAGCCATCATCTATCTGGGTGTCATGTACCCCAGCCTACTTTCCAGGGAAGGGGCAGTGCTTCAATTCTCCCAGCCTGCACGTGGGGCCAAAGAGGAGACCAGAGGGAAGTCCAGAGGGCAGACACAGGCGTCAACTAAGCAGCCACAGGGATCGTTCCTTTTTTTTCTTTTCTTTTCTTTCTTTTTTTGAGACAGTTTCACTCTATCCCCCAGGCTGGCATGCAGTAGCTTGATCTCAGCTCACTGCAACCTCTGCCTCCCGGGTTCAAGCGATTCTCCAGCCTCAGCCTCCCAAGTAGCCAGGGCTACAAAGGTGCAGCACCACGTCCTGCTAATTTTTGTATTTTTAGTAGAGATCAGGTTTCACCATGTTAGTCAGGCTGGTCTTGAACTTCTGATGTCAGGTAATCTGCCTACCTCGGCCCCCCAAAGTGCTGGGATTACAGCCGTGAGCCACTGGGCCAGGGATCATTTTCTTTCTGCCACTGATTCTTTCTGTCTGCTTTGGAGTTCATCCACTCAGCCCCCAGAGGATCCACCCTCTAAAGGGCAGAAATGCAAAAACAAAGAAACAAAAATCCAACAACAACTGAAGGGAATGATCACATCACGACATCCCCCAAGTAGCAAGTAAACAGAGCCCCACCTTCACAAGTGAGACCCCGGAGAGGCAGCTAGGACAAGAAAAGGAAAACCCCTGTTCCCACTGTTTTCCACCTAGACCAGGCCCATGTGTAAAATGATCGCCCAGGTGTGAGTGCTTCAGGACAGAAATAGAAAATCAGTCTTATTTTGATGGGGAGAGGGGAAAATTGAATTTAATTAAATCTCCTTATTAAGTATGCAGTAAAATGTGCTGCCTTATAAAATTAAGTCATCCACCAGAAAAAAGATCCATGTTGACAATGTTTTATAGATTTAACTACTATTTAACCATTCATTCAATGTGTTTATTTTCTTTAAAAAAATTCTGCCAGACATTTGGCTCATGCCTGTGGTCTTAGCTACTCAGGAGGCTGAGATGGGAGGATCACTTGAGCTCAAGAGTTCAAGGCTGCAGTGAGCCATGATCGTACCCCTGCACTTCAGCCTTGGTTACCGGGCGTCACTTCATCTCTGAAAATAAAACCTTGTTTTGCTTCCTTGGCATAAGGCCAGTGCTACAAGCAGCAGTCACACGGTCCCATGCCTCCGATGTGCCCTAGCATGCCCACCCCACTCATCTAAGGCAGGCTGCAGGCCCCACGCTAATTGAAGAAGCGGGTGGAGAGCTGGTAACATCAAGCACAGGGACAGCTTTCGTTGTGACATCAACCAACAGATAGCACCCCGCTGAGGTGGTACCCACAGCAGCTAGCCACCCAACTGTACGTTACTCACAACAGGTAACCTGCCCACCCACCAAACCAGGCCCTACCCCCAAGGGGGGTTGGCCCAGGAGGCACAGGCACAACGCCTTTGTGTCTCCATTTTGGAGTCTGAAAGCCTTCTTGAAGGGAATTCTCCCGATCAGCCCCTCCCTCAAAGAAATGTAACATCACATATATATTCACAAACAAAATGGCATTTTAAAAACCCTTTAAATATCCTACATCCCGGTTTTAACGAACAGTGCTGGAGCCATTGGATGTCCATAGGCAAAAAAATAGAACTTGACATACGCCTCACATGTTCTGCAAAATTAATTCATAATAAGTCATAGATTTAAATGTAAAACATAAGGCTATAAAGCTTTTAGAACATGTAGGAGAAAATCTCGGGGGGCCTAAGGGTGGTGAGTAGACATGACACCAAAAACACAGTCCATCCAAGACAAAAGTCAGTTGGATTTCATCAACGTTAAAGATGTTTGGCTTGAGAAAGCCCAGGTGAAGGATGAAAGACTAGACGAGAGACTGGGATGCCTAATCCTAAACCACAAACCTGACTAAGGACTTGAATATAGACTATAAGAGGTCTCAAAGCTCAGCATTTAAAACAACAATGGCAATCCAATTAGAATGTGGGCAAAAGACATGAACAGATATTTAAATGAGGAGAATGCAGATGGCAAATAAGCCCTTGAAAAGATGTTCAACATCGTTCGTTAACCATCCGGGAAATGCAGACTAAGGCCATGATGGAAGGTCACTGAATACTTATTAGAACAACTACAATAAAATAGTGATAGACATAATACTGGTGATGATGCAAAGAAATTGGATTTCTCATCCGTTTCTGGTATGCTCGTGTAATGATATGCCACCCCCCCCCCCGCGCAAAAAAAAAAAAAAAAACAGTGTGGCAGCTTCTTAAAAACCGAAACAGGCCAGGCATGGTAGCTCAGGCCTGCAGTCCCAGCGCTTTGCGAAGCTGAAGCAGAAGGATCACTTGAAGCCAGGAGTTCAAGACCAGTCTGGTCAACAGTGCAAGACCCTATCTCTACCAAAATAAAATAAAATAAAATAAATAGCTGGGCATGGTGGTACACACCTATAGTCCCAGCTACTTGGGAGACTGAGGCAGGAGGATCAAGCAAGTCTGGGAGGTTGAGGCAGCTGTGTACTGTGATCATGCCACTGCACTCCAGGCTGGGTTACAGAACCAAGACCCTGTCTCAAAAAAGAGAAAAACAATAATCAATACACTTACCATGCTTACCATGAAACCAGCAATTGCATTCCTGGGCATTGATCTCAGACAAATAAAAATTAACCTCCACGCAAAAGCCTTTAGACGAATGTTCACAGCAGCTTAATTTGTAATAGCTAAAAACTAGAAGCAAGCTCAAAGGGTAAACTGAAACTACTGTGCTATATCACACCATGGAATATTACTTAGCAGTGAAGAGAAATGAACTACAGATGCATAGCTTTGATGAGTCTGCCGGGCATTATGCTCAGTGAAAAATGCCAATCTCAAAACATTCCGCCTATAAGACATTCTCAAAATGACTAAGTTACAGAGACAAAGAACAGATTTGTGGTGTTCAGTGTTAGGACGGTCCTGGGGAGGGTTTGGGAAGGGTGGGCAGGCAACAAAGGGGCCACAGGAGGGGGTCTTTGTGGTAGAGGAACAGCTCTGGTACTTAAATTGTGGCAGTCACTGCAGGAATTCACACAGGTGACCAAATGGCACAGATGCTGCACCAACGTCACCAACGTCAGCATCCGAGCTTCGATATCATACTGTAATTTACATGATGTAAGCTTTGAGCGAGACTGGGTAGAGGGCACACAGACATCAACTTCACGTTATAATTTTTTTTAAATGAGAAATGTAAAAGAAAAGTTATATCCCATGTACTTCACTGAAGTGAAATGTCATCTGTCCTAAAAATGATTACAAATGATTGGATTAGGCTTCTGTCCGTGTTTTACAAGTTGCATTGAAATCAGAGCGTTTAGGTCCTCCTCCAACCAGTAAAGTCCTCCAGCTCATGGATGCTGCAATTTACAGCCTGCTGGAGTCAATGTCAGGGAGGGTGGTCTCTACACACACCAGGGCCAAGCTTGCTAAAAGAGGCCTTGAGTTCTTAACTCCTGGAAAGCAGCAGTAATGTGAGGATGAGCTCCCTGATCTTGTACAGCTTGCTAAGGAGTGAGAAGACGCTTCTGAGAATATGATATAGCAAGAACACAAAATAGACAGCAGGAAACCGTGTTCTGTGTTTTGCATGTTTATGCTAGGTTGTATCTGACACACCAGAGTCAGTTACAGGAGACAAAAAAGCTGGAAGGGAGCAAGCATTGATTGGGTGCCCGGGGGACGGTTTACGTACGTGTGCGCAATCCTTCAGCAGCCCCAGTAGGTACAGCCATCCCTGCCAGTTTGCACACGCAGACCTGGTGCTCAGGCACACACTAGGCAGTTTCCTGGCAAGGCGCAGGCCTGCTCTGCCTCTACCCATGTGCACTCTTCCACAACATGCAACGTGACCACACCATGGGTCAGACTTTCAGAGCGAGGCACCCTTTTGCGGTCTGGATCACAGTGCCAAGTTAGGACGTGCGGTGCTCACCTGAAGCCTGTGCTGTTTTGGCAGTGACTCTGTTCGCCATTTTCCAACACGTGCTTCCAATGGGAAGGGCCTAGACAGAGACACGTCCACTTCACTTTCGTCACAAGTCCTGGTTCCCAGGCACCTATGAGATGCCTTCTTCACTTTTCTATCCCAATCCCAGCATGGGAATATTTCAAGAGCTTGCTGGGAAACTGTGACCTGTAATTATGGAAACCAAGAATGGACATGTTTCTATTAATATTGGCCCCAGATAAACCACCTACTCTTTTAGGTCAGCATTATTTGGCAAAGGATGCGGTGGGCTGGACGCAGCCTCTGCAGCTCCCACACAAGCTCCTCTTTATGACGGAATTCTGCTTTGGGTGGGCTCTGGAGGGCTGGAGAAATTCCTTTAAGTCTCTTGGCCTCATTCCTGCATCCATTGAAATTTACATCCAGCTTCATTCTTCCTCAACATCAAAGGGCCTCAGATGGGCCGGCTCTGCTTCCAAATCAGAGCGCTGGAAAGTGTTTACTGAAGAAGAAAAGTGAATCAGGAAACAGCTGTGCTAAGGGCGGAGGCTGCGTCCCCCGGGGTTCACACTTGGCCATCTGTGTCTCCTATTATGGCTAATCTCTCTAGTTCTCAGAGAAGAGGCTGATTAACTCAGACAGCTGGGAAATGATGGAAACCATGTTTTTTTTCCAAACGTTCTTATTATGCAGTGTTTATGTTTCAGGATCCGGGGGACTTTCGAATGTCGACCCTTCTTGAGCTGTCCAACCCCAGAGGCGTGGGTGCTGGGAACTTGCTTCATGCCACCTTCTTTCTATCTGGACCCTAGAAAGGATAGGGGCCACACAGAGCCAGCTTACTCCAGGGTTATGTGTGCTGAACGGGGGGCTGCCTTCCTGAGGGCTGGGTCCAGTTTTCCTGCAGCAAATTCTTCTTCTGCAGAAAGTGGCAGATCGAGGCCCTCCAGATAAGGTTAATTCAAAGGATGGTTCTGGAAATGGATGGTGGTGATGGTTATGCAACAGTGTGAATGTACTTTTTCCTCCGTAGGTATCATTTATTAGCTTATAAGTTTCACATTAATGAGCATATTTTAAATGATAGTATAGTCTATAGGCTATTATTTTAAATACCAACTGTACTTCTTTTCAGTTTTATTGACGGTGAACGTGCTTAGTATCACTGAAGTGTACACTGTCAAATGTTAAGATGGTAAATGTTGTTATGTGTGCTGTGACACAACTTTTTTAAAGGAGTGGCAGGTAGTCAGTCTTCCTTTCCTTGGATCTTGGTGACTGCCTGGGGTGGGGTAGGGGTGGAATGCGGTGGAAGTGATGTTGTGACGGTTTTCCTCTTGTCCTCTGGGCCAGCAGAGGACACTGTGTCCGGCAGGCATTCTAGAGTTGAGACTTCAATGTGAACAAGTAAACATTCCTTTTAAATTGAGACGTGTATGAGGTACACGGTGCTACTCATGCGTATCCCTGGGGTCCAGGAGAGTCACCCTCAAGCAATGATCTTTGACCTCCTGCCTGAACAGGAGCTGGAATTGGGTGTCAAGGGGAAGGAAGCAGTCAGAGGTGGTGCAGTCCAGACCCCAGAACTTTCAGGAAGAGATGAAGGAGTGCACTCGGGGACTTGAAGGTTTTCCCCACCCTTATGCTAGTGGACCTTCTTGGGGCCAAGGCCTGTGCCGATAGGTCCTCCCCCCACCCCATCCCAGCCTCCTCACACACTGGCCTCAGGGTGCGCAGCACACAGTGGAGGCTGCGACTGTGCAGGTGGAAGTGGAGGCTCAGGGGACCAGTCCCCGGCCTGTCGGGTAGGGACTCCAGGCTCACGTCTGGAAGGCTTTGAAAGTTCCACTAAAGAGTCTCAGTGTCTGTAAGTAATTAAACACTTTGCAGAGTTGGGGCCTTCTTTTTGCCATCTTTCAACCTGTCTTCTCTTGAGAAGGTTCTGGAACAGGAGTGGGAGTTTCAGCAGGAGGAGGCAGGACACCCCCAAGCCTTAGCAGGCCCTTCTCCCTGCCTCACAGCCTGACTCTGCGGTCTTCATTGTTCGTGCTGAGTGGTTTGGGCTCCCTGTGGGCGCCTCTGGGCCCTCCCTCCCAGCGCAGTGGTCATGAGGCTGCCCCTGCCATGCAGATGTTCTGGCTATGTTGAGTGACCTGCCACCTAGGGAGTGCATGCTGCCTCCAGCTCTGTGCCCATGGCCACCCCAGGCTCAGCCAGACCCAGACCTCCCTGGCTTCTGCCTAGCTCACCCAACCCATCCCCAGGAGGGAGCGCAGAGGATGCGTGCTCCAGAAAGCTGATCTCGCGGCTCCTTTGTTCCCCCCATTGCACGAAAATTAGGCAGTTTTATGACTGACCATGTGTCTATGCTGTTTGAGCCTTCGCCATCGCCACAGAGGCAGCACCTAATACAGATGCTGGTTTAACTGCAGGTAGAAACACAACCATCACCTGCAGCACAAAACATTTCACATTTACTCACTGGAGTTACAGGAGAAAGGGCGTTTCTAATGAATGGCCCAACCAAGGGAATGTGTCCTTCAGCTGTCTGAAAGTTCAGCCTGGGAGCATGTGTCTGGGTGTTGGGGTGCAGGACTTCTCTCTTCTGAATCCTGAAATTCTCATGCCCTAATTCAACCTCACAATGAATTCTTCCGGTGCAACCACTTTAGAAAGCGGAATAGAGTTGGCACCAACAATGTTTTACATAGAGGGCTTTGGTGAATGGGCAAGCACTCTGGAGAGACCCATCCTGAGTGAACAGGTGGGCTCAAGCTTTCGGGGGCAAAGAGAGGAACTCAAGGTTCCTGGAGATATCTGCTCTGCCCATAGCAGTTGTGGGAGATTTTTAAAAGTGATATAAAGAGAATGTTTTTAATTTCCCTGTTATTTACAGGGAATGTTTTGTTTCTATAGGACAGAAAATACATTGCCAGATGAAGTCTTCTTGCCAAGAGAAGATCAGCTGCAAATAATTTGGCCTGGAAAAAAATATATATATATTAGAAAACATTCTTCCAGCAAAAAATGGCCCGGTGCTCCCCTGCTCCCTGCAATTCATGTTTCTCACCCAGCGTATGTTCAGGTTGTCATGGTAACCCTGCACTATCTTTCAGAGGGGTGAGCAGAAGTGGAATTCAACATGGAGGATTGGCCCATTTGAGTGTAACCTACTAGAGTCAATGTGACCTTGGCCTTTCTCATCAACTTAGGCAAGGCACATTTTGTTTTAAAATTTTCAAATAAAATTAGGATACATGAGTGGAAGAATAAGAGCTGAGAGTGTTCTGGATAGGGATAGTGAATGTTTGCTACCACAGTTCCATCCTGGGATTGCTCTGGTTATCTTCTGCTGCATAAAAAGCACTCCAAAAACTCATAGCTTATGATAATGGCAATATCTTTTCACCACAAGTCTGTAACATTGGCAGGGTCTTGGCAGGAGCACGTTCCCTCTGCTTCACACACTTCTGTCTGGGGCAGCTTGACGGTAGCTGATGGGATCACTGATAGGCTAGCTCAGGGGCCTGGTGGGGGATGCTGCCTGTCAGCTCGGACCTCAGCTGGTCCCTTGCTCTGGGTACCCATGTGTGGCCAGCTGCCTAGTATGCTGTGAGCTTCCTCACACAATGGTGGCCAGGTTCTAAGGGCAAATGATCAAAAGTCACATTCTGCCTGTCAGAAGCAAGCCAGCCCATATCCAAAAGTTAGATTTCCCCCTTTCAATTAAATGCAAAAGGTTTGTGAAGGTACTTCAGAACAACTGTGATGCCCATGTTAGTTATAGCTAATTCATGATTGAGCCTGGACTCCACACGGTGTTCCAGTCAGCCACTGGCCATCACTGGAGCTGGCCCTGAAGTTAATGCCCATCTAACACCCTTCCTCTATGCCAATGGCCCAAGACAGCACAAGACCAATGTTCTCAGAAACAAAGTTCCTACAAGTCCATAATAAAACTAGATAAATATAAATAATGTAATAAATTTTTCATAAAGATAACTTTATCCTATTTAAAGATTGTCCATTGTTCTGAGATTATGTACTTCTTAGGCTTTTGGAGTGTTCAGCTGCCCTTTCTCTCATGAATTGAGGAGATGACAAGGAGCACTTGTGTTGTTTGAATCTCCTTTTAAAATATTGCTGATCCATGCAATTCAAAAATCACAATCCCCTGCCGTAGGCCACTTGTTGGTGGTTGAAACTTCACTCTCGTAAACAGTGGAGTGCCACATGGCCCAGACGCAAAACTTTGCACATCTCCTCCACGAGTTCACCTATGAGGGTCCACGTGCTGCTCTGGAATCACTGCATCTTTTCCCTGCTTGAGTCTCTGGATTGAGCTTGAGTTTTGCTTTTCTTTTTCTCTCTTTTTTACCTTCTCCCTGGCCATCCTGTAGGCTGGATACGTGAGAGAATCTTGCTAAGCAATGTGTGTGTGCTCCTGGTGTCAATAGAAGCCCTGTCCTCTGGCAAACACTATCCCACACTCAGAGCTACACAGCCCCCTGGGAAATCCCCATGGGTTGTCAACTCAGCAGTGGGGAAATAGGGTCTCAGAACAACCAAGAATCCTGGCCGTTGAGTCAGAGTCAGTCAACGTGACTTGGGGAAGATATTAAATATGGAAACCAAACCAAAATGACATAAGTGGACAAGCGGTATCTAGATATCACACTTGGCCTTCTGTGTCTCCACCCTTGCCAATCAGGGAAAGAACTGCCCACCGTACTCCCAGAGATGGGGTCCAAGTTAATGAGGAACTATAGCAACTAGTTTCTTCTTCTTCTTCTTTTTTTTGAGATGGAGTTTCGCTCTTGTTACCCAGGCTGGAGTGCCATGGCGTGATCTTGGCTCACTGCATCCTCCACCTCCTGGGTTCAGGCAATTCTCCTGCCTTAGCCTCCTGAGTAGCTGGGATAGCAACTACTTTTAATGCAAATCCTTGGAAATGTTAGGAAGGTAAGAGAATATATAGGATCTTCTAGATTATGGAACATAGAAATGAAGAAAGGGAAAAAGGCAAAAGAAAGGAAGAGGAAGAAGGGAAATGAGAAGGCAGAATACAGAGATCCATGGGTGAAAAGTTACCTTTTACCTAGAGCTGCAGTTTCGCTTTAGGAGAAAACAAAAACTGAGCTTTTCTTTGAATGATATTAAGGAATTTACCAGCATGGTTTCTCTGTCTCCCTCTCCAGGGAGCAGGGCCTGGCTGAGTCGCATTCTATTACAGATTATTGGTCTTGAGCCCAAGGCTTTACAAGAGAAGCACAAACCCCAACAATTACAAGGGACATTGCTTTCCCACCCTGGTCACTCCCTATACAACAAAAAGAAAAACAAAGCAAGCCCAGATCCTGTAAGCGGGGCCAAAAGAAAACATTTTGATGATGGCCTTTCTTCAAATAAGTGAGCTTGACACGAAGGAAAGGCAGAAGGCTCTTTCCGGCTCTCAGATTTTTAAACCACCGGGGAATGTGCGCTGCTCCAGGGCCTCAGAGAAGCCAAAGGCTGGGCTGCACAATCAGCCCTGCTCCCCCAGGCCAAGCACACTGGACACTGGGCAGTCACGTGCCGCTCACCTGAACAGTCCAGCCTCCCCCTTCGCCTTCAGCATCCGCCAGGCTCAGGAAGGGGTCGGTGTCAAGGGTGACTTCCTGCTCCAGTTCTCAGGAACAGCCCTCTGGTATTTGTCTTTCTTGTCTGGCATCTTTCACTTAGCACACTGTCCTCTGGATTCGTCCCTGTTGTCACAACTGGCAGGATATCCTTTCTTAAGGCAGAATACTACTCCATAGTACATCTAGAAGCACCAGACTCTAATGAAGTTGACCTCTTAGAAGCAGAAAGTAGAAAGGCAGTTACCAGGGGGGCTGCAGAGTAGGAAAAGAGTGTGTGGATTTTGGTCAAAGGGTACAGATGTTCAGTGATAAGATGAATACGTTCATCTTATTCATGATCCGTGAACAGCATGGTAAGTATAGTGAATAATACTGTACTCTGTTGAAAATGCGCTAAGAGAGATCTGAAGTGTCCTCACACACACAGAAATAACGGTAACCATGTGAGGCAGTGGAAATGCTAATTAGCTTCATCTTGGCAGTCGCTTCACAATATGCATATGCATCAAATCATCACATTGTACAATTAAGTGTATATAATCTTTATTTGTCAATTACATCTCAATAAAGCCAGGGGGTGGAGTGGGGAGGAAAGAACTTCTGTCTTGCTCTTAGTACATACAGCATCTTGCAAAAACAGCATGAATTACTATCACTATCCAGCCCAACCAAGCACTCCAGGGTCTTGTGTCCTGAAAATCAGTTCACACATACCAACCAGTGTCTTATCATGATGCACGGCTGGAAATAATTGCTTTGTAAGCTTTAAATTCAAGACACAGCTTGTCCTTGGCATCCACCTGCAGATAGGCCCTGAGAATATTTCACCTGTGGACAAACTCTAGCTTTCCCAAGACCAGGGTTAAGTGTTGAGTGGTGGGGGGGCCTCTGTCCTGCCCCTGTCTCCCCTGTGCGGACCGACTGGCTGACCCTCCAAAGCACTTTGAGAGACATTAGACGCAGCAGCTTACGTCTTCTTCCCATGCATATACTCCTTGGAGGAGCCTGGTGTATTTATTTTCAGTTGCTTTCAGAAACAGAGGATCTCACTTCTGTTTCACAAAATACATGTCACAGAGAAGAAGAAACCCACCCATGGCCAGCCTCTGGCTGTGTAATTGCTACTCTGCACAATAGGAAATTAGTGGTCATGGCACAGGTAGCCCGTTTGGGAGTCGCCTAGAGCCCTGTCCCTACAAAGAAATTATAACATAGCACAAAACCAGAGACTCCCTTCCTTGAATATCCAGGCTTAGCCATAGAGTGAGGAAACAAGACCAGTGTAATTACCTCGCATGCATAATCACTGCTGAGACCTGAGAGCAGAGGCCGGGCCCTGCCTGGACTACCGCTGTCTGGCCACAATCAAGCCACCTTTGAAAGCAGGCAGCTGGAGCATAGGGTGTGTGTGTGTGTGTGTGTGTGTGTGTGTGTGTGTGTGTGTGTGTGTGTGAAATGGTTCTGCTCCCTCAAAGCAAGGAGCAGGGAGATGGCTTTTCCCTGTGTGGCTTATCTGGGTCAGATTCAACAAGCAGGGACATAAAACAGAGATCAGACCCCAGGAGGAAATGACAGCCAGACCCACTGTGTGTGTGTGAGTGAGGGTAGGTGTGGAGAAGATTCGTGTTTGCTTGTCCCTTTTAAAAAGCAAAACGGGCACAAGGCTGTGGTCAGGAGCTCAGTACACAGGAAGGGGCCGGCGCCTGACTGCCTTCCCCAGAGCCCCTGTTGGCCTGGGGAGGAAGGCCTGCTGCCGCGAGAGTGGTGTGCAGGGATCCCTGAGATTTCCTCCAGGCTTTGCTGTGGCATAAGGGACTTTTCTATTTTAAGATTCAATCTTTTCATTAGATTGCTTGGAGGACTTAATATTAGGAAAATATTAATGGTTGTACCTAGAGAAGGTACAACCAAAACCTTGTTTTGGAAGCTTATGATATGTGGGAAAGAGTTAACTGTAAAATTGGCAGGCCTGGGGAAAACAAAACCAGCCAAGCAGTAGCCAGGGCGGGTGCAGGGCTGTAGCCAGGGCTCTGGGCTCAGGGAAGACTTTTCTGACCTCCTAGTTGGGTGGCATCTCCTATTACACACTCTTGGAGCATTTTGCAATTCTGAGAATGTATTACCCTAGCCAATGAAGAATTATGCAGTTATTCAATGTCATCTCTCCCTCTGAAACATGAGACAAGTGTCAGCTCCAAGCCTGACTTGTTTGTTGCTGGATTCCCTGTGCCTAGACTAGTGCTTTGCACATGAAAGCAGCTCGTATTCATTGAATAACTGGTTGGATGGGTGGACGGGTGGATGCATGGATAAGAATGAATGTTGGATAAGTAGATGGACAGATGAACACACAAGCAGGTGGAAGGATGGATAGAAAGATGGGTGAATAGAGATAAGGATAGATAGATGAGTATATGGATGAATGGGCATGTGGGTAAATGGTTGCAGAAAGGCATAAATGAACGAGTAGACAGATGAATGGGTGGGTAAAGCGGATGGGTAGATGAATGGATGAGTGGATGGGTGAATGGGTAGATGTGTGGATGGGTGGGTGGGTGGATGGATGGATGGATGGGTGGATGGATAAATGGATGGATGGATGATGGAGCCACAAGGTCATTAAAGCATTCTATTCTCTAACTTCTGAACTGAACTCCACTGGGTATCTGTGAGAAAAGCTTTTACAGAGGGAGGCTGAACATCCAGGCTTGTTGGACATGACCGAGGGCAGCTGGCATGGACACATACACATGATATCTCTGCTCTAGATGCACTAATGGGAGCCGAGAGCTCTGTCCCTTGGGCGGGCATGGCGCAGGGCTATCAGGCAGTTTCCTGGGCCCCTTCTGCAGAGCCTAAACAGATCACATCTGGCCTGTCTCAATAGGGTCCCCTCACCCTATAAACCATGCTTGTATTTATGTAACACTTCAGGCCTGATGGAGACCAGATGTGATCAAATGGTGGTTTATGCTGCCCAGGAATGCTGACACATCAACCTAGACGTCTTTTATGGCTGCTTTTGCTCAGCAATCTCTCTTTAAATCTTAGGTTTGAGCCCTGATATACGACCATTAACTTCATTCTTCTGTGAAACAGAAACATCTGGAAACTTCCACTTGATTCGTTATGCTTAGCAGAGAAATACATCCATGTACAAATTCTATTCTCAGTCAGCATAATGGAGTAAAAAGGACATTGATGGGGAGGCAGGAAACCCAGACCCAGCTCTGCCCTGCGCCTCCCTTGCTAGGTGGCCTTGGGCCAGTTGGCTCTCACCAGGACTCAGTTTTCCATTGGTAGTTTTAAGAGCTATCATTTATTAAACACCTCCTGAGTTCTAGGCACCCTACCTTGCACCGAGTAAGTTACAGATCATTGCCACAACTATGTCCCCATTTGGATGTGCAAATGGCTATGTAAGAGTGACTTTCCAATATTCAACCATCCTTAGGAGGCAGATCAGTCTCAATCTTCTAACTCTAAAACCACCTCTTTCGCATTAAACCAAAGGGCCGTTTTCACCTGTAAAATAAGAAAGTTCAGCTGAATTGCTATTTCTCAAATTTGTCTTCCCTGGACACTTCTGTTGGCAGTGACTAATAAGTCCTTGGACCCCCTCCAAAGAATGAGGAACACTGAGGAAGTGTCCCTAAACACACATATGGGACTTCAGATGCCCACAGCACACTCCAGATACTAAAACAACGTCAGCCTGTTTACTGCAGGATTTCCCACACTCATTGGGCCACCAGAATGCCTTTGTCCCCTGAAACTCCTACTAATATCTTGAGAATCACAGATGCACATTCATCCAAAAATGCTGATTGAGTAGGTATTATGCTCGTGGCAGGACAGGCTGTGTCTCTGCACTCAGGGAGCAGCCGCCTAACTGACCCAGGTGCAGCCCAGCCCTGATCACCCCTTCTGTACTTGCCTGTTTATACAGAGACATTCCCTTCACCCTCCATGGATGTATTTACAAAGTAGAGATGTTTTTAATACTGTTGGCTGCTGCCACTTAAGAAAGCTCACAACACACTTGCCACGGATTGGGAATGGGGTTGAGCAAATTTAGTATCACCAAGAGTAGTGGGACCTGGTGTACTTGTTGAAAAGTCTCACTCCCAGAAAGGGCCAGACCTGGATTCTGAGTGACATCTAGCGAGTGCAATTTCTCCACTGGATAGAAAGAAATGTGCAAAACATTCTAATAATGCTTTTGCAACAAGCTTTTTAAGAAAAATTATGTTGCGAAGATTCCAATCAGTGCAAAACTTTCCCTAAAGTTCCTTATAGCTTAAAATCGCCACATCCCCTCTCCCCGCTCAGCTTCCTTCTGCAGTTCCAGGTGCTCGTGATGCAGAAGGCCTGGGGCTGCAGGAGGTCCAGTCCGCACGCCCTGGCTCTGATCACAAACTGCAGCTATAGCTTCATCTCTCCCTCTGCTCTGCTTTAGGACAGCTGCCCTCAGAATGCCAGGCTGGGACATCTAAATTCTACTAAAACGATCACTTACTCTGAATCAACAGCTAAGAAGAGGCCACAGAGCAGAGCCCTCATTAATTTGGAACATGCCCAACTGCAAAGATGGTCCGCAATGCCCCAGCAGGGCGTGTGAGAGCCCAGCTTCAGATTCAATGTGTCCTGCCCAAGGCCCAGGCCAGTGCAGCAGTGCTTCCTCAGATAGGTGTGTGCTTCGGAGCCCTGAGATGCTTCCCAGCCTGGAAGCAATAAAGCTACAGTGTGTCCTTTTCTGCAGGCCAGCACCCCGTCCACACTCCCGAGGGATCAGGGATGGCCGTGTCATCTGTCGCCAACTGTGAAGCCAGGGGTGTGCAGTTCCACTCCCTTCCTAAGATAGGAAAGGAAATTTGGAAAACCAAGAAGAGAGCCTCGTGCCTCCATGCAGCACTTCTGAAAACAAGTAAAGCCTTTCAGGGCAGGAGCAGCAGGCACCTCTGAGCTCTGTACAGGCCGGCCGGGAAGGCTTTGACTGGAAGGCCAGCGGGACTGCCTCTTGCCATGATGATCTTAAAGGCCCATTTTTCCTCTTATCCTTTCTTCAAAAACAAAAACAATGTTATTATTTCTTAATTGTCTGAATTCAAACAAATAAGAGTCCAGTTTGCCCAGATAGGATTTTATAAAATGTTTCTAGCCTTTAAGAAAGTCTATTTGTCTTTAATTGTCTTACTTTCCTCTCAGTGACTTCAAGGGGAAAACGTGCAGAAGGAAAAGTGTGCTGCTTTGTGGAATTAAACATGAAATTCCAACTCCATCAGTTGGGCTTTGGAAGCAAGCAAGGATGACTTAGAGGGGTCTCCAGTTTATCCAAATCCGGTGTGGTTTTTTTGTTTGTTTAAGCTCAGTTATTCTCTGATTATAAAAGCTAACCAGTTTGTGAAATAAAATTTGAAGAATAGGAATAGAATAGAATAGGAAAGGTACCAAATACAGGAATAGAAATCACTCGTGATAACCCCATCCTATTTTTTTTTTTTTTCTAAAAGAAACCTTGGCTGCCTGAAAGAAAACTCAGAAGCTCTGTGAAATCCCCAATCCGAGTCATCTGCAGCACCCAGGAGGTGGGGCTTGCAGTGTTTTTTGGCACTGAAACTCTGTTTCTGGTCATGGAAGAAGAGAGATGAGCAGCATTTTACATGAATTTGATTCCATACCAAAATTGCTGCGCCCACCCTCTGTGCCTCAGGAAACTGCCCGTTTGGCCTTGGCTGAATCTTCAGCAGAAGTTTCATTTAATCCCAGTGCCAGGCACGAAGAGCTGCTTGGCACTCCCACCCTGCAGATGTGGGCGGGGAGGCCAGTGTGAGACACTTTGTTCTATAGGTGGGCACGACCCAGAGGGCCAGGCACAGATTGAGACAGGACATTGACCCAACATAGGCCTGGGCAACGCTTCCAGGACTGGGTAGTGGTCTTAAGGTAACAATGGCTCATCTCTGCTCCTGACCCCTCAGAAATCAGGAGAAGCACAAAACCCCTAACTGCAATAAGAATGAATAGCACCTCATCCCCAAAAGACCTTCACTGATCACCGTATTCAAAACTGCAGACTCCCGCCCGGCATGTTGCTTTCCAGCTCCAGCTTCCTGCCACGCTGGCCTCCTTGCCCACAGGCCTGCCCCTCCTCATGAGGTTCTAGCTACCTTCACCTCCACCAGAATGAACAGATGCTCCCAGAGAGACAGGGGTGTGGACCTGTTTTACTTTTTTATTCTCAGAATCTAGAAACCACCTGGTAAAATAGGTGTCCAATAAATGAGGAATAAACAAATAAATGAATGAAACGCTTTGTTCTCTTGGAAAAGGACAAAGGCAACAGCAACTCCAGGAATGAGAGCAAAAGCTCTAAAGATAGTCACAATCCAAATAGAGTACAGCTTCTGGGGATAACAAAAGCAATGCATTTGTTTTTGCGTTTCTCTTCTAGTGGTACATAGACTCCCAAAGAGAAAAGGACGTGACATTGGCATACCACTTGGCCTGCGTGTGAATAAAAGTGACATAAAAATTATGATGCATCCACACTGCACTAATGTTTTTTTATTGTTGTACACATATTTTATTTGTAATTATGATAACAAATTTATGTGTGTCTGTGTCTTCTTCCACTAGACTGTCAGTAGAAGAGGCAGAGATTCCTTTTATATCTTGTGCAAACTTCAATTGCTGGTATGTAAAATAGGATAGGTAGACACACAAAATACTTTTGAAAAACTAAACATTCACCTACAGCTTAACTGCAAATATCTAATACAGCATCCCATGTGTCCCACTCTATTTGTTTCCCAGGGCTGTCACAACAAAGAGCCACACGAGGGAACGCTAAAACAACAGAAATCTCTTATGCCACCATTCTGGAGGCTGGAAGCCCACGTGCAAGGTGTCAGCAGGGCTGGTTCTTCTGAGGGCTATGAGGAACCATGGGCTCAGGCCTCGATCCCTGGCTTGCAGGCGCTGTCTGCTCCCTGTTCCCTCACATGATCGTCCTTCCAGGCCTGGGTCCTCATCTCCTCTGCTTGATAAGAACAGCCGTCATATTGCATTAGGGTCCGCCCTGACACTCTCATTTTAATCACCTCTTCAAGTGTCCTATCTCCAACTCCAGTCCCATTCTGAGGGTGCTGGCATTAGGAATCCAACACATGAATCTGGGGGGAAGTCACAATTCACTCATAACTGCAAGGGGCATCCCCCTCCAACTCTGAAGCTGATGAGGTGTTCGCTCCAATTCACCACTCGCACAGGCCTCTTCTAAGGCCAGAGGCGGGACCCCCAACAACGCGTTTGCATGGTCACGCTTCTGTGAGGTTTGAAACGAGCAGTGTTGTAATGCCAACTGGTTTTCAATGCTCATTCCCACTACCCCTCGCTGACACTGTCCCTCATGTTGAGGGACATCGGAGTGGCTGCCAGCATTTCGAGATCCAGCTAATGGGAAGGTTTAAGGGACATGCTTAATTGGAGTGCTGGGGAGTATGTTTTCACGGCTTAGTCACTTCCATGTATAAGTAACTTACCGCTGGCCAATCTAGAGTAGAAACAACTTTGTGGAATAGTACCCTGCCCACTGTGCCCGTCCTCTCGTGTCTCAACGTGAAGGTGCTCTTATTTTCTACAGCTCCATACGTGTGGGTGGTGGGAGAGAAATGCGCTTTGAAGGGCAGGAAGCCAGAAGCTAGTTTATGGAAATTTTCTGAGTCTTCACGCTTTTAAGGAGTGAGCAGTTCTCACTTATGTCTAGGCAAAAGCAGTGTTCTCTTGTCAGGAAAATGCTTAATGTGCACTAGATTTAATTATAAACACAACATATTTTGCCCCATTTTGATGAAAGTCACAGGCAATAGAACTTATCAGAACTCCTCTTCTGTTGGGCAAAGCGCCATAGCACAACTTTTAAAAGGCACATATTACCCACCAGAGAGTAGCGACTGGCAAATCAGGAACTCTAATCAATCTTGTCCTCAAGAAGTAGACCATTCCTGCACCCATGCAGTAAAATTCCTCAAGAAGCAAGTATTTCAGAGGCGGGTCAGACAATCTACAAAAGTGTTATTTTTATGATATTGTAAAACTCATGGTATTTGTCAACGTTTGAAAATACATAATTTACTGATATTTCTTTTCTCATTCTAAGTAACCTTTCTCAGGTGGGTTTGCTTTTATAATTTTATGTCCTGGATCTGCCTGGCACATAACATTTCCATATCCATAGTAACCATGTATTTCAGAGATGTGATGTCCTCCCTACATTCGGGGATAGGCCATGTGACTGTGGGGCCCAGGGAGCGGCAGGAGCTGGGGAAGGCTTGGAGACAAGAGACCACAGCACAAGGAGACTCAGCTAGGTGTGGCGAGGCCCCTGAACCGAGGGACTTATGCGTCCTAAACACTATGTGCACCTTGTGTCTGTAGATGGCTTTACCACATGCAAAGGGCACATCCCCGGGCTGATCTCACTGTCCTGGGAGGCTCGTTTCTTTATTTCTGAAAAGCAGGCAGTGACCTTAAGTAACTTCACTGGGATTGGGTGAAGATTAAGTGAGAATAAGACATGACTGTGCTTTGGAAGCTCGCATACGCGTTTGACATAAAATGTGGGGAAATGCAAATATACGCATTTTTAAAATGATTTTTTAGCAAATTTATTTCTGGGTAGGGCCACAGTGAGAAATTGGTGAAGAGTGGGGAGAAAAATGTCAAGATAGGCAGGAGGGAAGGCCAGTGCTTCAGAGATCCTGGTCCTAGAGCACTCTTGGGGTGTGGCCATCAGAAAGAGGTAAGGCAGAGAGATTCCAGAGCGGAGCTATCTCTAGACCACAGGCTGGGCGTCCTCCTGTGCCCCAGGCAATGATATCTTGCAGATCTCTAATATGATTAGCTTCTTAAAAGCCACTTTAAAAATGTTTTCAGCTGGAAAATAAACTCCCTTCCATGCCTAGAAGAGACAGAAAGTCTGACTTTCAAATGGCAGATGAATCACTTAGAGTCCGACAAGGCCCATCTGAACTCAAGCTGCTTAGGGACGCATCCATTTTTGTTTTTGTTTTCTCCTGTTTTCTGCTCAGGATTGCAAAATGAGGGGTCGTTAGCAGAAATCATCTCACCAATAATGAAACATACATTAAAACATTCCTCAATGTAAAAGTATATCAAAACATGACACTGCGTCCAAATACATATAATTATTATTTATCAATTAAAAATTAAATAAGTTAAAAAATCGGAAATAGGGAGGGGGAAAAAAATCGGAAATAAAAAAAGACATTTGGAATTTGGGACAGGGGAATAGAATGGGTTAAGTGAAAAAGTGATCCTTTACGTAAGAATCCTAAGTCTGAACGTTGAGATGCTGCACAACGGAAAATGCTGGAAAGTCCCCAGAGCTCTGGATCCTGTAGGAGAAAACTGGTTTCTGAAACAATTGGGTCCATGTGTTGTTATCAGAGGTTCAGATCCTTTATCGACATTCTTTCCTTGAAAAGAAATGTGCAGGCTAATGCATACCTGCAAAGGAAGCGTGATTATCCCATTTGTATTTCTGTCCATACCACATGGAAGTCATTTTAATGTAAGTGGTTTAGAATTAGCTCTGGGAAAGGAGTTCCAGCTATTGCATCAGAGAGGGCAGCCTCTCTCTGCTGGGGCCATCGGGCAACCAGGCTCCTTCCATTGTAAGTAAACCAGGCCCTGCTACAGAAGAGGTCTTGCAGCGGAGCCCAAACCAGCCTTTTCATGTCACTCACTCCTTCGATTGAAAAATTATCTGCTACTTGATCCCAAAAAATCATCACGGTGGTAAAAGATGAATGAAGAAACAGAGAAGAGAAAGTTAAAATCACCCTGGACAGACCACCAATGGCAAAACCTTCCAACGCAGGACTGTTCCCAACAATTGTGGCTGTTTACATTTTTCAAGGAAAGAAAAGAATCGATTTGAGAACTCCCTGGAGAAATTCTTCTAAAGCAGAATCTTGTGTCCGGAAAAACTTTAATTTCTTTTTTTTTTTTTTTTTTGAGACGGAGTTTCGCTCTTGTTACCCAGGCTGGAGTGCAATGGCGCGATCTCGGCTCACCGCAACCTCCGCCT
>NW_016107368.1:8467206-8484467 GCF_001604975.1 Cebus imitator
TTCACCATGTTGACCAGGATGGTCTTGATCTCTTGATCTCGTGATCCACCCGCCTCGGCCTCCCAAAGTGCTGGGATTACAGGCTTGAGCCACCGCGCCCGGCCTTTAATTTCTTTTTTAATGGCCATGTTCCAAAGAATTACTTAGGAAAAAAGTAAAACAAAAACAACTATAAAAAATCTTTTTAGGTTATCAAATTCATGAAGTCCTAATACCTATTAAAATATTTCAAAAAGTTGTTGTTTCCACCCTTTCACTTAAAACGTTGTGTATAGGCTGAAGTGCAGCTAACAAAGGCTATTTCCAGGGATCAGTTCCCGTCCTGAGCGCTGTGCTGGGCATTGTGAAATGCACAGGAAGCAGCTGTAGATTCCACGGAGTCGCCTGCTCGGTCTGGGCACATCCACGGGCCAGGGCAGCATGCGTGGCACTTAGGGGCACAGGCTCCAAGCCAGCCCCCTGCCTCCGACCTGCCTATTCCTCATCTGTGAAATGAGGGGACTGCTTAGGGCTTTCTGAGGGTAAATGAGTCAATCCATGGAAGGTTGTCTGGGCAGTACCTGAAACACAGTAGCGAGTGCCAGCCACTCACTGCTTTTACTCATTTCTGTTCAGTTACGACAAACTGTAAATTATTCAGGACCCATTCCTGGGTCGTACATTAGACTGGCAACATTTTCAGCATTCTGTTTTGTGCTTTTTAGATAAGCTTGCTACTTTTTTGAAAATGTCACCTGGAACAGAGAAAAAAAAATGAAACTTAATGGAATCCATTTTCTTTTTTGTAGAAAAAACAAATGGGCCAGGAATGAAGCCTCTCAAAATAAGCCCTGAGCGGTGAGCAGCGTGGTTGTGTGGCCCTGCCAGCCATGTGACAGTGTCTGCACTGCATCTGTGAATCTCCTGGAGGATTTCCGGCAGAGGAGTGCTGGCTTGGTATAGTTAGGGGATGTGGCAGGCAGACTCCAGGATGGCCCCCGGTGATCCACAGATCCTGGAATCTGTGCCCTTGTGTGATGCCCTCCCTTTAGTGCAGACTAGACTTAGAAACTTGCTTCTAATGAATTAAATACAACCAAAGGAATGGGATGGCACTCCTGAGATTAGGTTACAAAAGGCCTGTGGCTTCTGTCTTGGCTTCTCTCTCTTACTCTCCCCCCTTGCTCTCTTCAAGGAAAGGCAGCTGCCATGTGGTCCGTTGCCCTATGGAGAGATCTACGGGTCAAGAAATTGATGTTTCCAGCCAACCAGGACCTGAGGGCTGCCAACAGCCATGTGAGTGAGCTTGGAAGTGCATCCTCTCCAAGTCGAGCCCTCAGATGACTGCAGCCCCAGCCAACCCCTTCACTGCATCCTTGGGAGAGGCGCCCAGCGAAGCCTTGCTCAGATTCCTGACCCGCAAACATGGTCAAGTGAATGCTTGTTGTTTTAAGCCACTAGGTTTGGAACTAATTTGTTATGCAGCACTAGATAACTAATACAATTACTCTGGCTAGTGTAGATAATGCACTGGGGAGAGGAGGTAAGAATGGAAACAGCTGCAGTAGCTATAACTCTATGAGAAAATCAGTAGCCATAATAGTAAGTATGGACTGGGCTTGGTGGCTCACATCTAAAATCCCAGCACTTCAGGAGCCTGAGGCAGGTACATTGCTTGAGCACAAGAATTCAAGACTGGGCAACAGGCTGAAATGCCGTCTCTACAAAAACGACAGAAACTAGCCAGACATGGTGGCAAACGCCTGTACTCCTAGCTGCTTGGGAGACTGAAGTGAGAGGATCGCTTGAGCTCAGGAGGTCGAAGTTGCAGTGAGCTGAGATCATGCCACTGCACTCCAGCCTAGGTGATAGAGCAAGACCTTGTTTCAATTAAAAAACAAAACAAAACTAAAATGCCCACAAGCAAAATCAGCTCTTTCTTTTGCTATCTTCCATCGTTGCCAATGGCATTCATCCAAAGTGACATTCAATAAAGATTATTTGGTTGGTTGCACTATGGTATACTCAGGGTAGTATGTGGTTGAATTCCTCCAAGCACAGATGGTGGGTGTGTAAGGGGAAAGCTGGGCTACATGCCCATTCTTCACCTACCTTTTCTCGTGTTGAGCACCACTAAGTTCAAGGCCATACCCCTTGGCCAGAGCTGGAGGGCACTGCTTGTCTGTGAGCATCTAAATGTCAACCTGGGCGGATAGACTGGTCACCACTGTCACATTAGGAGGGATGTTTGAATGGAAAGAACATTCTAGAGACAGAAAACAAGTAATTCTGGACTCACTCCAGCTCCCAAAGTTCTATAACATAAGAGGTGAGCTGGAGGTTAGCCTCAACATATCTTTTTCTTTTCTTTTGTTAATTAATATTTTAAATAGAAATGAGGTCTTGCTATGTTGCCCAGTCTGGTCTCAAACTCCTGGGCTCAAGCAATCCTCTTGCCTCAGCCTCCCGAGTAGATAGGATTACAAGTGTGCACCACACAGATACTATTATAGCTTCAAAATTTTTAAAGCAAGTGTAACAAAAGTCAAGAGTGCAACTGCTGATGTCAGAATTCCTATGTTTCTTCCCAGCAGAGCCCAAGCTTGATCCTCTCTGGGGACCTGGCTGGTCAGGGATGGGCAGGTCCTGTTTTAGCAGCTTCACCTTCAGAGGAATACAGGGCAGTCCAGTCTCACGCTGGAAAACTTGCCCTTACAGGAGATATTCTAGCAGATTTTGTGATTCCAAGTGATAGGCAGAGAAGAGGAAAAGCAAGGAGGTTCGTATTTATGAAGGAGGAAGTAGAGCAGGAGATGGCCATGGAAGCTCACTTCTGGCTCCAACAGTCTAGTTTGTAGCACCCTGATCCTGCCGATGTCTCATTGGAAAGCTGGACAAAATGCCAAAGCATCTGTCTGAAGAGACCTGGGAGCTAGAACTTGGCCAAGGTCCCAAGGAAAGAAGAACACATTGATGTGAATCAGTGGGCGTTTGACACAAAAGCAACCCACATTGTGAATGTTCAATAGCCACCTACAACGACTCCACTGGACAGCACAGGCAGAGCTTGTACAGTTTCCCATACACAATTTCTATGCAAGGAAAACTTTCCAGGCATATGAGAAAGTAGGACCAAAAGAAAAAAAAAGTAGGCAGTAGAAACAGATCCAGGTATGTGAATGATCAGAAATAGATTTTTAAATACTAAGATTCATATATTCAAGAAATTAGAAGACATGGGAATTTAGCAGAAAACTCAATACACCAAATGAAAATTCCAGAACTGAAAAACACGATAACTGAAATTAAGAGCTGAATAGATAGATTTGACAGCAGATTCGTAACAGTCAAATAAAAGATTAGGAAACTGGAAGATTGGCCAATACAAAAATCCAGAATAAAAAATAGAGAATTTATAACGGTATAAAATACCAAAAAAAAAAAAAAANATGTGACATGGTGAAGTGGTCCAATATACATACAACTGAAGTGCTACAAGGCAAGGAGAAAGAGATTATGGTGGAAACAATATCTGAAGATTTCTCAGGTATCATGAAACCCACAGAAGCAAGAGGCTCAGTGAACCACAAGCAGGGTAAATACAAAGAAAACCATACCTAGAGAACATCATGGTAAAATGTTGGATATCAATAGCAGTGATAAAAACCTTTGGAGCATCCAGAAAAAATTTAAAGGGCATATTAACTTCAAAGGGGCAACAGCGAGACATATACACAGCTGATTTCTCAGCAGAACAGTGAAAACAGAAGATAATGGCATGACATAGTCACAGTGCTGAAAGGAAGTGTTTGTACAGAATAAACAAGAAGGAGAAGAGAGATCTGAGGCTGTTTATTTCTACAAAAGAAAAATAAACTGGTTGTTTCTCAATGACTTATACTGCTTTAATGGGAGTTTTTATTTTTCTGTTTTCACCTTTTTGTATCTTCACTGCCTACTAATTTTTTGTCCTCATTATGTAACTGAGATAAAGCATTGCATGTATTCTAATTCCAAGAAAATAAGTTAATATTTTCCTAATTAAATCTTGAGTATCATTTTTATGTATTTTATTAGTGGGACTTTCCTCCTATGAAACGCTTACAAATTAATGAGGTCGTTGCCGACATTAACTACACATTCCAGTGACTAATTAGAGTGGTCCATGGTTTCTTTCCTCCTGCCACACTAAAGTATTTCATTTGCATGGCTAGTGAAGCCATTAAGAGTCCCAGGATTTTAATTAAGTCTGTCTGAGTAGGGATCCTCCTCCGCGTCCTACTCACTGTGTGATCTCAGGCGACTTAATGTCTCCAAACCTTGATTTCATGGAGGACAATCATAGCCATTCCTAGGAATTTGTGAGACATAGAGGAGATTATCCATGTAAAATTCTTGGCACAGTGAAGATTTTGTTTTCTCCAATAGACATAGAATCCACATGTTTCTAATAAAACTTGGCAATACTAGCAGAAAAGGCAAGCTTTTCTGGCAAACATACACCATCAGTAACGAGCTGATGACACCCATGACAAGACGTGCCCACTATTACGAGGCCTGCTCCTATGGGACAGCTGCGCACGGAATAGCGTTGATGTGTCCCAGATGGCAACAGATGGTTTGTAAAATTGGGGAAGTGGGAAGGAAAGGTTGATAAAGCAACCCCGCTTTGTGAAATGTCTGCCCTCAGGGGACACGGAGTAACCCAGGGCATCCCTGCTTCTTGGGATTGCTAACACCTCCCGCTTCAACCTCTGCAGTGTGAGCACATCTGTTTGAACGCTGGGCTTCCTCCTGTTCCTGAGTGATCAGGTGCAGCCACATGAAAGTAAAGCCTAGTTCTGGCTTTGGGTTTCTGGTTCTTTCATCCCTTCCTCCATCCCTAAGCTCCATTTCTCCTCCACAGTCAGGAAAAATGAATTAAAGCTGAGAGTAAGGGGCGGTGGTGGTGAATTCTTAAGTAATCCTTTCAAGAACTATTCTTGGGGAGAGGGGGTTAAACGGTTCTCTAAAGTTCATTTTCAGTTCCTCGGTATCACTACAGAATCCAGAGAAACATGGTATGATTTTTAAAATTATCTTTTTCAGAAACTGATAGGCATCATATACAAGGATTAGATTCAACTTTGTGATTCTAATTTCTCTAAATAGTGTGTCATCTGAAATGTGATATAAAAAATTCAAGTTCTAATTTTATTGAACCAAATAATGCATACTTAGGATCTTGATCTTTCCTTCTTCTCTTTTAATCAGTGAAATGTTTCGTTTATGGAAGCATAACACAGAATACAGAAAATATACATATCAAAAGTGTGTATGAGTATAAAAGTATACCCTTGATGATTTTCTCAATGAAAATTCCATGTAAATCATTAAAATAGTAACCTACCAGATTACTATATCTTCAGGTCCCAGGGCCTGGAAAGCTGAGGGGCATGGGGCTCGCTCTGTTCACCCCATTCCGTCTCACCACTGCTTAGCCTCCACCAAAAAGCCTCGACTTTTATCTGTTTTAAGGATTGGGGTTGGGCACTAGATTTTGTTGTAAGCAAAGGAGAGGTTCTGATGTTAAAAAAAAAAATTTTTTTTTTTGTTAACCATCTCATCTTGAGGTTCAGAGTTCCTTCCTGTTCATAGCTCAGGACATGGGATGTGCCGTCACAAGACAAAGACACTGAGCCAAGACCAGGTGACAGGTGGGGCTCTAGGGTGAACACAGGGTCCAACGTGGGCAGGAGACCTTAACACAGAAGCAGGGCATATCCCAGCACCAGATCCCTGGTCAAGAGTCAAAAAATGGACATGATATCAGCATTGGAGCAGAGACTTCGTCTGTCTGAGTCATTGCCTTCCACAGTGGTTTGCATTATACTTTTGTAAAAAATCCTGGTCTTCTCCAGAATCTGCAGGTTAAATCCACGGAGTTATTCAAATCCAAAGCACACCGCTCCATTCCAGGCAACAGCTGTGGGAGGTTTCAGTTCCAGGTCTCCACACATGATTCAGCCAAAGTTCCCAGAAATGGTACGGGTACTTCCCAGGCAGTCTGGATCCTGTGCCCAGCTCTGCAGAGTAGATGTCATTCTGTTCTCTGTTATGGAATGCAAATTTACCCTTGTCCTCAATTTCTCCACATTGAATGTCCTCATCTCCTGTTCCCTCCATGCACTTAGGGACGTGTTTCTTGGCTCTGAGCCTGTGAAGCACTTTGTTGTGCTGTTATAACCTCTTGAGTGTGTTGTCCCCTCTGTGACTCTTATATATACCTTTCCCCACAGGCGTCCACACAATTGCAAGAATATACACGTAGTGGTACTGCTTTTCTATTTTCCTTTCCCACAGCCTTTCCTCTCCCTTCGAGAGTAGTTTTCCCTAATGAGATTAGAAGGCATGCTTTCTTTATTCTGTTTTTCAGAAAATAGTTCTGCAATTCCTTTGGAGGCTACCATCTGAAATGCATTTGTACTGCCCTGTTTTTTATCCTTTTGCCTCCTACAGCACAAAGAAAATCAATCATTCGATTCCTCCTAGTCATTTTCTGAGAGACCACAGTCTCCAAATACTAAAATAGGCCCTGTGAGGATAATATAAAGGACATAAGAGATGAGATGTGGTCCCTGCCCTTGAGTATATGGTAAGAGAGCCGGAAGAACTCTGTTGATCAATACCTGATACAGCCAGGATGCAGCTCAGTATTAAATCATTCTTTCAGGCTGGGTGCAGTGGCTCAAGCCTGTAATCCCAGCACTTTGGGAGGCCAAGGTGGGTGGATCACCTGAGGTCAAAAGTTCAAGACCAGCCTGACCAACATGATGAAACCCCATCTCTACTAAAAATACAAAAAAAAAAAAAAAATAGCCAGGCATAGTGGTGTGTGCCTGTAATCCCAGCTACTCAGGAGGCTGAGGCATGAGAATTGCTTGAACCTGGGATGCAGAAGTTACAGTGAACTGAGATCGTGCCACTGCACTCCAGCCTAGGTGACAAAGCCAGACTCTATCTCAAAATAAATAAATATGTAATAATTCCTTCAGTTCCCAGAGCACTTGAGTAGCATCTATGGAAGAATGCTTTCTGCAACCCCTATTTTTTTGAAAAAGGAGTTTTTACCACTTTTCCAGTAACTTCGAACCATTGCCTCAACAGTCAGAAACATAACAGAGTCTCAGGTAAATGTTTGGAAACAGACAAATGGGTGGGTGGATAGATGGTTGGGTGAGTGAATACTCATCCATAAATACATGGATAGGAAGATGGATGGATGGATGCATGCATGCATGGATCGGTGGATTGACAGGTGGATGGATGAGTGGATGGATGGCTGGATGGATGGATGGATGGATGGGTTGGTGGGTAGATGGATGGACAAATGGATAGGTGGATGGATATATGAACTACTTTACTTGATGTTGGATATCCTAGTTAAGAGATAGTTTGGTGCAGTAGCCTAGTGTGGCTGTGTGAATATGAAGAAGTTATTTAACTTAACTTTTTTATCTTTTTTACTCCTTTGTAAAACAGATACAAAACAGATCCATGATCTCCTATATGCAATCCTTGTGGATTTGTTAGGGATTCAGACATTGGCAGGTTTCAAAGGGGTGATGTAATCCATATATACCTCCAGTTGGGTCTAAGGCAGCACCACAAAACAAGAACACTGATTATTTTTATTGAGTAATGTAAAGAGTAACTTAATGGTCTAAAAAGAGACTAACCATCCTAAAGTCTTTTCAGTTTGGTTTTGTCACCAAATGAGATATGACCAACTTTTCGTTTCCAGAGCATTTTGGATCTTAGCATTGAATGTAAGAAAATGTGAATTTGTCTTCTCTACATTTTAGAGTTTGTTTGAGGATTCCCATAAGATTATAAGCACATACTGGTTTATTCATTTATTCTCCACTTTCCCCACAATATTAACTATAACCATCATAAACGTGAGGGCCGTATTAGAAAAATTCTATGCCTACACCTGAGCAGGTGTTCAACTAAGACAAGTGGTATGAAGCTCGGAGTGAGGGCTGGAGTATCCTGACTCCTGCACTTCCCTCCCCCACACGCTGCAGCTGCAGGTCCACGCTCTGAGCTCAGCAGCACACCGATTTCTATATAAGCACTCCCTTTCCCTCCTTGCCTTCCATGACATGGCATCTTTCTGGTTTTTCTTCTTCATCTCAGGCTTCTCTTAGATTTCCTCTTCCTCCTTCTTATCCCTTAAACGTCAGTGCTTTATAGGTTTCTGCCCTCAACCTCCTCTCTTTGAGCTTGTGGAGAACTCTCTGCTGGTTACCTCTATGATTTTCAACCCAAATCTGTCCTTGAGCAAGGGCTCTCATGAGCTTCAGGCTCAAGTGTGCATCACCTCTGGAATGTCTGAAAGCACCCTAATTCCAACGTGTCCAAAGAATCCACCTCATTATGCCCAAACCTGATTCTCAACCTGTGCTCTCTTATTAGTGAATGCACTATTATTCACACAGGCCAGAACCTGGGAGGCAACTCTTCCTCTTTCCCTAAATCAGATCTGCCCCCAATTCTCCAGCAATGCTGTGTTTATCCATCTCTCATTACATCTCTACTGTTCCTTTTACCTCCCTCATTCATGTTCCTATTATAGGTTCTCTGATTTTATGAAGCTATTCTCAAGAGGTGATTCAGGGACCCCTAGGGATCTCCAAGGTCCTTGCAGGTATCTGCAAGTCATATCATGCATGGACCAAACCCATTCAAAGTTCAAGAGTAATTAATGGTTTTTAATGTAAGGAATTTAAATGAATTGATATGGTTTCAGATTCCCCTTTGCAACTAACCTTTAAGAAACTACCATCTGTTGAATGTTTGTGTGATATCAAATAATAGGCACAATTATCTGAAAAGACTATTAAAATATTTCTCCATTTTCCAGCTATACGTCTCCGTAAGTCCAGATTTTCTTTGTGTACTTAAACTAAAAAGCACTCACAGCAGACTGACTGAAAGCAAATGAGACTCTATCAGGCTTCCATTAGACCACACTTTAAAGAGATTTGCAAAAATGTAAAGCAATGGCATCCTGTTATCCTACTATTTTGGTTTTTGAAAATAGAGTTCTTTTTTATTTTTAAAAATGCTATGTTAACATTAATGTTATTTTTAATGAGTTAAATAATTTTAAAATCTTCTGTTTTAATTTCTAATTTGGCAAACATAGATAGGTACAACCACAAAACAAAAACTCTTTAGTATCCTCAATATTTTTTGTGTATAAAGGAGCCCTAAGACCAAAATGTTTGAGAACCTTTCTTTGCTTTACCAAAACAGCCTTGTGACCAATCTCGTTCACCACTGTTGAATCCACCCTGCAGCCAAAGTGACTCTCCTGCAGGGCAATGTCATTAAACAACACCCATAATAAAACTCTTGAGAGGGTCCCCATTGCCCTGAGCTAGATAGTAGGCAGGGTCCTCCACAACCCTGCAAACTTCCCTCTCTTCCCTCTCAATCCCCAGCCATGGGCCTTTCCACATATGTTCACTGCGTCTAGAATGTTCTTTTCATTCTACCATCCCTTCTGTTTTCTGCAGAATAGGATCTATCATAAGGCCAGCTCCCTTAATGTTAGGAAGATGTGTGTCAGCGAACCAGGGTATCACTTTTTTTTTTAATCATGCCAGATGGTTCTGTCTTTATTTTCATATATTGCACAAAAGACCAGGGCTTCCCTCAGAAAGGAGTACATTGGTAGGCCACCTACCATTGATGACCAATAGCTTTAATCCCAAAAAGTCCACAAAAGATGACTCTCTTTTTATTAAATTAAATAAAATTGTATTTAAAAATTACAATAAATTTTATGAAATCATCTCTCAAAATGTTTTCAAACATTTTGGCCTGTCACCCACTGTACTTCCCTATCACAGCACTTATCACAGTGAATAACCTGAAATTGCTCTTGTAATTATCTTTCTCTCATTTGATGCTAAGGATACGAGATTGGGAACTGTGTCAGCCCTGTTTAATGCTGTGTGTCCAATACCTAGTGGAATGAAGGCTTTGCACAGAGTAAACCAAAAATCAAATTCTAACCCCCTATCCCCCAACATCAGAATCAACCCCACCTCTCAGCCAAGGTATTCCAAAGTTGACCTGAAAACTGGTTTAGGCCATGACAGGAAGGCAGGGTCAAATATGCCTCATTTTATGCCCTCCTTACTTTTGAAATTCAGAAAAAGCCAACCAGCATTAACATCGATACGGACTTTAAGACTATTAAGAAACATTTAGAATCTATTCTCTCTGAAGCCTGCTACCTGGAGGTTTCGTGTGCATGATAAAACTTTGTTCTCCGCAACCCCTTATTGTAACCCAGACACTCCTCTCTGTCGGTAATAACTCTTTCAATCAATTGCCAATCAGAAATCCTTTCAATCTACCCATAACCTGGAAGTCCCTCCCTGTTAAAGTTGGCCCACCTTTTTGGACCAAACCAATGTATATCTTACATGTATTTGACTGATGTCTCATGTCTCCCTAAAATGTATAAAACTAAGCTGTGTCCCGCCTTGGGCACATGTTCTCAGGATCTCTTGAGGGCTGTGTCACAGGCCATTGGTCATCCATATTTGGCTCAGAATAAATGTCTCCAAATATTGTACAGTTTGACCCTTTTTGTCAACAATAATAACTGTTTATTAGTTAAAGAAAAGTAGATAAGGGAAGCGAGACAAAATTGGTCCCAGCAGAAACCAGAAGAGTTATCTGGAGAATAAACGAAGGGAAATTTTTCTAATCTTAGAGTGGAGATTGAGGCCTTGCTCCGACTTTTCAGGTACTGTTGCCATGATTATTGCTGAATATTCAAATACTTTATATCTTACCTGGAAGGTTTTACGGGAGGCACAATTTAAAAGTTAAATTCCATTCAGAGATTTATATTGATCTGGTTAAAACAATTTAAGAGCTTTTTAAGTTATAAAATTGCCTAGTAGATATTTTTGAATTATCTTTAAACATTATTATCTGGAGGATTTTGATAAGCACAAGAGTATAATCCTGAATTTTACACATGACCCTTTCTTTATAGTATACCTCAGATTTCAGGAACCCTTGATTTTTATGACACCTGGAGACTATTTGCAGTCGCCTTAAACATTATATGTGCATAACAGAAAAGAATAGGCTTCTTTTTAAAACTGCATGTCAGTTCCCTGCCAACATTTTAGAAAGAATCAAGCCTGAATACTTAAAGATACAGCTCTAGCCATGTGAATTTTAGATGAGGGAGGGGGGAATATCTCTATTTTTCTTGAAGATTTTAAATTATTATTTGGGTTCGTGTTTCTCAAGTTAAAAAACAAAACACAATAGTGTTTATTATTTAGGTCCTATTATCACTCTTCTACTCAAAAAAGAAAAGGAAGAAAAGAATAAATCAAAAGGCAGCTCTGGATTAATCAAGCCATGAAAAGCCTTCCAGATAAAAGTCTCAGTTTCAAAAAATGGTTTAATATCTTCATAAAATGAACATAGAAATGCTTCTGAAATTGGATTGTGACATATTTCATAAAGTTTATTGAGCCAAGACTAAATTAAATCTAAAATATCAGAACTGCCACCCAGCCCACTCTGTGCTGCTCAGCTGAGCCTCCCTCACCAGAGAGACTCCTAAGATTTGGGCTCCTTGATCAGCCCCACACAGAACCACTGAGCACAACTGCATATTCCCTAGAAAGGCATGGCTGGGCTGAGCCTTTGATGACCTGGTTTCTTACAAAGCCCCAGCTAGACATTGGCAAGGCGGCTCATTTCTATCCAGTGTGAATCTGGGATGGTCTTGCAATAATAATATAAAAACTTGGCCAGTGAATTACCAAGTCTTCTATTTTCTGTATTCTGATGCTTTGACATCATGGGGACCTGCTGAGCCTGGAGGAACTGTTCTCCCCTCCCCAGCCCCAAGGACTAGCTGATTCCTAGAGGGAGTAAAGGACCCCTGTGAGTACACCTTTCATAAGCAAAACCACCAACCCAGAGCCCACACCCCACCGCCTCCGCTATGAAGCTCTCACACTCTGGGCCACTATCCTGCTACCCCATCACCCCAGGGCGGGTACCAGACAACCAGGGAGAGCCCCTGTACCCCAGAGCCCACTGAAATGACTCATACTCGCCGATCCCAAGCCTGCTTACCCTGCCTCACCTGTCCCTTCCCACAAAAACAAAACACAATAAAAGCTCTCGCCCACAGTACCCTCAATTCCTCTGCCTATGGCCTCTCTTGGTGTTTCCATGTATGGCACCTCTCTCCTTGGGAGCTTTAAGAAACAAACTATCTTCTCAGTGGCAGTTATGTTCTTATCTGTTGGCCTTACCATGCCTCAGATTTTCTCCTACTGCACTATATTTCGAAACAGCTAGGGAAATAAATTTTCTTTCAACATGTATTAATACACAGAAGGAGCTAAGATGAAGGGAGTCGCCCAGTAAGGAAGCTCTGTCCTTTAAGCACAGACCAAAGGGTCTGGACACAGCATTTCTGGCTTGATTTCATGGGACCTCCCTGGCCGTCTCTGCTGGCTCACAGCACCCAGTTGCTCAAGCTTCCCTGTCTAAACACTTCCCCACACAGTCCCAGTGACTGGAGCATTCGGATCCTCTTTTGGGCTGTCTTGAAGTTGATGATAATCTCCATCTTCCTGAGTTAGGCATTTTTTGATGAAGTTCTTGACAGGAACATGCTTGCGCCCGTCACAGCTAGTAAACCCCGAGCTGATGAGGAAAGTAAGTGCTGATACCTGTGGCTGAGGACTGTTCTCACACCCCAGACAGTTCATGTGGACTCCCAGAAATAACTGGTTACATTTATTCTTGCTTTAGGACAAAGAACAATGGGAAATATCCTTTTTTTAATTTACCAAGTAGTTGATATATTTTCCTCACCCCAGCTTTATTGAGGTATAATTAACAAATAGAAATTGCATATGTTGAAATCAGCATGTTGAAGAGATGTTGGCACCCCCATGTTCATTGCAGCACTATTCACAATCAATAAGATATGGAAGCAGCCAAGATGTCCACAACAGATGGATGGATGAGAAACGTGGTCTATATACTCCAGAGAATACTATTTAGCACTTAAAAAGATGAAAATCTTGTAATTTGAGACAACATGATAAACCTGTAGTACATTTATGCTGCATGAAATAAGCCAGGCACAGAAAGGCAAGTATTGCGTGGTATCACTTATATGTAGCATCTTAAAAAGTTGAACTCACAGAAGTAGAATGATGGTTACCAAAGGCTGGGGAGAGGAGCATGTGAAGAAACAAGAGATGTTGATCAACAGGTACAAAGCTTCAGTTAGACAAGGACGACCAAGCGTTAGTGATCTATTGCACAGAGTGGTGACTATAACAAATAATAATGCACTGTATGTTTCAAAATTGCCAAGAGAGTATCAAAATATTTTTACCACAAAAAAATGGAAAGCATGTCAAGCAATGAATTTGTTGATGAGCCTGAATTAATCATTCCACATTGTAAACATATATCAAAACATCACATTGTACCCCGTAAATGTGTAGAACTATTTGTCAATTAAAAATAAAATTTTTAAAATTAATATTAAAAATTACATATATTTTTGATATACTTACATATTATGAAATTATCAAATCAAGCAAATTAACATTTACATCACTTTATATTTTTTTGGGTGGTAAAAACATTGAAGATCTACTCTCAGTCAATTTCAAATATACAATGAAGCATTATTAACCATTGTCACCATGTTGTGCAATAAATCTCCAGAACTTATTTATTCTCCGTAACTGAAAGTTGTACCCTTTGACCGAGATCTCCCCATCCCTCCCAAAACATCCAGCCTCTGGTAAACACCATTCAACTTTCTGCTTCTGTAATTGAAATGCAGCTTAGTTGCTCGGTGAATTTAGAGTCCAGTTAAAAAAAGTAAAGTCTGATACGAAAAAAAGTGAATGTGTTCCTAAGCTAGCTTGGGTAAGAGGCATAGATGTCCTGCTATACTGCTAAACCTTTGGAGCAGAAAACGGGCACTTTTATAAGGTGACGGGGTGGGGAATGAGCAATGGCAGGTTCCCCTGTTAGGTTGGTGCCTTGCCTATCGACAGTTGAGTTGGCACCTTCCTGGGCAGATGAAAGTTGTAAAATGGCCAAGCAGGCATGCTTTCCATATGCCCTCTAGTGGATCAAAGTTCCGAGACAACCCCCTAGAGGTGAAAATTCCGTGGGTTATGCTTTGGTCTGCAGATTGACTGTCAGCTCTCCAGGAGAGAGCCATCTTGGAGCGCATAGTTAGATGCCCTGTAAGGAATGTCTCGTCACGGCGGAGGTGAAAGGTCACATTTGCATTTCGGAAGGGCTAGGTAAGAAATAGGGAGCTGGGGAAATGAGAAAAGAACAGATAGAGGGAAAGCTAATTAAACCACCTCTTAGAAAAATGGGGGTACTTGATTACACTTCTCTGAGTTGGACTTTCTTAGATTCCACAGATGAGTAGGATCATATACTTGTCTTTCTATGCCTGGCTTATTTCATTTTGCATAATGCCCTCCAGGTTTATCTATATTGTCCCAAATGATAATATTTTGTTTCTTAGGCTGAATAGTATTCCACTGTGTATAATACTATATTTTCCTTACCCATTAGTGAACAATATTCTGTGATTATGTCATACCGTATTGTGCCGTGTTGTACTATCCTACTTGCCAGGGACCTTAATATCTCCTTACTCTCTGTTTGCAATAACATTTAGTCTAGGCTCCCAGGAAGGACCTAAGTATGTGTGCATGTGGCTTTGTTTTGCACAACCTTCCACATCTTGTGGAAATAAGGAGTCATAACAGGAAAATCTCTCTTCATGCTGAGCCCTCAGTGTTTGTCAATGAAGATTCCATTACTCCTGTTTAGCATGTTTTAGAAATGGTGGCTTAGAGCCAGAGCTCCAGAGAGTGGGATTGCAGGACTCCTTTATTCTAACTTGTCAATGCTGTGGTGTAGGACTTTACCATAGGTGGAAATATGAGGGCAGCTAGATGACCTGGGGCCCAGTCCTGTCATAGGATGAAATGGGGGTCAGCTCAAGATACAGGTCACAAAGACCTTGCTGATAAAGCAGGTTGCAGTAAAAAAGCCAGCCAAAACCTATCAAAACCAAGATGCACTCTGGTCATCCTCACTGCTCATTATACACTAATTATAATGCCTCAGTACTGGGAATTTTCCGCTCCTTTATCAGGAAACTCCTGAATAATCCACCCCTTGTTTAGAATGTAATCAATAAGTAATGATAAGTATAAACAGCTTGAGTAGTTCATGCAACTGCTCTGCCTGTGGAGTAGCCATTCTTTATTCCTTTATTTTCTTAATAAACTTGATTTCACTTTATGGACCCACCTCAAATTCTTTCTTGTGTGAGATCCAAGAACCTTCTCATGAGGTCTGGATAGGGACCCCTTTCTGGTAACAACCCTGTACTAGAAAAAGGGAACAGTGCTGTTAAGTCCCCATTGGAGGCAGGATTTCAGGATGTTATTCCATTTCTGTAAGTATAAGAAAATATACACTTTGGTCTTTGTTCGTGGCTCCTGGCACACAGCTCCTAAAACCCACGGAGTCTCCTGAGTGATGAGTGTCTTTTATATGCTGATGTGAGATGACTGGTGGGTGGGGCCCTGGATAGCTTCAGGATAGTGCCAGAAAAAGCAACCCTGGAATTAGAGGGTTAGAACTTTCAGTCCCACCCACTCTGGGGAAGGAGAGAGGGGCTGGAAATTGAGTTCAGCCACCAATGCCCAATGACTTAATCAACTATGCCTATATAACAAAACCTCTATAAAACCCCTAAATGATAGGGTTCAGAGAGATTACGGATTGGTAAATGCTCGATGTGCTGGAAGATGAGGTGCCTTGGAGAGGGCACGAAAGCACCGTGTCCCCATACCATTCCCTATGCATTCTTCCATCTGGCCATTCTTTTTTTTTTTTTTTTTTTTTGAGATGGAGTCCAGCTCTGTCACCCAGGCTGGACTGCAGTGGCATGATCTTGGCTCACACAACTTCCACCTCCTGTGTTCAAGCGATTCTCCTGTCTCAGGCTCCCGAGTAGCTGAGATTACAGGCACAAGGCACCATGCCTGGCTAATTATTTTTGTATTTTTAGTAAAAATGGTGGTTCGCCATGTTGGCCAGGCTGGTCTCAAACTCCTGACCTCAGGTGCTTCGCCTACCTCAGCCTCCCAAAGTGCTGGGATTACAGGCATGAGTTACCACACTTGGCCCCATCTGGCCATTTTTAAGTTGTATCCTTTATAATAAGCCGGTAAACATAAGTAAACTGTTTTCCTGAGTTTTGTGAGTTGTTCTGCAAATTCTCAAACCTGGTAGTTGGGGGAGGGAGGATATCAAGGGAACCCCTGAGTTCGTAGCAAGCTGGGCAGAAGTATGAATAATCTAGGCACTCCACTGTGTCCTGTGGGTCTGAGCCCTTGACCTTTGGGTCTGCAATCACTCTAGGAGTTAGTGACAGGATGAGATAAATTGTAGGACATCCAGTTGGTGTCCATAGAGTTGGGGGAGTAGTGTTGAAAAAGATACCATTACTTGAGGTCAGAGAAAGAACATGAAAATTTCAAACTTAAAACAACCCTGTAGGTTAACTATTATATTACAAATTTGTAAATGAAGAAATTGAAACAAAGAGACTAAGAAATTGCCAAAGTTACAAAGCTGATAAGCACTTAAACAAGGATTTGAACTTGGATCTGTTTGAATCCAAAGCATTCCTTGTTCTCCTCACAAACCAGGCAACCCTTATGTTGGCAGGTGATGCTGGGCAATTACCCAAACATTGCCAACATCTCTACTTTAACAAGCATGGAAGGAGCATGGGTTTGGCCATTTAACTCCTCTGAAGTCCCAACCTGCCTCCTAAGGATGCCATGAGGGTCAGGTGAGACAGAGAAATCAGTGTCCACTTGTAAAGTATGTTTATTATAATCATGTCATCTTTGTTATAAAATGTATTAGCATCAGTTTCTCAAGATTCACACATGGCAGACTTCTGCACTGCCTCTATACCACCGGCAAGAGAGCCCAGCATAGTTCCTTGGTTTTAAGGTTGTAATTTGCAAAAGAATCATCCATCTGTGGCATGCCTCTGGTCAGGTAGAGACCAGTACTGATGTCCTTTAATTACATATGTTAGAAACCACAGCTAATTCAGGACAAGCTAAAACATTTGAAATAAATACCAGAGTGGCCAA
>NW_016107368.1:8484507-8490767 GCF_001604975.1 Cebus imitator
AAAAAAAAAAAAAAAAAAGCAAAGCAAGATGTTTAACGTCCCCCTTTTCTCAAATACTGGATTCAGACATGACTGTTCTGATTCCATTCAAAGAAAAAGTCAATTCCATGTAATGGGAATTTCATATAAATTATCAATCAATTTCATTAAAACTTCTGGACATCACTTGGACATTGTTCATATCCATTGACATTTAAATCTCACAGGGGCACAGAGCTGGGGGAAAATATGAGAAGTGCAAGAGAAAAATTTGTCTAACACAGGGGTGAATGAATGAACAAGTAAATAGATGTGGACCTTCTCTGACTTAACTGCAGGGAGGTCTACATGTGGAAACTCAACCTACAAGGTGTTATCAGGAATTTCTCCTTACTTTAGTAAGAATATCTCAGTTTAGTGTGTGGCCCGTCTTTCTTTAACTAAATATTGGTGTGTAACTCATTCTACTTTGTTTGCTCTGCTATTCAATGCATTGAGAAAAGGCACTAATCATGTATCCTTCAAACTTTACCAAAATATTGCTATATTTCAAAACCCCATATTTGGACAGGAGGTTCTCAGTCACTTACTTACAATGGAGAATGTGTTACTGAATGACGTTTTTTGCACTGCATTTGTTACAATTCTATCTTCAGGACTCTAACTTATAGAGGAAGAAAACATTACATTCATTGAGAACCTCCTCTATGTCACTATCTCCATTTACACTCATCAGTGAAATAATGTGTTGGTCCAATTAGTCAAACAAGCCACATTCTTTACTGAACAGTAGTTAAATGCTGGGGGCACAAAGATGCATAAGACAGCCCCTGACATCAGGTGACTCTGACCAGTAGGGACAGATAGGCATGTTTTTAAAAGAGATATACTAAAAAAGGGCCAAAAAACACTAGAGGAGATTCTAATCATAAAATTATGTTCACAGGACTAGGAAGCTAAAAAGTAGAACAAGCTGGGTTTATATGAAAAGAATTGAAAAGAGGCTCACAAAGAGATATTTGCACATTCGTTTTCATTGCGGTATCATTCACGACAGCCAAGGTATGGAGGCAACCTAAATGTTCATTCTCAAATGAATGGATGAAAAAAAAATGTGGTATAGGAAGTAAATTGTGAACCTTGAGGACGTTATGCTAAGTGAAATAAGTTGGTTACAAAAAGACAAACACTGTATTATTCCATTTATACTAGGGATCTAAACGAGTCAAGCTCATGGAGACGGAAAGCAGAATGATGGCTGCCAGAGTCATTAAATAACTCTTTGTTTTCCCTTCATTAGAATGGAAAGAGTTGTTTAATGACTATGGAGTTTCATTTTTGCAAAATGAAAAAGTTCTAGTGATCTATTGTACAATGATGTGCTGTATCACACACTTTAAAATGATTATGAGGTTAAATTTAGGTTATGTGTTTTTTGCCACAAAAAAAAAAACAAAGTAGGACAAGATCAGAAATAACTTCACAAAGGTTGGGTCTGTCACTGAATGTTCCCAAGAACACCAGGAGGAGGAGGAGATTTTACAGCTAAGGAAGTTGAAGACCAAATTTCAAGTCCATGTGACACAGAAGATTGTGATTTTCCATTTCCACCTCCCCCATGTCTCTTCTGTAGGATACTAAATCCATATGATGCATCTTAAAAATTTTGCACGAGACAAATCAGAAAGCATAAAATTTCTAATGTATTCTTTTGCTTCTGCAAACCAAATACGAATGAAATCAATAATCAAAAACGAGGGGAAAATATAGTAAATATACTAAACATTTGTTTTTGTTTTCTTATATTTATTTACTTGCCTGTCAATAGAAATGACTAACTTTTAAAAATAAAACTATGAGCTTTTAAAACTGTAAAGTGAAAACCATTTTCCAGCCAAACAATGATTTCAAGCAAATGGAGTCCATTTACTGATGGTGGCTCCCAGAATGTTTTTATTGAATACAACCAACAGTGACAAGAGTCACACACACGTTGATTGCCTCCTCAGTAGGTAAGAGAATACAGGATTCTTAGAACACTGAAATAAGATCTAAAATATCATTTAATAAAGAGATATGTATCTTCTCTTTTAAAGCAGTATCTGGAATTTTTTAAATGACTATTTGGTCCAAAATGCCAAAATTGCTGAGACAGAGAAATCCTATACTATGCCATACTTTAATTGCTCTCTGTCCCACCCACGATGTCTTAGATCAATAGAAAAAATACGCAATGCTATTCCCTCCCAGGGAATATGTCTTCAGGAAGCAGACTGCTCATGGCTGGGAAATGCTTGTTTTCAACTGTGGTATTTTTGTAGGAGTGACACACAATTCATCCAAAAGAAGATAGAATGACAAACTGCAGGCAAAGAGGAGACCAAGTTCTTTTCAGAACTCTACACTGACATTTAAATCATATCAAAAAGACTGTAACAACTGGGAATTGGACCAAGATGGCACATTTTTTGATTTGCTACCAGATCCAGGAAGAGAACTGAGTCCAAATCAGTCCTCAAAAATGAATTCCTTGTAAGTAAACATTTTATTTAGTTTGATTTATCCCATTAAACGTTTCACTTCATATACAGCATAACAAGATGAAATTAAAATTAGAAAAAAACAATCAGCCCAGAAAATGATCCATAAGGAGGCAAATAGTAGGAAGTCAAACAAAGAAGTAAAATCTACTATATAAATTTATGCAACCATCCAGGTATGGTGGCTCATACCTGTAATCCCAGCACTTTGGGAGGCTGAGGTAGGTGGATCCTGAAGTCAGGAGTTCGAGACTAGCCTGGCCAGCATGGTGATACCCTGTCTCTACTAAAAATACAAAAATTAGCTGGGCATGGTAGTATATGCCTGTAGTCCCAGCTACTCGGGAGGCTGAGACAGGAGAGCCGCTTGAACCCAGGAGGCAGAAGTTGTGTGAGCCGAGATTGTGCCACTGCACTCCAGCCTGGGCAACAAAGTGAGACTCCATCTCAAAAAATAAATAAATTATGCAACCAAGAGTCACCCCCCATGAAATCAAACTGGCCAACTAGGGCTCCTTTATCTCATTGGCCCTCGCACGTACATGGGACAATTTCTTCCTATGGTTACCAAGTTGTCTCTGAGACATATCATGACATTCATTGATCATATATTTGTTTTCCCACTTGTTTTATTGTTTTTATGCTATTAAATCATGAACATTTGAGACTCTTGGTATGTGCTTTGCTGATCTACTGCTATGTATCACATGACCCTACAGTTTATCAGTTTAAAATATACACACATAGCATCTCCCAGTTTCTTTGGACAAGAAATCTGAGCATGACTTATTTAGGTCCTTGGCTCAGTCTCTTGCAAGACTCCAATCAAGTGGCAACTGGGCCTGCAGCCTCATCAGAAGACTCAAGTGCAAAATGATCTGGAAGAGAAATACATATAAGAAAATGTATGCTCAAGGCGGATTGTCTTGAACAGGGGGTATTATTAAATAACTGACCAGAGGACAGTTGAAGGTATGGGACAAAGCTTGAAGGCCAGCCTCAGATAAATAGAAAAAAGGGAATGTACAAAAAGTGTGAACAAGTCATCACACGAAAAAAACAAAACAGTGTTTAGCCTGTTTGAGGACTAATAAGAAAATCAAAGGGCTTCTGTGGGGGACGTAAGAGATAAAATAAATGAATCCAATAACAAAAGTGATTAAGATAGAGGCCTCTGAGGGCCACAGTGCCCAGTTTCAGAGTCTAGCTCTTCCTCCTTGATCCTAGGCAAATTATTTTACCATACTGTGTCTTCAGCGTCCTGCTATAAGCGGGACGACAGTAGTAACTTTTTTTTTTTTTTTTTTTTTTTTTGTGACGGGGGCTCTTTTTTTTTTTTTTTTTTTTTTTTTTTTTTTTTTTTTTTTTTTTTTTTTTGAGACAGGGTCTCGCTCTATCACTCAGGCTAAAGTACAGTGGCATGATCTCAGCTCACCTCAACTTCCACCTCCTGGGTTCAAGCAATTCTCATGCCTCCGCCTCCCGAGTAGCTGGGATTACAGGTGTTCACCACCAGGTCCAGCTAATTTTTGTATTTTTAGTAGAGATGAGGTTTCACCATGTCAGACAGGCTGGTCTTGAACTCCTAACCTCAAGTGATCTGCCCGCCTTGGCCTCCCAAAGTGCTGGGATTACAGGCATGAGCCACTGCGCCCAGCCAGCACCTGTCTTGAGTGTGAGAGCACACGCATGCTAGGGACTCTGCTCATCAGCTATCATTCCTACTACAGTGACTAATGCATTGGTACTTGTTATTATTCTGCAGATAGTCAGACACTACAGGAGAGCATGGGGGGAGGGGATAAGAGGCACGGAGTGACCATTTAGGGCAATTACGTCCTGAGTCTGTATCCATGGTGACCAGCACAGGGAGATGGTAGAGGCACTGGTCCAGGCAGGGGTTGACAGGACCAGCCCTTGCAGAGTTACAGTGAGGACCAAGAAACGTAGGCCAGGCCAGAGAGAACTAGGGGGCTTGGAGGCCAGTCTGGATGCCTGGACATGCGGTTGAGGGCAAGGCAGAACTTAGGGATTGTCTGCAACAGCCAACGGTGACATTTTTTTAAAAGGAGTTTGTAAATCTTTTCAACATCTAGTTCCTTCTCCTGTCTGTAGAGAGTGCTCAGTAAATGCTGAGGATTCAAAGGAAAATTAAATGCATTCCAGCCATCCTATGGCCCCCTCTCAGCAGAAGGTAGCATTTTAAAAATCAATTTAGCCCCATCAAAAATTTTTTAAAGGTTCAACATTTTACAACTTATTAAGATTTCCAAAAAGAAAGTATTGTCATAGTACACACACAAAAAAATACTCTTTAAAATTCCGCATCTGTCTCATTTGAAATGTCTCTCTCACACCTGCATTTCCCCAAACATTTTGTCCTTTCTTCTCTAAGCTTCCCAAACACACACAAATCCAGCTTACACAGGCCCCTGTTTCTCCCTCCTCCCTACTTGATTTTTTAACCTTTCTGTTTTTGTTTGAGGTTCCCTTTTTGTTTTGTTTTGGATTATTTGGGGATTTTTCCCCATTGTTCTGTTCCCACATTCCCTGGATTCTATTGGAAAAAAAAATAAAAGAGTAAAGCCAGCCATCTGACCCAGAAATCTTTCTTCCTCTCACTCTCCCTAACCCCCAGCTGCCTTGCACCCATCCTTGTAGTGGGGATGGTGATAACAGGGGCCACAGACCCCTAGAAATTAGTATCTTTTCTCCTCATCACATAAGTAACCCCTGATTTTTATTTCATCTAAATTGCTGAGCCCAAAACAAAATCAAATCCAATCCAAATACCTGTATTTACTTAACCTCAAATGGAAAGTACCAAGAAAAAAAAAATCTCCAATCACCTTGTGATCATTTTTAACTATAGCCAAACCCATGATAGAAAAGTCAGTTTCGTGTTTTCTAACTCTCTGATTGCCACTCACTTTGGAATTTTCCAGACTGGAAAGGTGGAATATAAACAGTAGGGACACTGACGTTTATGTCCAAAGCACTGGGCAGGGTAAAAGAAGGGAAATGACTTCTCAGTGTGCACAGGTTCCTATGGGTGTGCCCTCACACATGCCACCACACACACACATGCACAAACCATATGCATCACACATGCCAAACACACAGGCACACACCACGTGCCATACCCACATACCCATACACATACATACATATGCATATGCATGCATGCACACATATACACAACACACACACATACCCACACACATGCAAAAAAGCTATGTGCCAACTCTGTGTATTGAGGCTTTGGCAACTAAATAATCAATATGGATTTTTTTAACTACATACAAATTACCAAGAGAGTGCTTAAGCAGATCCCCATTAGCCATATAGAGATTTCCAGATTGTCTTTGCTCTTCAACCATGTTCTGTAGACTCCAGTTGTTTGCCATGAATACCGATCAGCTTTCACCTCATAGAGATTTTGCCTCAAAAGTTGGGTACATGGGCCGCATTGAAGCACCTCACATGGCTCCCCTATTTTGTGGACATGGCCAAAACTGAGCATCCAGCTTCAGCAGTTATGGTCAAAGCTCTATATTTAACTCCTTGTCACTTCCAGCCCATGCAAACTGTGCTTGAACACATCATCATCATCATTGCCATTATTGCCACCATCATGATCACCATGATCACCATCACCATCATCACCTTTCATCAACACTGTTGTCACCATCATCACCACCACCATCACCATCATTGCCACCACTACCACCACCACCATCA
>NW_016107368.1:8490922-8610809 GCF_001604975.1 Cebus imitator
CATCACCACCATCATCACCATCACCATCATCACCTTTCATCAACACTGTTATCACCATCATCACCACCATCATCCCATCATTGCCACCACTACCACCACCACCATCATAACCACCATCATCACCACCACCATCAGCATCGTCACCTTTCATCAACACTGTTGTCACCATCATCACCACCATCATCACCATCATTGCCACCACTACCACCACCACCATCATCATCACCATCACCAATATCACCACATCACCACCAACACCACCGTCATCACCACCATCATCACCATCACCTATCATCACCTACAGTCTCAACTGAGCCATATCTCATTCTAGCTCACCACTGCCTTTCTCCAGCACACTGAAACCCATTGCTCTGAAGGGTGGAAACTTCAGAGCAAAAACACTCGCAAGGTAGGTCTGACAATCTTCTCTTAAATATTATTTCTGTTACATTCCCAAGTACTCTAGCCCCCACAACAGTTGCCATCCCAAACCACACACTCAATTAGCTACTGTAAGTCATCCAAGGCTCCAAAAGGGCCATGAGGCATCTTCTTAAAGGAGAAATTCAAGAGAAGACATGCCTTATGCAACTCTGTCTCATCTTCAATGACATGTTGGAGCCAGCTCATGTCAGTTGGTGAGAGCCAATTTTTAATTTGTCAGGAATTTTAGAAGCTGGTTCACATTGAGTTGGTAGCTTGAAATCAGCTATGGTGAGAGTAGTTACACCACAGAGATTGGCAGGTGCTGCAAATCATGGCTCCTCCACCCACCCTCTCAGGGTTGTTAAACATTAACCAGAAAAAAACCTGTTTTCCTCCAAGAAACAAGGTATGAGGAGGGAGGAACTGCGTTTTAATACTTAAATAAAAGCTTAGAAAATTGATTTTAAAAATCAGCCAGGGTCCCACAATATTTCCTCCCAGTTTTTGTTCCAGGCAAATATGTTTTCTATTTTACCATCACAGCATAGCTATAATTTTAATTTTTTCACATCATATTACAGACATTTTTCCTGGCACTGTACAGCTTTTGTTACTATCATTATAATGCCAATTCCTCTACTTGTTTATTTTCACTCCCATGAACATTTTGAAACTTACAACATTCTTTTTTTTTTTTAAGACAGAGTTTTGTTCTTGTTGCCCAGGCTAGAGTGCAATGGCATGGCTTTGGCTTACTGCAACGTCCACCTCCCGGGTTCAAGGGATTCTCCTGCCTCCACCTCCCGAGTAGCTAAGATTACAAGCACCTGCCACCATGCCCAATTAATTTTTCTATTTTTAGTAGAGACGGGGTTTCACCATTTTGGTCAGGCTGATCTCGAACTCCTGACCTCTGGTTATTTTCTTCTTCTTTTTAAATTTTACAAATGGTACATTAGCAGATTTTTATAACACGACTCAAGCAATACTGAAGCCTACAAGCTCACGGCTACTCTCTCCTCCACCGCCCACACCACCTCCAGCTGTCTCCACCCTGGTGGAGGCCATGTCTCCACACCCTTGTACTCCTCTGTACACATGCTGACATACGTATGTATTTCACCAAAGACATTTTGGGGAAGATTTACATACGTAGAGGAAATACAAAGAACTCTGCAAGGCATTCTGTGGAACAGTGTGGGTAAAAAAAAAAAAACTCTGCTTTTTCCTTATAGTTGAGTTGTTTTTTTTTAAAATACCACTGCATTATATTCCATATATGGAGGTGTCAATATCTATTTAAGTTTCTCCTTTACTGGAGACTCTGATAAGTGGAATTGATGTGTTCAAGGTGAAAATATTTTTTAATTGCAACATGCGCTAAAACAGTTCAGAAAAAAGCCAGAGAGAATATAGATGCCTCTTTCCCCACATATTTGCAAACCTTTCAATACAATGAATTTTTTAAAAAATTTCCCAATCACATGAGCAAATTACTGGGCATATGGTAGTTTTAATTTGCATTTTATAATTAGAAATGAAGTAGATCATATTTTCATATTTGTTCTTTTTATTCTGCAAATATCTTTGTTTTATTCTTCACCTTTTTTTTTATTTGTTTTACCTTTCATTATTTTATTTTTTAAATATGTTGCAAATATTTTCTACCAATCTATTACTTGTTCTTTAACTTTGCTGATCACTTATCTTGCTGTATATAAGTTCTAAGCTTCTTTTTTCCATTCTTTTTTTTTTTTTTTTTTTTTTTTTTTTTTGATATTCAGTCTCACTCTGTGGTCGAGGCTGGAGTGCAGTGGCTCGATCTCAGTTCACTGCAACCTCCGCCTCCCTGGCTCAAACAATTCTCTTCCCTTAGCCTCCCAGGTAGCTGGGACCACAGGTGTGTGCCACCACACCCTGCTAATGTCTATATAATATATATATATATATATATATATATATATGTATATATATTTTTAGAGGTGGGTTTCGCCATGTTGCACGGGTGGTCTCAAACTCCTGACCTCAAGAGAGCTGCCCACTTCAGCTTCCCAAAGTGCTGGGATTACAAGTGTGAGCTACCACACTTGGCCATCTAAATTTTCATGTGACCAAATCTGACAATCTTTCTTTTCATTATTTCTTAGTGCTGGCTGTGGATTTATTTGTAAACTCTATTGTCAGTGGCTTCACACATGCACACATACAATGATGGTTAATTTTGGGTGTCAGTTTGCCTGGATTAAGGAGTGCTCGGACCGCTGGTGAAGCATTGTTCCTGCCTCTGTCTGTGAGGGTGTTTCCTGGGGAGATTGACATGTCAATCAGTGGACTTGGAGAGGAAAACCCACACAATGTAGACAAGCACCATCCAGTCAGCAGGGGACCAGGATAAAACCAGCTAGGAGAAGTGGTATTCAGCTTGCTTTGCTCTCTCTCTCTTTCTCTCTCTCTCTCTCTTTCTCTCTCTCTCTTTCTCTCGCTCTCTCACCCTTGGGGGATTTCTGGCTTTCGGCCTCTAATTGGTGGCTACAACACCTGCCTTCCTGGTTTTGAGGCTTCCAGTCTGAGCCATGCTACTGTTTTGGTTGCTATAGTTCTCCAGACTGCAGATGGCCTATTGTGGGACCTCTCCACCTCCGTGATCCTGTGAACCAATTCCCTGAATAAATTTCCTTCGTATCTCCTGTTGGTTCAGTTTCTCTGGAGAACCCTGATGAATACACACATGCACAGATTATTTTTTATTTTTTTTATTTTTTAAATTTTGCTTTAAGTTCTGGGATACATGTGCAGAATGCACAGGTTTGTTATATAGGTATACATGTGCCATGGTGGTTTGCTGCACCTGTCAACCCGTCACCTAGGTTTTAAGCCCTGCATGCATTACGTATTTGTCCCAATGCTCTCCCTCCCCTTCCCCCCACAACAGGCCCCAGTGTGTGATGTTCCCCTCCCTGTGTCCATGTGATCTCATTGTTCAACTCCCACTTATGAGTGAGAACATGTGGTGTTGGGTTTTCTGTTCCTGTGTTAGTCTGCTGAAGATGATGGCTTCCGGCTTCATCCATGTCCCTGCAAAGGACATGAACTCATTCTTTTTTATGGCTGCATAGTATTCCGTGGTATATATGTGCCACATTTTCTTTATCCAGTCTATCATTAATGAGCATTTGAGATGGTTCCAAGTCTTTGCTATTGTAAGTATATACACATATTATTTTTATTTCTAATGCAGATGTTTCTGCCCCAGCAACCATTCTTGGCTAAGAGCTCTCCTCCAGGCAATGACTCGGGGATCTGAGCTCTTTCTCTGCCATCTTAGAAACCTTCCCTGTGGCCATGGGACACAGACAGAGCAAGTAATAGTGCTTAAAAGTCAGTGAAGGCTGTACCAGGCATGGTACATAGCCCTTTCCCCTACTTTCACCAGACAGAACTCATTCACATATTTTCACGCAGACACAAGGCTAGGAAATGCCATCTTCCTGTGAGCCCAATAGAAGCAGGGTATCATTTGGTGAAGATGTGGCAGTCTCTGCCACAGCTTCTGGTTTTGTGTCTTGCTTCAGAAATCCTTCCGCACCTGCACAGGGTGAAAATGTTTCTCTCTATATTCCTGTCTACTGTTTAGAGGTGATGTTCTCTAAATCCACCTGGAATTTATTTTTGAGACTATAGGAAGGGTCTCAGTGGAAAATTACTTATTCCAAAACCTCTTCTTACTATTTTGCTACACATCTTGATCAAAAAAAATTGCACACACACATATAAAAATGGCTCTGTTTATGAACTCATTTCTGTTTCGTTTATCTATCTGTCCTTACTGAATCAATACCACAATGTTTTAATGTCTGGCTTTGTGGTATGTGTTCATATAACAAACCCCTTTCCTTTGTCTTTCTCTGAATTTTCTTGGCTATTCATAGACAGTTGCTTTTCCATGTCTACATTGTTTAAATATTACATCATATGGATATACAGTAATTTATTGACCATTGGAATTTGGAACCTATTTATTGCTATGATCTTCTTTGTATGTAAAACTTTGTTCATACTCATATTTTTTTCCCTGGAGTAATTTCTGGAAATGGAACTGCTGGGTCAAAGAATATAAACATATTTAAGGTTTGGGGGATGGTCTACCAAATTGTGCTTTAAAATGGATTCCCAAAACTTTTCCCACCAGCAACATAGGGTATGGCTTTTTTCTCCACATCGTTGTCAGTTCGAGTGTTACAATCTTTAAGTAATATTTAATAAAATAAATATCTTGTTTAAATATGAATTTATTTCATTTCAAGTAAGGTTAGCCTTATGTTACTGGATTTTTTTTCTGTTTGGCATAAATTGCTTATTTATGTCTTTATTGCAAAGGATCATTAATTATAAATAATTTGATGTTTAAAAAAAAATCCCAACAAACAAATGTGGCTTTTGTGACTGATCGTCCAAGAGCAACAGCTTTGTCCTATGGTCCTATAATGGAATGCTGCCCACTTCCCTAATGTGAAAATTTGTGGAGCAACTCAACCTCCTGGACCACTCTCTTTTTGGATGAATTAATTAGGGGAAGATTCTGCTGCACAAAGCATTGGGGTGGCACAGTGCCAGCCTTCAGGAGCTTCCCCCAACAGGGACCCTTGACCGTTGGGCTGTGAACGGTCCCGGGCCCACACCAACCCTGCAGCGGCCAGCCCATCCTGCCTCCACAGCGCAGAGGGGCCACGCGGGCGGCACCGCACACCCCCTGCCGGAGTCCTGTCCCCCGCCAGGCCCCCAAGCTGACAGGGTGGCGCAGAGGCCCGCTGAGTTCGGAATGTGGCCGCTCCCCGCAGGCAGCGGCAGGAGGGCATGAGGAGCTGCCTGAAGGCTCTGCTGCCTTCCAGCCTCGGGGAGCGCCCAGCACACACACGGAGGCTCTCTGGACCTCCCGCACGGCTGGTGAGTTAACTTGGTACTAAATGCCACTGAACGGGAAAGTGTCAGAGGCCACGCAGGGAGCCTCCCACACAGCGCCCTTCAGCCAGCGCAGTGAGGGAGGGACACACCCGAGGCCTTTGTCCCTTCGGAGTCTGCCGGGTGGGGTGGGCGGCGGAGGTGGGCAGAATGGGGGTCATGTGAAGGCTGAGTAAGCAGATGTGATTCCTCACCCGGAAAACTCTCCAGGGCAGCCGCTGACCCACTTAGGACTGCCCTTTGTCCGGTCGTGATGCACATTCTGAAAAGGCCTGTTGTCGAATTCTTCTGCTATTCTGCAGTGTCAACAGACATGAAGCTCTGAAGTGGCAAATGAGGCAGGGCTCTGACAAAACCCCTCTCCTCCCCCCAGAGGCCGAGCGAGTCAGACGCACTTGGGGAGGCGAAGGGCCCCAGAGCGCCGGCGCGACCTGCCTGGTGCCAGGCATTAGATGAGCCGGGACCCGAATGTTCCCACCACCCTCGCAAACGGACCAGCCGCACCCCAACGCGGAGGCATCATCGCAGCAAAGGGCTGGTCTTTTTCTGCTAGGAAGCACTTAGCAAAACCCAGTGAGACTACCACTCTGTCCTGCATCCCGTAAGGCTGCCAGACTTCAATGTATAGAGGCAAGGCTTAGTTAAATTAAGTTCAAACTTAAACAACAAACCATGTTTTCAGTGTATGTCCCTCCCATGTATATATTTTTAGTATGATTGTTTGTGCTAAGAACTCACCAGATTGATAACCTATGTGAAGGCCCTTGCAGAAGGGCTGGTGGAGGCAGATTACAGTTTCCAGGAAAACCTCCCCTTAGTCAGCAGCAAGTCTCAAAGCTCCTTCAGAGGTCATTTGGGAGCCAGGTGCGGTGGCTCACACCTGTAATTCCAGCACTTTGGGAGACCCAGGCGATTGGATCACCTCAGGTCAGGAGTTCAAGACCAGCCTGGCCAACATGGAAAAATTCCGTCTCAACTAAAACTACAAAAAATTAGCCAAGCTTGGTGGCACATGCCTGTAATCCTGGCTACTCAGGAGGCTGAGGCAGGAGACTCACTTAAATCCAGGAGGTGGAGGTTGCGGTGAGGCAAGATTGCACCACTGCACTCCAGCCTGGGCCACAAGAGTGAAACTCCCTCTCAAAAAAAAAAAAAAAAAAAAAGAGAGAGAGAGACCATTTGGGGCCAACTTCACTAGAAGCTCTAATCTTTGGTTTAATGTCACCTGTCTTTGAGATCAACATTGTGGGATTCCTGATTCAGTAAGCTGTCATATCAATGCACTTAGGTGATGCACAGATTAATAAGAGTACATAAACAGATCCCGAGGTCATATACACAAGTGTGAAAAGAATTTTTTTTCAAACGACTGTAAAGGATATGAAAAAAATTTCAAGTGCAGCTATTAATGATGAATATCAGTGAATACATTTGTAACAACGATTTTTCATTATATAATAATATTACACATGCTTATTACTTTTGCCACTATGCTGACCACTAAAATGACTGCCCCTGTGGATTTTTCTGTTTATCCATTTTGTACAAGGCCTCAAATGGCTACCAACATCTATGTGAACTCCTACCCCACAAACCCACCACCAGAAACCCTGTTGCAAATCCAAGAGAAGGGGTCGGAGTGGTTTTACTTGTCCTTCTGGGCACTGCCACATGCACTGGGCTTCTGACCAGCTCATCCATGGGCCCCCAGCGTGGTCAAACCCACTGCAAAACCAGGCTATCAGGAGGGACAGTTGTTCTGAGAAGACACCCCAACAAAACCTCCTATAGTCCAATCAATCAATTGCAGAATTACAGAATAAAGACACAGAAACTGCAGCTTGCACTTCAAGTACTGGCCAGGCAGATTTCATCAACAGTAAACTTAGAGGAGCCATCCATGCACTGGGCTGATAAAGCTGCACACTGGGATCATGTGAGGTGCCTGCCCCCAAGACTGGTTACCCCAGAAGCCCCAGGTTGGCCCGCAGGGCTGATTGTAATGGCTACCATATTGCAATCCACTGATTTGGCCACAAAAAGGTAATGTCCCTCTGTGCTTGATGAAGTTCACACCTCTTACAGTACCTGTTGGGTTCTAAGGACCCAAAAAGAGGCAAGGAGGTCTTGAGCACCATGCCACATGGACACGTTTGTAGAAACCGGAGACATTGGCCTCCAGAGAAGGAATGGGAGATACAATTGCTGGGTTCAACTATTGAAATGGCTGTCATGCAGAACCATCGTTCTATTTATAGAATTCCAAGGGGCAGAGCCTCGTCACACAAGGGTGACAGCTACAAGAAAAAAGATTGCATTTTAAATTAAGGGTTATTAAAAAGTAGACTGAATAGTCACCGGACAAGGCCCAGAACAAATAACATTTCAGAGCACCTTCCCAGATATTCTGAGATTCTGTTTTAGTTCCCACCTATTGCTTGAATACAATCTTTTTTTAAACACCAACCTATCCCCACCTCTCTACACTCATGCTGCATTTAGCATCTCAGCCACCCATTCTGGCATTTCTCACATCCTGTCCTGGATGTGCGCCCACTTGCAGCAGTCCAGGCTCTGTGATGGACACAGGAGCACACAGAGATGCTGCCACGGGCCCTGCCTGATCTCCAGCCAAGAGCAAACCATTTCTTATTCTTCCTTACCTTACAATCCACTTGCAATGGTGATCACTGTTTTTTTGTTTCTTTCTTTTTTTTTTTTTCCCAGACAGAGTCCTACTCTATCTCCCAGGCTGGAGTGCAGTGGAGCAATCTTGGCTCACTGCAACCTCCACCTCCCAGGTTTGAGTAATTCTTGTACCTAAGCCTCCTGAGTAGCTGGGATGACAGGCGTGCACCAACACATCTGGCTAATTTTTCGTATTTTCATTAGAGGTCAGGTCTTGCTATGTTGGCCAGGCTGGTCTTGAACTCCTGGCCTCAAGTGATCCTCCTGCTGTAGCCACCCAAAGTGTGAGATTACAGCTGTGAGCCACCATGCCTGGCCTGCTCATCACTCTATCATCTGTCATCGGTACTCACTTAACCAAATAAAATTTTCTGCAGAATTCATTTTCTCAGGTGAATTCAGTGTTTAATAATAATCAAATGGGAAAATGACTATGTCATACTCACCTTCCCACTTTATAATAATACCTGTTAATGAGTTACAGTGTGTACAACTAGTTCTGAACCATTCTTTTTCCTTTTATCTGAAAAGTAAATTTCTTTTTTTTTTAATTCAAAAGTTAAAGTTCCAATTAAGAGAAAGTTTTAGTTTCAGAAACAGTACTGATGTCCTGGGCAGCTGGGCCAGGCATGGGGGCCTTACCTTTCAATGATCTAGTGAAGTTCGGGTGATGCTAAAGTTTACCAGCTCTGGCCTTTCTATTTCAGCCATCAAGGCGTCAGCCCTTGCTGTTCTTCACTCAGGGACTGGGCTGTATTTGTGGCTTAACGACCCACTCCGAAGTCCATTTCTGGGTTATGCCTTTTGTCTGCATTCTGGCTTCCAGCCTGGAGGGAAATAAACTCTTACTACCTACGCCACTGTCAAAATGAACATTTTCTGTGGGTGCTGCTCGCCTGGGTTGCTCATTCCACTCACCAGAACTGTGACCTTGTGTGGGTCTTCTTTTTCTTAACAGCCTGAGCCAACACACCTAAAGAATGTAAGCGATGAAATACTCCCATAAAAATCTTTTGTTCATTTAACGTATTTATCATGCAGCCTTTTACAGAAAGTTGACTTATTGAAGCACTAATCAACACAAGCCAGGCTTTCTTCATCCTGCCCTCTAAACCCCTTCCTCCACACTCCAGTAGTGGTCAAAGGCCCAGGGTGTGGTCCCCCGGGAGCAGATAGATGCCCATTTAGATGCCCGTGAGAGCCTCCAGTTCTGTAGCCAACATGGGCGGTATGCGGTATGGAAAGCTCTCCTAAGCATGCATTACCTTCCCCTTTCATCTTTGATCCTAACCTAGCAGCGATTTCTTTCCATTAAGAGGACATTGTGGTCCCATCTGGAAATGCATTTCTTTAATGAATATCACTCACGTGCTAGTTTACTCCACACTAAGGACATTGCTATTTTGCCTCTGGAGAAATCTCATGTTGCTCTGCATATAAAATAGCACCTGTTCTTCAGATACAGCCCCACAGAGGGAGAAGAAGCAACAACAGTTCAAGCAGAAAGGAGGCTTTTTCTTTCCCTCACTGCCGGATCAGAGCAGACTTTGTCTGAGCAAGCTGTACCAGCCACACGGGGACCGAGACAAGAGAACCACCTGTCCCAGCCGCACAAGAATCACTCAGCTCCTGCTTTGATTTGGCCTTCATTTTAGACACGACAACTGGATAGCTTTATAGATAAAATCTTATTAATCAAATCTGATTAACCGAATGTATTTATCCAAGTAAGGAGACCTAGAGAAGAAAAAGTAAGGTGGGCAGAGGAGCCAGCACCTCTCAGCTGGACTGGGAAGGGTTCTTAGATGCAGACAGATCCTAACTAACTTCAGCAATGTACTGGAAGACTAGCAGGCAACTCACAGAATTGAGGGGAGATCAGGAGAGCCAGGCTCAGAAGCAGAGCAGGAGCAGAGAGGGGTCAGGAGCCAAGGGCACAAGCAGTGAGAGGAGTCTGCTGTCTCCAGGGGGGAGGAATCACTGCCACCATCACAGCCTCCCCCCACCGCAGGCCACCCTCTTGGCTCAGCCACCTCCCCCAGGAACGGTCTCTATGTGACCCAGCATCTTTGCATCAGTAATCAAGAACCCCTGGTGGGGGCTTCCAGTTGGCCTGGCGTAGATTTTTAACCCCATGTCAGCTTTCAGGGGGCAGGAGAGAGAGAGAAAATCTGGCTCCCTTCAGCGTGCAGAGACAGAGTGAGAATTGATGCCTTCAGGGAATAGCCATGCCCCATCCGGTATTTACCAATGCCACCGGGTGGCAGGTGCTTGTGCATACTCCCCACTTTAACAAAAAATGAGTTAGAGGATGCAGGACTCTCAATCAGCAGCAGCCAAGGCTGCATGGTTAATTAGGATGTGTATTATTTTTGTATTACTGCATAACATACTTCCACAAACTTGGTGGTTTAAAACACTCATTTGTGGCCAGGCCTGGTGGCTCATGCCTGTAATACCAGCACTTTGGAAAGCCAAGGCAGGCAGATCACTTGAAATCAGGAGTTCAAGACCAGCTTGGCTAACATGGTGAAGCCCCGTCTCTACTAAAAATAGAAAAATTAGCCGGGCATGGTGGCACGCTCCTATAGTCCCAGCTACTCAGATGGCTGAGGTGGGAAAAATCACTTGAACCTGGGAGGCAGAGGTTGCAGCAAGTAGAGATTGTGCCACTGCACTCCAACCTGGGTGTCAGAGCGAGATCCTGTCTCAGAAAAAGAAAAAAAAAGAAAACGCACCTTTACTAAGTCACGATTGCTGTTGATCAGGGTTCTGGGTAAAGCCTGGCTAGAATCTCTGCATAGGCTCCCATAAGACTGCAGCCAAAGGACTAGCCAGGGCTGGGTCCCACACAAGGCTTGGCGTCCTCCTCCAAGCTCTCACGGTTGTCAGCAGAGTGAAGTTCCTTGAAGCAATAGAACCACCTGCCATCAAGCTGCAATGGTTCTGTGGTGCTTCAGCTGTCATGGGGCTGCCCTATGATTCCCTGTGGGATGGCCAGAAACTCCACATGGGACCCTAAGCCATGTGGACATGCAATGTCTCCAAGGCCCATGGCAGAGCCACGTCTGTACTGCCCTGTCCCGCTGGAGATCCTGCTGTGCCTCTGAGCTTCACCCACAGCTACCAGCCTCCTGGTGAACTGACGCACATGCCCAAACTTTGTGTCTACTGTCACTGTGTTTTTAAACATTTTTTTTGTAGAGACAAGATCTCGCTATGTCGCCCAGGCTGATCTTGAACTCCTGGCCTCAAGCCATCCTCCTGCCTCATCCTCCCTAAACGCTGGGATTGCAGGTGTGAGCCATCACACTTGGCTTGCCACTGCATTTCAAAGAAGCCAAACCAGTATCATATTTCCTTCTTGGTGGCGGGGGTGCGAGGCCCAGAAAATTGTCCTTTCCTGTGGAGAGGATGTGCTGCCATTACCCTCAGCCAAGCTCACTCATGTGCCAAGTTTACTGCCCCAACAGTCAAGGTTCTCCAGAGACACAGGACCAATAGAATATCTAGGTCTCTATCTGCATTTATATCTGTATCTGTGTCTAACCTAATCTATTTCTATGTTTATGTCTGTATCTACATCTGTATATCTAATCTATTTCTACATGTATGTCTGTATCTATATCTGATATCTGATCTATTTCTATATCTCTATATCTCTAAAGAGGTTTTAAGAAAATGTCTCCCATGATTGCCGAGGCTGGCAAGTCTGATATCTGTAAGACAAGGCTGGAGACTCAGCTAAGCATCAGTGTTGCAGTCTAGAGTTTGAAGGCCACAATGTTGGGCAGGATTTCTGTGTTGCAGTGAGCTTCCTACTGATGGGATGAGGCCCACCCGCTCTATGGGGAGTAACCTATTTTAATTAACATCAACTAATTGTAAACGTGAATGCCGTCCACAACGTACCCTCATAGCAACTTCTAGACTGGTGTTTGACCAAACACCTGGGTACAATAGGCTAGCCGGGTCGACACATAAATTCAGCCATCTCGCTGTCTTGTGATATTTCTTCTTAAGACACTTGCTGCTTTCTGCACCCTTAGCACAAGTTCATGCACTTATTCCCAGGATATTCCCTGTGTAAGCCAGCACTGTCACACAGCATATTTGGTAAATGAGTGTCCCAGCTTTCCAAGTCCCAAAGAATGGCTCAGAACAATACAATTGCACACTATTATTGCCTCTCCTGGTTTTGTGGCTTGACTTAGCTTAGCTGGGCAGTTCTCACCAAGGTCTCTCATGTGGTTACAGACGATGGCAACCGAGGGACATCTTCAAGAAGGCTTTGAGGTTTCCTCATTCATATGTCTGGCTCCTGGGCTTGAAAGATTCAAACTTCTGGAAGCTGTCACCACTGAGGCCTCCTGCTCGTTCCTCTGTGTATTCCTTTCACCCAGCAGCCCCAGCGTAGCTGGACTTCTTACAGGACAGCTGGAGGTCCCCAGAGCGAATGTCCCAAGAGAAACAGGCACAGCTGTATGGGCTCAGTTCGCCAAGCTTCAGAAGTCACAGAGAGTCACAAAGGCCCACCCAGGTTCGAGGGGAGACCGCATGAAACTGCAGACATATGTTAAAGCTACTGCAGAACGCTTTCCGCTTTCTCTTGTGTGATTTGTCTCTGAAATTCACCCCGCAAGAACCGAATATAATTGTAGACCTGTCCTCTTTCAGGGTAATTCTCTCTGGCCAGGACATGACAGCATCTTCAGAAAGAAACATGGGGAGCGTATGAGTGCAGCTGGCTGGGTTCAGGTGCTCTGAGGCTTCCCTTCCCACCCCCGTATTTCTCTTCCCCAGTATTCAATGCCTCTGCCTCCGACTTGCCAAGCCGCTGGATCCAACGCTACTTTTGATTCTTGGCCACCATCACCTGTGGGAACAAGAGAGAAGAGATTCTACAACACTCATTTTTGGAAGACCTTGGTCTGGGGACATACGTTGGGATTTGAAATTTTTCTTCCATTTGTCCAAGTGCCTATAAACGTAATCATTCTACATTAGAGACCTGGAGGCCTTGAATGGCTAATATGTCATATTCTGTCCTGTCATGGCAGCAAATGAGCTGCAAAAACATTGACTTTACTGAATACTTCAGTCCAAGCAACCACACGCAAAAATGCAAGATGTAATTTTCTGTTTAGCCATTGAATTCTATTTTGGTTTTCTATCATTGTGTATAAAACCACCCCAAAACTTAGAGGCTTAAAAACAACCATGTGTGTTTCTTATAGTGGTTTGACCTCTGCTGGTTTTGCTTAGGGTCACTCATGTGACTGAACTGAGCTGGGGATGGGCTGGGCTGAAAGGGCTTGGGGCTGGGGGCTGGGGTGGCTGGGACACCTCAGCTCCCCTCCACAGGACTCTCTCTCCAAACCTTCCTTGAACCCCTAGAATGGTTCCCAAACCTGTTTTATGTTTTAATGGCTCTCTGCACTTCTTCTTTGTTGTACTTACCACAGCTGCGATGTAAAGCTTATCGTTATTTGTCTAACAGCAGTCCTCCCCACCGCAGCGTAAACTCTGCAAGGACAGGAACCGCGTCTTGCTCAGAATTGCATTCTCAGCATGTGGCACAGTGCGTCTCACACTCCCACAGAGCAGGGCTGCACATGGTATAGAACCTATCGGTATAAAACCTATAGAATGAATGAAGTAATAAATGCACGGCAGACAGTGGACTCAAATCCTGGTTCACACATTTAGTAGCTGTGCGGCTTAAACATCAGTTTCCATCTATAGAACAGGAAATGCAGACACTCTGTCTCTGGGCTGCGGTGATGATGAAAGCAGCAAGCATACACACAGGTCTGGAGCACGTGCTGTTTGTGAGAAGCGCGTGGGCAGCCAGTCTGCCCCGGAGTAACTGTGTGGTGGGGTGTTTAATTCAGGGCCACTGGGCACATCATGGCACCTTAAAGGCAATCAATTCCTTCTGAGAAATTTAATCTCTTTCAGGGAAAGTCAGAGGAAAGGGGAAGGATGATGGGGCGACTTTGAAAAGCAGTGGTTGGGAATGAGTGAATTCATCACAGACGTGATGTTTGATGCAGGGGGTAACCAAGAACCCACACAGGTGGTGAACATCAATCTATGGCTGTGGCAAGAGGCAGCTCACGGGAACCAGGTCCAAGAACCCTGCAGGCCTCACAAGGGATGGAGAAAATGGACACGCCTCCGAGTATGCTGGTGGACAGTGAGATTGGCGCAGACTCTCTGGAGGACAGCCTAACACCACCGCTGAGAACTGTCACATCCCCAACCCCCAGGTGACCTCAAGGAGCTCGCTCCTCACCTCGCTGAGGATGCACCGACCTGACCGTCTCAGTGGGAAAGGGCAGTGAACAAGTAACTAAAAGTGATCACCGCAGATGGGGTAAGACTTTATTCTCGTGTTCCGAGAATAAAGCAGGTGTAACGTAGAGAAAGGGATGGAGGGCACAGGACCAGCTCTCCACAGTGCTGGCAATTGAAGAGAAGGGATGTCTCCCACATGGGAATGGCACGATGAGGGACATGGAGGTAAAGGGGAGTGAGATCAACATTCAAAAGAAGGAGGGCACGTCCACCAGGCCAGGGGATACGGGTTTCATACTAAGTGCATGGAGAGGCTTCAGCTGAATAATGGTCCTTTTTAAATGATGGCCCTGCCGCTGGGCAGGAGGCAGCCGTGGTGCTGAGAAATAGAGGCAAGGACATCATGGTGACCTGAGTGGGCCAGAGCAGGTGCAGCCCATTGTTTTTTCATGGTTCTATTCTTATAATTTTTTTCACCATGAGCACATATTGTAACGAGAAAAAATAAACAAATGTTATTAAACAACGTCGGAGCCGCAGAGCTGCCTCCACTCTGCTGTGGGTCCAGGACCCATGCTATTCATTTATTGCCCCTCAGAGCCAGAGTGAAGGACCTGAAGGCAGAGACAGGTGGAGTCTGTGACCAGCAGGTGGGGGATTCCTAGGAGTGGGGTTGACAGGCCGCATCTCCAGAAGTTTGGGAGGTGGGCACTGCCGACACCATGAGGGGAGCCTGGGAAACACCAAGGCGGCATGAACCTTGAAACCCTCCCGCATTTCTGAATGTTCCTTGCAGGTGGACTCCCTTAGCCTCTGCTCTGAGTTCCAGACATGGTAAGGTGGAAAGCACCGGGAGAACCGTCTCTGGTGCCTGCCTGTCACTGGGGAAGCAGAGTCCCGAGTGCTTTGGCTGGTGAAGATCACTGCACACCCAAATAGTTCTACCCAGCTCCATTCTTAAATGTGAAAGGATGCTTGATGGGATTCGCCTTCTAGAAGTGTCTGCATATCTTGGTTGGCACGTGTGTCTGAGGGAAGCACTAATTCAAGATATTTTAGTCTCTTAAAAACCTTCTTGTTCTGCTCCTATTCTTTTCCCGATGAAGACCGGCAAAATTACCCGAAAGAAACCCCAGGTTTGTTCTTGCTGCTTTGTAAGGGTGGTAATGCGTTTGCAGCTGGAGGAAGCTGTGGGGTCCATGACTGGGCTGCCGGCCCAGCTAGAGGAGGCTATGCCAAGGTGAGACATGCTCAGTCCGGAAGACGACGCCCAGGTACTGAGGCCACCGGTCCAGGGTTCAACAGTTGGCTTTGGGAATAGTTCTGTTCCACAGCCTGGCAAAGTAAACTCCATGAAACTAAACCCTACTTTTGCATTGATTTCTATGATAAAATCAGACATTTTTTCCCACAGAAAACAGCTTTAGCTACAAGTTATAATTAAATACTCAACTTTAAGTGTTGCTATTTTAGAAGAAAAATGATCATTTCCCCACGAAACTGACCAAAACTAAATCACACAGTGCACACTCTGCATTAAAAGTTTAGGAATCCTGTCAGAAGTTACATTCCTCTGGGCAAAACCTGGAGGAGGGTAGATATTCTCCATTTTAATACCCTAAACATCTAGCTATTTCTTCGGAAAGAGTTCATCTTTTGAGTATGAATCTTTTCATTGTTTCCCAAATACATGTTATGGATTTTGTTTGCCATCCTCAAAGTTTTATCATGCCAGTAGTCTCCCTTTTTCTATTAAAATAATTGTTTCAATGGTTTATTTTTTTGAAAGTGTGGCTATTTGCACAAAATCAAGTTTTTAAATCCAGGTTAGAAGAAATGTTAAGGTAATTTAGTTTCATCTTATAACATTAGAAGGAAGTCCCTTAGCAAATGTTCTGGTAGACGGTGACCAGCCTCCACCTGGACGTGTTCTCAGAAAGGCATGCACGGGGCTCCTGACTGGCCCTGTGTTGTCATGGGACTGTCCCTTGAGAGAGCTTTGCTTACTTGGACTGGACGATGCCTGCCTCCCGGGCAGGAGCCTCCCCACCTGCCATGACGCAAGGCAGCAGCAAGCCATGCCTATGACAATGCTTGCTCTGCAGAGGCCCTCAAAAGTCTGCACTGTGTGCCTGATGAGCCCTCAACAGCAAAAGGAAGGACAGGTCTGAAATGAGAGCCCTCCTTTCTGCAGGACACATCTCCAGCAACTCCGTCAGATCCTCATGGCTTCCCAAGCCCTTCCTTCTTCTCATTCAGCATTCTGGGCCTGTGGGGCTCTGTGGCGCCCAGAACAACCACAATCCTCCAAGGAAGATGGAGCAGGGCAGAGTTCAGCGGGGTGTTGCACATCCTACTGGGGACAGAAAAGGCTGGTGTTGGTAAAACCAAGCAGCAGGAAAGGCAAGCAGAGATGCCCAGATGAACTTGCACAGGTTCCCAGGTTCTGGCCAAGTTCCAGGAAGCCTACAAGGCATCTGCTTCCTCACTACACTGTCTTCGTTGGCTGGGAAATGGATGCTGCAGATTATTCAAATCAAGAGGAATATTTAGAATACTCTGTCAAGGACAGACAGATGGTACAGAGAAGCCTTCAGTCCTGAATAATGAGAATTTTCCCCTGCTCCGTGCAGGACGTGGTCTGCACTCCAAATCCCCTACCACAGACTCCGCTGCTTCCTGAAACCAGCTGGGAGAAGCGGCTGCAGTTTGCTATTTCTGGTCATTTCTCATCCCATGATGTTATTACTCATCCCTAGGGAATAGGCCGAATCTTCCTGTTACCACTGCTTGCCATGGACAGTGCTAACTTCTCTTACTTTTTCGTTGTTTGTTTCTCAGCTTTATTAAGGTATAATTGCCAGATAAAAATTGTGTATATTTAAGGTATACAATGTTACGATTTGATATACGCATAAATTGTGAAATGATCATCACAATACAATTAATGAACACATCAATCACCTCACATAATTACCATTGTGTATGCACATGGGGGGGCAGTGATGATGCTTAAGATCTAATCTCTTAGCAAATTTCAAATACGCAATATAGTATAGTTAACTATATGACCATGCTGTACATTAGATCTGCAGAACTTATTCATCTTATAACTGCAAGTTTGTACAGTTTGACCAACATCTCCCCATTTTCCCCAGCCTCTAAACTCTAACAACCACCATTCTTCCCTCTGCTTCTATAAATTTAATTTTTTAAGATTTTCCATGTAAGTGAGATTATATGGTATTTGTCTTTATGTGTCTGGCTTATTTCACTTAGCATAATGTCCTCCATGTTCATCTGTGTTGTTACAAATTTCAGGAGCTCCTTTTTTACGGCTTAAAAATATTTCATTGTACATATATGACACATTTTCTTATTCATTCATCTGTTGACAGACACTTAGGTTGGTTCCATATCTTGGCTATTGTGAATAATGCTGCAATAAAAGAAAAACAATCCTAACATTCATATGGAAGCACAAAAGGCCCCTAATAGCCAAAGCAATCTTAAGAAAAAATAGCAAAACTAGAGGCATCACCTACCTGATTTCAAACTATATTACAAAGTCATAGTAATCAAAACAGCATGGTACTGTTAAAAAACAGACACATAGACCAATGGAACAATAAAAACAGACATACAGACCAATGGGACAAAAATGAATGTCCAGAAACAAACCCACCCATATAAGGTCAAGTACATTTTGACAAAGGTACCAGGAACACAACCGGGAAAAGATGGTCTCTTCAATAAATAGTTTTGGGAAAACTGTTTATCTACATAAAAAAATAAATAAATTGTACCTTCACCTTACATCACATACAAAAATTAACTCAAATGGATTAAGTACTTAAATGTAAAAACCTGAAACTGTAAAACTCCTAGAAGAAAACATAAGGGAAAAAAACTCCTTTAGATTGCTCTTGGTAATGATTTTTTGGATATACACCAAAAGCACCACCAATATAAGCAAAAATAGCTTTTTTAAATTGATGACAAAATTTTCTCTCTAAAAGCAGACTTCTGGGCTAGCTTTTGGTCTGTTTTACTACTCTTCACAGCTGAATTCCTCTCTTTGCAAAACTTTAAGCTTTCTTTTTTTTTTTTTTTGAAAAAAACTGTGTTTCTGGTTGACTTGAGCTGGGTACAGAGGGGTTCTGCTGGGAGGCAGCAGGGAAAACTGTTTCCCCTGAGCCACCCACCAGCTGATGTCAGGAGGTTGGACACTCACACAGGGAGAGGATATTTGTTTTGTTCAAGAGTCGCTATGTCCTGCAGAGTCACACACCAGACCAACAACACAGGCATCACCCAGGAACTTGTTACACACAGGATGATGCAGCCCAGCCCACACCCACTGAGGCAGAGCCTCTGGCTGTACCCATACAGGGGGTTCTCCTGTCTCAGGTTTGAGATCCATAGCCCCAGACAAGTGTTTTCTGGCTGCATAGTTTCACCTATCACCTTTGCTTGAATGAACATGCTTTCAGAGGCCAAAAAAGGATGACAGTCTTAGTTGTTTCTGGAAGGCAATCATAGGCTCTGATATGAAGCAGTCTAGAATTTCTCCTCTTCCTCAGGGGCACTGCTAACCTCACTGCACCTGCCACCATTCCTAGGTATGTGAGCAGAGGAAATGAGGCTTCGATGGAGAAGGCAGCATTTTCTCCTCCTCTCTGGTCGAGATACTCAGCTCCTTCCATGTTTGTTCATATGGTTTCACTTCTGAACTTTAGGAAAGTTTGCTTCTAATCTTTACATATACCATAAATGAATAGTTGGCCAAATGCTAGTAAAAAAAAAAATACATGAAGTTATTATTTGAAAGGAAGGCTGATCGTTAAACCTAATAAACAATGAAGGCCTCTCAAAAAAAAAAATCATTGTCTTCTTTTGCTGGTTTTTTTCATGCAAACCAGCAACAAAATGTTTCTACCTCTTGTATTCCAAAAAGAAGTGAAGAGGCTTGAGGAAACATATTCATCATAATGGAGAGACCCAAAGATAGAGAAATCAGGAAGACAGGAAAATGAAAGTTCAAGGCAAGGAGACAGAATGGAAGGTGAAGAGCTGAGTGATCTGGTGGGCGGGTGACCTGGGTGGCCTGCCTTGGTCACCAAGTGGGCACACACGGATTCCGAGCTGACTACTGGCCAAGGAAAACCAACTAATTACAAGCACTATAGGGTCCACAAGGCAAACCAACCTGGTCTTTAAAAGAAGAGCAGCTTTGCCAAAGATGAGAATTGATTACCCCCAGTAGGAGTCAGAACCCCAAGTCCAGAGGCTGCCACCCCAACATTACCCGTGATGGACACTCACATCTGCTCAGCCTGTGCACACTTACGCACCTCTCTGCCACCTAGTGGTGCTTCCCAACACAACGCAGGTGCTCAGCTATGGCTCAGAATGTAAGACTGCTTTATGGATGATAACTTATTTTTTGCTATAGTGAGTTTTTTCACCTTAAAACATACTAAATTAAGGCCGGGCGCGGTGGCTCACGCCTGTAATCCCAGCACTTTGGGAGGCCGAGGCGGGTGGATCACGAGGTCAAGAGATCGAGACCATCCTGGTCAACATGGTGAAACCCCGTCTCTACTAAAAATACAAAAAATCAGCTGGGCATGGTGGCACGTGCCTGTAATCCCAGCTACTCAAGAGGCTGAGGCAGGAGAATTGCCTGAACCCAGGAGGCAGAGGTTGTGGTGAGCCGAGATCGCGCCATTGCACTCCAGCCTGGGTAACAAGAGCGAAACTCCGTCCCAAAAACAAAAAAAACAAAAAAAAACAAAAAAAAACAAAAAAAAAACATACTAAATTAATGCATAAAAGGTTTTGACATCACAGTTTCTAGCAAAGATATAACACATGGACCAATTTTTGCTGACATGAGTGTCCAATCAGAAAATATCACATGAAACCAGCTTGGGTGGTGGGGTCTTCATGGCTAAACCCAAACATTTTGCTTTGCATGTGAACACCAGGCCCCAGGGCCAGGGGGCAGAGTCCCCATGAGTCCTTCATTTGTCAAGTGCTCTGTGCTATCTCCACCTGTTTTTAAGCACTGTGGTGTGCACCTTTTATTTAGCCTTATTTTTCTGTGCTGCTATCTTGCTATTTTTTTAAGTGAAAGCAAGTTTATTAAGAAAATTAAGGTAAAACACTGGCTTCTCCATAGACAGAGAAGCCCCAAGGTTGCTCATTTTTATGGTTATTTGTTGACTATATGCTTTAAAAAGGGGGGTGGATGCCTCCCCTTTTTAGACCATATAGAGTAACTTCTTGATGTGAAGCGGCCATGGTATTTGCAGACTGTCGTGGTGCTGTTGGAAGTGTAGCAGTGAGGACAACCAGAGGTCACTCTCGTCATCATCTTGGTTTTGGTGGGATTTAGCTGGCTTCTTGACTACAGCCTATTTTATCAGCAAGGACTTTATGTCCTTCATCTTGTGCTGACCTCCTATCTCATCCTGTGACAGAATGCCTAACCATCTGGGAATGTAGCCCGGTAGGTCTTAGTCTTATTTTACCCAGCCCCTATTCAAGATGGAATTGCTCTGGTCCAAACACCTCTGACATTTCCGCCTTCCCTTTTACAAGGGAGCCCTTTATCCTAAGGGTTACAGAGGGATGAAGATCCATCTATTTCATGCTAATAGAGACGATGATATTCCTCCCTACCTAGTAGGGTCTTTTGTAATCCAGGTAAAGAGGAGCTCAGTCAGAAAGTGTCAGTATGTAGAGGGTCATTCATGACTCTTTGAGTTCTGGCAAAAGGTGATATCTGGAAGATTAATAAGTGTTTAGTTCAAGAAAATGTTGAGTAAGCTTATTCTGCATTCCTACATAAAGAGTATAATAGCAATACATTCCACAATAAAGCAAAATAAAGTAAAATTATTCCAAATAAACTAAATTAGAAGGCTTTCCATGAACCGAACAATTGTTGGAACCAAACAGATATGGGGTTGCTAGCTGATTACAATGTGCCTAGAATTAGAATATTGATCTAGATTTTTACATTACCCAACCCTCTTGTTTCTTCTGAGCTGCAGTCATAGATCGCTGATGAGGGCTAGGCATGGTGGCTCATGCCTGTAATCCCAGCACTTTGGGAGGCCAAGGCAGGTGGATTGCCTGAGGTCAGGAGTTTGAGACTAGCCTGGCCAACATGGTGAAACCCTGTCTCTACTAAAAATACAAAAAAAATAAAATAAAATAGCCAGGCATAGTGGCCCATGCCTGTAGTCTCGGCTACTTAGGAGGCTGAGGCAGGAAAATCACTTGAACCTGGGAGGTGGAGGTTGCAGTGAGCTGAGATTGCACCACTGCACTCAAGCCTGGGAGACAGAGCAAGACTCTGTATTAAAAAAAAAAAAAAAAAAAAAAAAAAAAAAACGATTGACGAGACTAGAGTCTAATGGGGGGGTACATAGTTTTTCAATCACAATATTTCTCTCTCAACTTTCTCATTTTTACTAAAGACAAATTACGTTATGATCAATTTGCTTTATTATACTTGGCCTGATTATTTGCAAAAATAATTATTTTTCACATAAGCTCTTTTTAAATTGGTTTTGATGGAACTCTGTTCCACAGAAGGAATCTGAGATAAGACTTATTTTTTATGCTGAGCCCAGCCCTGTTTGTACCCTCCAATACCTACGAGTTGGGTAAATTCTTTTCCTCTTGAGGTCCCAAGATAATGTGGAGCTCCTGGACCTGTCAGAAAGTAAAATTCTTTACTTACTACAAGTCAGAAACCCTGTACAAGGACTGTTGTAGACAAGGTATGAGGCCAGTTTTCCCAAGGGACGTTTATTGGCTTTACAAGTTAAGTTTGACTCCATAAAGGAAACCATACCATTCCAATCGAAGCCTTGGTAAAATAACCAGTTTCTTCGATTGTGTCCTGTTGCAAAAGAAAGCAGATTCTTATTGCACTTATGCAAATAACTATATTGCTGTAAGTTAAGAATATTCACAAATAGTTTCCAAATTCTGGAGAAATCAGGTAGAGAAAAACAATCATGCCCAGATTTTGTTCACAGAAGTATGCTTTACTCAAATGTTAAGCTACAAATAGCTTGAAAGAAAAGTTTCCTGGACTCTCAAAAATGAAACAGGATCAGCAACATTTTAAGCAAGGTTAAAAAGATTACTTCAGATTTCTATTAGTGTAGTACATGCAGTTAACTCCTGTTATACTTGATAATCATAAACATTTCAGCACTCCATAGAATTTCTGAAAGTTTTTTTCCTCTATTCTGATGTCACAATCTCCAAAGTTATCAGAAACCTGCATTTAAGAACACCCATTGGAGTTTTAGAGTTGATTATAAAACCACCTTGTGAAGAGAACCAAAACAAGACAACAAATGCCCATGAATGACAAAATGTTTCAGGGTAGCCATAATCAAAAACATGATTGACAAAGAAATTTGGTTACCTCTGTGGCATACAATGATTTTATGTAACAATTATAATAACATACACTTAGATATATTAGAATTATAGAAATTTCCCATAATTTTGAAACCCATACCAATAGCATATTTATACAAATACAGCTAACATAATATTTATACAAATACAGCCCAAAAAAGCCAAATACCAATTCATATTTGACAATGCTTCCTGTACGATTTTTATACCAAATAAGCCGAATGTCACATTTACATTAGTATGCTACTAATGTTAAACCCAATTTTTAATAAAAGCTTATAAACAAATTTATTCTATGTATTCACCTTTGGTTAACGATAATAAAGCTCAACTCAGCACCAAACAGTAATTCCCCACTGCATGTCCATGAGCAATCTTAAACTAGGAAAGGACGTGCTGAGGAAGTCAATATTTTTTTACCAAAATCATTCAAAGAGCTAACAGACAATTCACAGGAGAAATGCAGAGATGATAGTAATCAAGTAACATAAATTAAAGCAATAAGATCATTTTTATTTGACTAGACTGACAAGGATGTGGAAGAGTAGAAGTATATCTAGTGTCGACAAGAGTGAGGGGAAGGTCTTGAAAACTGGCACAAGACAAAGATAACCTCTCTCACCACTTCTATTCAATACAGTATTGGAAGTTCTGGCCAGGGCAATCAGGCAAGAGAAAGAAATAAAGAATATTCAAATAGGAAGAGAGGAAGCCAAATTATCTTTGCTTGCAGATGACATGATCCTATGTCTAGAAAACCCCATTGTCTCAGTCCAAAAGCTTCTTAAGATGATAAGCAACTTCAGCAGTTTCAGGATACAAAATTAATGTGCAAAAATTGCTAGCATTCCTATACACAGCAACAGGAAAATAGAAAGCCAAATCATGAATGCACTCCCATTCACAAATTGCCACAAAAAGAATAAAATACATTGGAATACAGCTAACAAGGGAAGTGAAGGACCACTTCAAGAAGAACTACAAACCACTGTTTAAAGAAATCAGAGAAGACACAAACAAATGGAAAAACATACCATGCTCATGGATAGGAAGAATCAATATCATGAAAATGGTCATACTGCCCAAAGTAATTTATAGATTCAATGCTATTTCTATCAAACTACCATTGACATTCTTCACATAATTTTTAAAAACTATTTTTAAATACATATGGAACCAAAATAGAGCCTGCATAGCCAAGACAATTCTAAGCAAAAAGAACAAAGCTGCAGGCATCACACTACCCAACTTCAAACTATATTACAAGGCTACAGTAACCAAAACAGCATGGTACTGGTGCAGGAATAGACACATAGACCAATGGAACAGAATTGAGAACTCAGAAATAAGACCACACACCTACAGCCATCTGATCTTCAACAAACCTGACAAAAACAAGCAGTGGGGAAAGGATTCCCTGTTTAATAAATGATGCTAAAAGAACTGGCTAGCCATATGCAGAAAATTGAAGCTGGACCCCTTCCTTATATCATATACAAAAATTAACTCAAGATGGATTAAAGACTTAAATATAAAACCCAAAACTACAAAAAACCTAGAATAAAATCTAGGCAATATCATTTGGAACATAGGCAAGTACAAAGATTTCATAATGAAAATGCCAAAAGCAATTGCAACAGAAGCAAAAATTGACAAATGGGATTGAATTAAACTAAAAAACTTGTGCACAGCAAAAGAAACTATCATCAGAGTGAACAAACAACCTACAGAGTGGGAGAAAAATTTTGCAGTCTATCCATCTGACAAAGGTCTAATATCCAGAATTGACAAGGAACTTAAATTCACAAACAGAAAACAAACAACCCTATTAAAAAATGAGCAAAGGACATGAACAGACACTTCTCAAAAGAAGATATACATGCAGCCAAGAAACATATGAAAAACGTTCAACATCACTGATTATTAGAAAAATGCAAATCAAAACCACAATGCGATACCAACTCACACCTGTCAGAATGGCTATTATTAAAAGTCAAGAAACAGCAGATGCTAGAGAGGTTGCAGAGAAAAAGGAATACTTTTACACTGCTGGTGGGGTTGTAAATTAGTTCAACCATTGTGAAAGACAGTGTGGCTATTCCTCAAAGACCTAGGGTCAGAAATACCATTTGATCCAATAATCCCATTACTGGGTATATACCCAAAAGAATATAAATTATTCTATTATAAATATACACGAACACATATGTTCATTGCAGCACTGTTCACAGTAGCAAAGACATAGAATCAACCTAAATGTTCATCAGTGATAGTCTGGATAAAGAAAATGTGGTACAAATACACCATGGAATACCATGCTGCCATAGAAAGGAATGAGATCATGTCCTTTGCAGGGATATGGATGAAGTTGGAAGCCGTTATTCTCAGCAAACTAATGCAGGAACAGAAAACCAAACACTGCATGTTCTCACTTATAACTGGGACCTGGATGATGAGAACACAGGGACATATAGGGGGAACAACACACACTGGGGCCTATTGGGCGGGGCATGGGATGAGGAGAACATCGGGAAGAATAGCTAAGGGATGCTGGGCTTAATACCTAGGTGATGGGATGATCTGTGTAGCAAACCACCATGGCACACATTTACCTATGTAACAAACCTGCACATCTTGCACTTGTACCCATGAACTTAAAATAAAAGTTGAAAAAAACCAGAGTAAGGGAAAGAATTAGGGTATAAATTGAAAGAACTTTTTGGAGAGTAATTTGCAGTAATTTAACTCCAGGGATTTATAGTTCAGAAACATTTGCACATGTCCTCCAGGCTATAGACAGAAAGCTGTTGTTTATAAAGGCAAAATATGGAGACAACTTCAATTCCATCCCTAAAGATTCTACTTAATAATTATTGAGTCATTCTGTGCAATATCTGCAAATCTAAAAAGAATGACAGAAATGCATGTGGAAGAATGGCTATATATATGGTTGAGGGTTTTTTTTTAGTGAGTTGAAAAAAATATGCAGAGTTTCCATTTTGTAAAATATTAGCAAAACACGTTTGTGTACACATGAGGATGTGTTTGCATATGTGTGCATGTACATATAATTTGCATATGCCAGGAGCAATTCTGACAGGAAACACAACTGCTCATAATGGTTACTCTAGAGATGTGGAAATCAGAGAAGGGAAATACAGAGTTTTTCTTCAAAAAACTGTACTGAACGGCTTTGTGAAGTGCACCCAGCCCTAGCATGCCATAGACCAGGAGTGCCAGGAATGCACATCTAGAAGCGACTACCAACCAGACTGATAGAGGCTGGTGTGCAAATACCTCAACTCCCCAGCTCCTGAGGGTACAAAACTCAGGGATGTTGATACCAGCTCCTGGAGCTCCCTTGAGAGCTAAGCTAAGCTCTGGCTGCCCTCTGTGGCGTTTTGCTTTGTAACGCACCTTTATGGGCTTCCTCACTTCCCTGTCTCACTTCCCTACTCCACCACCACCATCTCTTGGAATTCCTGCTGATATAGTGTGGATATGTGTCCCCATTTAAATCTCATGTCAAATTGTAATCCCCAGGATTGGAGATGAGGACTCGTGGGAAGTAACTGGATCACAAGGGCAGAGTTCCTATGAATGGTTTAGCATCAGTCCCCCTTGGTTCTGCATAGTGAGTGCGTTATCGTGAGATCTGGCTATTTAAAAGTGTGTGGCACCTCCCCTCTCTCTGTCTTCCTCCTGCTGTGACCATGTGAGGTGTTGGCTCCGCTTTGCCTTCCGCCATGATTGTAAGCTCCCTCAGAAGCAGAAGCCATCATGCTTCCAGGATAGCCTGCAAAACCTTGAGCCAATTAAATCTATTTTCTTGATAAATTGCCCAGTCTCAGATATTTCTTTATAGCAATGCTAGATTGGACATTATAATACACCTTCTAAGCAAACTCCTTGCCTCAAGTCTTCTTCTAGGAGAACCTAAACTAAGATGACTTTTCATTGTCTCAATTGTTATAATAATCTTCACTGCTTTTGTTTTCTTTTCTTTGCTAAGATACATAGTGCTGCCTAAACCATATCCCCTAGCTCATGGCGCATGCTTGTTAATGGTTCCTGCAAGTCTCCTCCTTGGCTTACTTGACCTCATGGCTCTTCCCCTTCATCTCTCACAATCAGGGCCATTTCTGTTCTCTAATACAGCAGTCTCCAATCTTTCTGGCACCAGGGACTAGTTTTGTGGAAGACAATTATCCCACAAATGGGGTGGGTGGGGGTAATGGTTTTAGGATGATTCAAGCACATTATATTTATTATGGACTTTATTATTATTACATTGTAATATATAATTAAATAATTATACAACTCACCATAGTGTAGAATCAGTGGGAGCCCCTGAGCTTGTCTTCCTGCAACTAGATGATCCCATCTGTGGGTTATGGGAGACAGTGACAGATCATCAGGCATTAGATTCTCATAAGGAGCATGCAACCTAGATCCCTCACATGCAGAGTTCACAATAGGGTTCATGCCCCTATGAGAATCTAATGCTGCCACTGATCTAACAGAAGGCAAGGCTCAGGCAGTAATGCAAGCTGTGGGGAGTGGCTATAAATACAGAAGGATCTTCCCTGGCTCGCCAGCCACTCACCTCCTGCTGTCCGGCCCAGTTCCTAACAGGACACAGACCAGTAGCATTCCATGGCCTGAGGACTGGGGACCCCTGTTCTAATATTCACTCTCACTGTTGTATTTTAAGACATTCTCCCAGCTCATCATCCATGTTTTTTTTTTTTTTTTTTTTTATGGATGCAGTTTCTTAACAAAGCTGCATGGTGTTGTTTTCATGTCATGTCCTCACATTGTCTCTGAGCTTTAGAGGTTGACACAGAGAAGTCAGCTACTGGTAGAATCGCTGCTCTCTGCAGGTGCTCTGCCTTGACCCTGAGCACTTTTAGGAGATCGTAGTTTTGTTATATTGTGCCTGGCTGTGGACGTCTTTTTGCATAACTATCACTTGGGATTTGTTGGAAAAGACAGGCATGTTTCATCGGTTTGGGAATATTGCCAAGCATTAGCTCTTCAAATATTTCTTCTGCCCCAGTTTCCCACTCCTCCCCACTGGGACCCTAGCTGGCCAATAAGATCAATCTATTATTTCCTTCACTTCCCCTTTCTCCTCCACACTGTAATCTAGATCATTGTTTCTGCTGTCTTGCCGTTTACTCAGTCTCCTTTCCACTCTGGCCAATCTTCTGTCAAGAAGACATAAGTTTCTTTAAATTTTTTTTTCTGATTATTGTAGATGTAGGAGCCATGGTGAGAAATGATGCTGAGAAGTCTCGTGTGCTCTTTACCCACCTTCCCCCAGTGGCAACATCTTGCATAAGTATAACACAATATCTCAAATATGGGATTAACACAGATACTCTCCATCATCATATTCAGATCGCCCCAGTTGATAGTACTCATATGTGTGCATGTGCATATGTTTAGTTCTGTGCAATTTTTTTTTTTTTTTGAGACGGAGTTTCACTCATGTTACCCAGGCTGGAGTGCAATGGCGCGATCTCGGCTCACCGCAACCTCCGCCTCCTGGGTTCAGGCAATTCTCCTGCCTCAGCCTCCTGAATAACTGGGATTACAGGCACGCACCACCATGCCCAGCTAATTTTTGTATTTTTAGTAGAGACGGGGTTTCACCATGTTGACCAGGATGGTCTCGATCTCTTGACCTCGTGATCCACCCGCCTTGGCCTCCCAAAGTGCTGGGATTACAGGCTTGAGCCACCGCGCCGGCCAGTTCTGTGCAATTTTATCATATGCATACATTCCTGTATCACCACCAGAACTGAGATGCTGAACTCTTCCATAACCACAAAAATCTCTCATTTTGCCCTTTCATAACCACCCACTGATGCCGTCAACACCATGTTATCATTTCTCTGAGATAAACCCCCGAGAGTGCTGGGTCATGTGATAGTTTATGTATCATTTTATAAGAAACCACCTAGCTGCTTGCCAAAGTCACTGTACCATTTCAAGTTCTCGGCAGTAAGGTACAAATGAAGCAATTTCTCCACTAGCATTTCATCTTTCCTGTCATTACTATTTATCTTAGCCATTCTGATAAATGTCTAGTAATATCTCACTGTGGTACTAATTTATATTTGTATTCTCATAGTGACTAGTAATGTTTGACATTTTCTTGTGCTTATTTACCATCCATATATTCTCTTCAATAAAGTGTTTATTAAGTGTCTGTTACTCATTTTGTAACTTGAATGTTGTTTTACTCTTAAGAGCTCTTTATATATTATAGATAGTATAATGATCTAGACACTGCATAGTTGGCAAAAATTTTCTACCAGTCTATAGATTATCTGTACATATTCCTAACAAGATATTACACCAAGCAAGTTTTTTTTTATTTTGGTAAGGTTCAATTTGGCAGTTTTTTCTAATATGAATTATGCTTTCAGTGTCAAGTCTAAGAAATTTTTGCCAAGATCTAGATCCCAAAGGTTGTTTATGTTTTTTTCTAAAAGTTTTTGTTTATAGTTTGTATTTGCATCCAGTATTCATTTTAAGTTAATTTTTAAATAAGATGCAAAGTTTAAGTCAAGGTTCTCTCTTATTCTGGCTGATGGCTACGTAATTGTTCTAGTACCTCGTTTTGTTTGTGTGTTTGTGCGTTTGTTTGTTTGTTTGTTTGTTTTTGAGACAGGGTCTTGCTGCCCTGTTGCCCAGGTTGGAGTTCAGTGGAGCAATCATGGCTCACAGCAGCCTCAATTTCCCCAGGCTCACTTAATCTTCCCACCTCAGCCTCCCGAGTAGCTGGGACTAAAGATACCCATCACCACACCCAGCTAATTTTCATGTTTTTTGTAGAGACAGGGTTTCACTGTGTTGCTCAGGCTGGTGTTCCAGCAACTTTATTGAGAGTTTATCCTTCCTTCATTGAATTGCTTTTGTACATTGATTAAAAATAAGTTGGACCTGTTTGCATGGGCCTATTTCTGTTTCTCTGTTCTGTTCTGTTGAGCAATGTTCCTATTGATCTGCCAATTCTACACTGTCTTCATCACCGTGGTTATAGAGGAAGACTTAATATTGGCTACAGTGATTCCTCTCATTTTACCTGTTTTCAAGGGCATTTTAGCATTCTAAGGTCTGTGCCTTTCCATATAAATTTTATAATAAGCTTTTTTATATCTATCAAAAATAATCTTACTGGGGGTTTTGATAGGAATTGATCAATTTGTTAATAATTGATATCTTTACTGTTTATTTCACTTTCTGTTTCCAATAAGGTTTTTTTATTATTGTTTCATAGCACCCTGTTTTTCTTAGTGAACAAAACTATTATCTTTCCAAGTGGAGTTTTGTAAATGTATATTTTATCAAAGTGTAATATACAAAGTATAATATACACACAAAAAGTACACAAATCCTGAGTGTACAGCTCAGTGAATTTTCAAATAAAATGCACCATGGAACCAGCACGCTAATCATTAGACAGGACATGACCATCACTCCAGAGTGGCTCTGTACCTTTCCCAGTCCCCATCAATGCCCTCGAAGGGGAGCTAGTACCCTGCCTTCTAAACCTATCAGTGAGCTTTGGCTTTTAAAAATTTCATATCAATTGGATCATGCAGTTCATTCATACACTTTTGTATTTCTTTCACTCAAAATAATTGAGAGATATGTCTATATTTTTCTCTCAGAGTTAAATATTATTCTTTTGTATGAAATGGAAATTTCTATTGTTGATGGGAATTTTGAGTTGTTTCTAGTTTGAGCTATAATGAATAGTGCTGCCATAAAATGTGTATATGTTTCTTAGTAAACATATTTACACACTAATACACCTCGGAGTGAAATAGCAGGGTCAGAAGATGTATATACTTTGGCCTTAGGAAAGTCTGCTGAAGGCTTTCCAGAGTGGATAAACCAACTTACACTTGTACCAGCAGCATGTTCCAACCATGTGGTACCATTTATGATTTTCACTGGAGCCAGTGTGGTGTGTAGTAGTATTACACTGAGATTTTGATTTTCATTTCCCCTTGGCTAACAAAGTTGAGACATTATCATACTTTTCTTACTGATTTCAACATTTTACATATCAAACTTCCTGTTCAACTGTTTTGAGCATCTTTCTATCGAATTGCCTATCTTTTTCCTACTGAGTTCTTTACATATTTTGGATAGAGTCCTTTATCACGTATGTGTGTATTTATACACATGCACGTGTGCACATACACACACACACATCACAGAACAAACATCTCATTTGTCCTTTAACTTGTCTTTCCACAAGTCATCTTTTGATTAAAAGACATTCTTAATTGTATATAATCCAATTTTTCTTATACTCTGGCTTAAGCATTTTCATTGCGTATCCCTAGTTGTCTTTTATTGCTCTTGTATAACACTCTTGTTGAGATATGTCACATACATACAGATCACCCATTTAAAGTGTTCAATTCAATGGACTTTAGTATATTCAGTTAGACAACCATCATCACAATCAATTTTTTAAAAATTTCAGCATCCCAAAAAGAAAGCACATACCTGTCATTTTCCCCCAACACCTATGCCCCTGAGCCCTATGCAACTACTAATTTTTCTTTCTCTATAGGTTTATCCATTACCCTTTCTTTTTCCTTTTCTTTTCTTTCTTTCTTTTTTGGTAGAGGGAGGAGAGAGTTGGATCTTTCTCATTCACGTCGGAGGTTTTCCTCAAATGTTTGATGTTTTATTGCTGTCATTTACGTTTGAGAGAGGCACTAAAATATTTACTAGAAGCACTGTCTGCGCACCTCACTATAACAAAACAAGGCAGTATTTTCTTTGAGGTCTCCCAGCCAATATCTGTGACTCCTTTGTCTAAGTGCCCTCAGGTGCAAAGCCTCTGTATTTCAACATCTCAAGAATAAATCTCTGAGATCCTAGAGGGCAGAAGGAGACATGCAGACACCTGCTGCAGAGGGTAGTGGAGAAAGGGACCCAGGGAACACAGCTGCTTCACAGAGACTTCCCAGCTTTCATGCTATGTTCAGGCTCACACTCAGCTCCACCTGCCAGAGTACCTGTTGTCTTCCATTCAGAGCTTTCAGTGACTCTTCAAGGCAAATGTGCTCACTCTTCATCATTATCACTCCCTGGAGGCACTGGATGCTCATTTCATCTTCTCTTTTAGATCAGTTACATCCTCCACCACTTCACATCTTTCCAAAAGGCCGCTGTCTTTTATATGCATTTTCTTTTCTCTTATTCCCTTTGCTCTTGTAGGTAGATCTTGTTTACTTATTTACTCGTTCATGTATTTATTTATATTAGTAAAGACTTAAAAGTAAAACTATCAATTTATGTGATTTTAGCAGGTTTTGGAAAAGGAGAGATGGTTAAATGCATTTCAAATAGAGATCTTTTATTAGTCAGCTATTACATTTTTACTAATTTGATTATAATAGACTAATTTGAATTGAATTAATTGGATTTCACTATTAGTGAAGAATGACATCTTGTCTTGTTAGATTTCTCCTTCTGTAAATTAACCTAATGATATCCTTTGATTATTTCTCTGTTTCTTATCTTTTATCCTTGTTGATGTACGAATACTTCCTAGATCCTAAATGTTAATCACCTTACTGATTTAGACACTATAAACATCTACCAGTATTCTTTCTGTTAACTTCATGGAACCAATTCCATGTTCTTTGTGGAAGAAAAATTTTATGACTTTGATATAGTCAAATTTATTAAATTTTGGCCTTATTCTTCATGCTTTCAGGGCCTTGTTTAAAACATCATCTCACATTCCAAGATTGCTGAAATATTTTATTTTTTTCTGCCATTTACTTTATAGTCTTACCTTTTGCATTTAGGTCTATACCCATATTGTTGAAATATGGCATGATATCAGGATGTAGCTTTGTTTTTTGCAGTTTAAAAAGCCAATTTTGCCATCAACATTTACTGGATAATCTACCCTTTTCTTTCAAAGCTGTAATGTCACCTCATATGTAAAAGATATATGTGAACCCTTGGATCTGTTACTGGGCCCTCCGTTCTGTTTCACTGGTCTCTTTGCATGATCCTATCTTGTTACCATGCTGTTGCTTTGGGGTTTGTTTTATTACTATGGCTCTGTGATATATCTAAGCATTGTGTAAGGTGAGTTTCTTAACCCACCCCATTGGCTCTTTGCTCAAAATGGAGAATCTCTATTTCTCCAAATAAATTTTAGAATCACTTTCTTTTTTTTTTTTTTTTTTGAGACAGAGTCTCACTCTGTCACCCAGGCTGGAGTGCAGTGGCACAATCTCAGCTCTCTGCAACCTCTGCCTCCCGGGTTCAAGCAATTCTCCTTCCTCAGCCTGTAGCTGAGATTACAGGTGCCCACCACCTCACCTGGCTAATTTGTGTATTTTAGTAGAGACAGAGTTTTATCATGTTCGGCCAGGCTGGTCTCAAACTCCTGACTTCAAGCAATCCACCTGCCTCAGCTGCCAAACTGCTGGGATTACAGGCGTGAGCCACCATGCCTGGCCTAGAATCACTTTTTTGCTTTCCAAGATATTCTGCTAGGAGTTTCATTGCAGTTATATTAAACATTTTAAAAATCGGCTTCTTGATAAATGATGTCTTCCCCTCCATTAATATGGCTTAGCTTTCCATTTTTTCAGCTCTTCTTTCATGGCCTTTCAAAACTTAATAGGGAGTTAAGTTTTTTCCCCATAAATGTCTTATACATTCTTATTAGATGGTGCCTAGGTAGTTCATTTTCATGTTGCAGTTTTATTTTCCAGCTGTTTATTGCTGACAAATAAGAATAATGATGAGTGTTCTTATTTCTTGATCTTATACCTGGCCACCTTTGAGGCTGACATTTGTAGCTGTTAAAACTTGTCATCATTTGGCTCTCAGGGTGGCTCGAAGCAGTGTTTCAGTGACGGCTGTCTTCATTTTCAGGAAAAGAGATCCTCCCACAATAACTTTGTATACCTTTGTGAAATGTATGCATTTGAACAGACAAAAAGGAGAGGTGAAATGGAAAGCTCTTAGTTAAAATCCAATCGACGGGATCTATCCAGTTCCAGAATCACCTCCTTGAGGAAATGACAGAGGCCGAAGGCTGCATTGTTAGGAGCAGTTTGGGCTCCAGTGCTCCGGAAGATTTGCCGATTCAGAAATAGTTGCACAGACCTAGGCCATGTAGCATGAGTGGTGAGTGAATGAGTGAGCAACATTAGCAGAACTTGCAGCTTATTTAGATGACAAAATAACGTCTAACATCATGCAAATGAGACAGCCAAATGCTTAGGCCGATAAAAGGGAGTCCTCAGAGAATTTCCGAACCACCCAGCAAGTGTTTACATCAGGTACTTTTGTGCAGATGAGGGAACCTGCCCTGGGTCTTGTCTCAGCTTGCCCACATGAGAACTGAGGGAACCAGACAGAGCCACAGGCAGGAGGGAGGAGCCTGTCCTCTTCCGTTCCTGTGTGGTAGCCTGCGATTCAATCTGTGAGGTGAGGGGCCTGAAAGAAATTGAAGAGGACACCAAAGATGAAAAGATATTTCATTTTCATGGACTGGAAGAATCGATATTATTAAAATGTCCATACTATCCAAAGTAATCTACAGATTAAATGCAATCTCTATTAAAATAACAATGATATTCTTTATAGAAATAGGAAAAACAATCTTAAAATTTATATGGAATCACAAAAGACCCAGAATAACCAGTGCTACCCTAAGCAAAAAGAGCAAAACTGGAGGACTAACATTATCTGAATTAAAATTATACTACAGAGCTGTAGTAACCAAAACAGCATGGTACTGGCATAAAAACAGACATATAGACCAATGGAATAGAATAGAGAACCCAGAAACAAATCCACACACCTATAGTGAACTCATTTTCAACAAAGGTACCAAGAACGTTCCTTGAAGAAAGGTCAGTCTGTTCAATAAATGGTCTGGGAAAACTGGATATCCATATGCAGAAAAATGAAACTAGACCTCTATCTCTTACCATCTACAAAAATCAAATTAAAATGGACTAAAGATTTAAATCTAAGACCTCAAACTGTGAAACTACTGCAAGAAAACACTGGAGAAGCTCTCCAGGACATTGATCTGGGCAAAGGTTTCTTGAATAATACCCTGCAAGTACAGGCAACCAAAGTAATAATGGACAAAATGGGAATACGTCAAGTTAAAAAGCTTCTGCACAGCAAAGGAAACTATCAACAAAGTGAAGAGACAACTCACAGAAGGGGATAAAATATCTGCAAACTACCACCCTGACAAAGGATCAATAACCAAAATATACAAGGAGCTCAAACAACTCTAAAGGGAAAAATTTACTAATCCCATCCAAAAAAAGGCAAAACATTTGAATAGACGCTTCACAGAAGAAAACATACAAATGGCAAACTGACATATGCATAGGTGTTCAACATCATTGATCGCCAGAGAAATGCAAACCAAAACTACAATGAGCCATCATCTCATCCCAGTTAAAATGGCTTTTACCCAAAAGTCAGGCAACAACAAATGCTGACAAGAACGTAGAGAAGAGGGAGCCCTCGTACACTGTGGGTGGGAATGTAAATTAGTATAACTACCATGGAGAATGATCTGGAGATTCCTAAAAGCTAAAAATAGAGCTACCATATGATCTAGCAATCTCACTGCTGGATGCTCGAAAGGAAATCAATATATTGAAGAGATTAACTGCACTCCTGTGTTTTTGCAGCACTGTTCACAATAACCAAGATTTGAAAGCAACCTACGTGTCCATCAACAGATGAACGGGTAAAGAAAATGTGGTACATATATGCAATGGGGTATTATTTCAGCCACACAAAAAAGAAAAAGATTCTGTCATTTGCAACAACATGGTTGGAACTGGAAGTCATTCTGTTAAGTGACATCAGCCTGGCACAGAAAGACAAATATCATATCTTCTCACTTATTTGTGAGATCTAAAAATCAAAATGATTGAACTCATGAAGATAGAAAATAGAAGGATGGTAACGAGAGGCTGGGAAGGGCAATAGTGGGTTGGGGGATAGGCGGGGATAGAAAGAATGAATAAGACCTAGTACGTGCTAGCAAAACAGGGCAACTTTAGTCGATAATAATTTGATTGTACATTTTTAAATAATTTTAAAAGTACAGTTGGATTGTTTGTAGCACAAAGAATAAATGCTTGAGGGGATGAATATCTCCATTTTCCATCATGTGATTATTATTCCCTGAATGCCTGTATCCAAACATCTCATGTACCCCATAAGTGCATATATATATATATATATATATATATACACACATATGTATGTATATATGCGTGTGTGTGTGTGTGTATACACTATGTGCTCAAAACAATTAAAAGGTTTTTTTAATTAAGAAAAAGACACATCAAACTAATGAAAGAAAAGGTACCCTGGTTGAAGTTGGGTTGGAGCACTAAAGACTCATCTGTTCCCCTCATCTTCAGGCGGCCACTGAGATCTCTCCACAGACCAGCTCCTTTCATCCAGAAGACAAGTGCATGATCACCAGGAGCCCAGACATAGGACTCAACCTGCAGCTGGCCATCTTTCATGATCTTCCTTGAGATATTTAAAGCCCCCATTGCCAAATTGTTACCCCAGCCCTCTTGCAATTTACCAGGTAGAAGTGTTCCTTTTATTTATTGTTTTCTTAAGAGACAAGGAGACAAGGTTTCTGTCACCCAGGCTGGAGTGCAGTGGCAGAATCATGGCTCACCGTAACCTCTAACTCCTGGGCTCGAGTGATCCTCCTGCCTCAGCCTCCCAAGTAGCTCGGACCATGGGCACGTGTCACCATACCCAGATATTTTCTATTTTATTTTTGTAGAGACAGGGTCTTGCTATGTTGCCCAAGCTGGTCTCAAACGCTTGGCCTCAAGTGCTTCTTCCACCTCAGCCTCCCCAACAGGCATAAGCCACCACACTGGGCCAGGAGTCTTCTTTAAATGGAGCATCAGACTAATTAAATGAGTTGTGCACCTCAAATTCTGACAATGGAATGGTATTCACTGCTGGAGCCCCTCCCTTCCAAATGTGGTACCATAATACTAGCTTCCTCACATAGAACCAGCTTTGCAACCAGCCTATAGGTTGTGGATGGAAGAGCAGTCAGCTTGTTCTACTTCTGTTTGATTACCCTGTTTCGTGACTAGCTTTCTTGATAAGATTTGACACCTACTGATATTTGACTGATTTTCAGATTCAAACTCATCTGAACTATTGGCAATTGAAGCTGTCATACATATTTTCTTTTTATTTATTTTTTAAATTTTTTTGAGATAGAGTCTCACTCTGTCGTCCAGGCTGGAGGCTGGAGTGCAGAGGTGCAATCTCAGCTCACTGTAACCTCCACCTCTTAGGTTCAAATGATTCTCCTGCCTCAGCCTCCTGAGTAGCTGGGATTACAGGCCCACTCCACTATGCCCAGCTGGCCCATGTCCAGCTAATTTTTGTATCTTTAGTAGAGACAGGGTTTCACCATGTTGGCCAGGCTGGTCTTGAACTTTTGACCTTAGGTGGTCCACCCACCTCAGCCTCCCAAAGTCCTGGAATTAAAGGTCTGTCATGTGTATTCCAAAGGTAATTCCCAGAAAGGGTTCCAGCAATGCTGTGAGCCATGCCAGCAGCTTTGGCAGGTGAGCTCAGCCTCCCAGAGAGCCACCTAAAGGAGAGGCATTCATGGGCATGTGGAGGCTTACGGACGCTTATTAGCAATCACTCATTTCTGTACAGGAACAGCCATAAAGAATACTATCCCGCTGGGCGCAGTGGCTCAAGCCTGTAATCCCAGCACTGTGGGAGGCCGAGGCGGGTGGATCACGAGGTCAAGAGATCGAGACCATCCTGGTCAACATGGTGAAACCCCGTCTCTACTAAAAATACAAAAAATTAGCTGGGCATGGTGGCGTGTGCCTGTAATCCCAGCGACTCAGGAGGCTGGGGCAGGAGAATTGCCTGAACCCGGGAGGCGGAGGTTGCGGTGAGCCGAGATCGCGCCATTGCACTCCAGCCTGGGTAACAAGAGCGAAACTCCGTCTCAAAAACAAAAACAAAGACAAAAAAAAAACAAAGAATACTATCCCAAATACCCCCTCCTATATTAACACAATAATGGGAAGAGCACATGAGTGCAAAATTATTTAGGGTGTATTTATTTTCATAATTGATAAGCCAAATCAAACTGATAATTAAAAAGTTGAATTATTCTCTTGATTCCAATGTTCTTTCTTTGTCAAACACTTCTATTCACTAGAGAAAACACCACAAATTGCATCTATAAAGAAGTATGCTTACATTTACCTTTTAAACCTATGTATGTAAACCTTTCATAAATAACAATTTCTTTCAATGTTGTAATAACATGTTCTCAAAAAAAGCTGGATTATTAAAGTAGCTGCAAAGAACTTAACCTTCTGTGTTGTATAACCTACCTGGAAGCTACCTTCAGTGCCCCAACTGAACTTGCCCTAACTGCTTAGCCTCCCTCATGTGTGGGTTACTGTCGGCAGGTGGGTTTTATGTAAAAAGGACATCAGAGGCCGGGTGGAGTGGCACACGCCTATAATCCCAGCACTCTGGGAGGCTGAGGCAGGTGGATCACGAGGTCAAGAGATTGAGACCATCCTGGTCAACATGGTGAAACCCTGTCTCTACTAAAAATACAAAAATTAGCTGGGCGTGGTGGCACCGGCCTGTAGTCCCAGCTACTCGGGAGGCTGAGGCAGGAGAATTGCTTGAACCCAGGAGGCGGAGGTTGCGGTGAGCCGAGATTGTGCCGTTGCACTCCAGCCTGAGTAACAAGAGAGAAATTCCATCTCAAATAAATGAATAAATAAAGGACATCAGGGCTACTCCACACTCATCCCATTTTCCCTGCTCACAGACTGAGGCTGCCCTTACAGGTTAAAATGCCAACCCCCACTATGTCTTGACTAGACACAGTGAAGCTACTCCCTTACTGCTTTCAACTGACTTGCATGGTTGACACCCTGCCATATCCACCAAATGGAACCAAGAGAATATAAACTCTTGACAAGCAAATCTCCTTTTGGCTGAATGACATTGGATGGAATGACATTGGGAGCTGGCCAAAAGTTATTCTTTAATTTGTGTGTCATGTTTTTTACCATTAAAAACCCAGGTTTTATGCAATAACGAAGTCCCCAGAGCATATGATAGAATCGTTTATTATCTCCAGGCCAAAGAAGTAATTCCAAGATCATTAATGAACATGTGCCTTTCCCTGAACATCTGAAAAAGCAGTAAGTACGTGGAAATGTAACTGTGTTCCTTGCATGTGAGCTTAGCACAGCAGCCTATTCTCTCCCTAATTTTAAAGGCACACTACAGAGAAAGAAAACAAAAGGGACAGTTGCTTCATTGAGGATGTTTTCAGACTAGCTCATCCATAACTGAATCAGTTCCCCGGGTTCAGATGCCAGCAGGCCCTGGTGATGTTAATGAGGCCAGTGGCTTCAGGATGATGCTGCTGACATGATTGTCCCAGGCTGTGCCTCTTGGGTGGCCAGAAGCTTGGAGGCTGAAGCATTTCCTGAAACTTTTGACCCCAAGCCTTTACATTCACCATGCATTCCTTGCACATTCCTTGTGGGTCCCATGGTCTTGTTTACTTTTCTACGTTGGAATCCCATTCAATCTGATTAGTATTAACTTAAAGGCTTGAAGAATGGTGTTTGAGAAGCAATGAATTTTCTATAAAACTGCAAAGGAATAAAAATACTTGTCTTGAGAGAAAGGAATTGACGTTCTTTTCTCAAAGGCTTTTCTCATTTCCACTAGCTGTTATTGGTAGAGTGTGTGTGTGTGTGTGTGTGTATATGCACATCTACCCCCAACCAATTCCATATATATACATATATCTACACACACATACATACAAATACACACATACATTAAAACACACACATACATATGTGTATATAATTTACAAACTGTGCATTTATATTGACAACTCCATGCTTCACCACCAGTGATAATTGTCCGTGGACAGAAATGTGACTATGCAAGGTGTCAGCATTGACATAATCTGGGCGTTTGTATTGGTATTTTTAGGTTTATGCTCATTTTTGCATTATTAACTAACAGGCTTACCTCAGAACTAGAAATGTGTTCACACATCACACAGTGCCCAGAACCTGGTCAGTGCCTGCTGTATGATGGATGAGATGGTTCATAAATTCACTGTTTTCAAAGCTAATTGTCTCTTTTGCTCATTTCTGTAGCCCAACAAGAAGATAAGCCAAATTCACAGTGAACTATTTTATTGTTGTTTTGAAATGGGATCTCGTTATAAATCTCAAACTCCTGGGTTCAAGCAATCCTCCCACCTCAGCCTCCTGAGTAGCTGGGATTACAGGCATGTGCTACCATGCCTGGTTTATACTGAATTATTCCTATAAAAATTATTTATTGCATCTGTTATTTTACCTTGTTTGTACTGATGACATGCATGTTTAAAAAAACTTAGTGCCATTAGGTTTATTGAAGCTACTGGTTCATTGGTTTGTAGGTACTGTTACGAATATATTTGGCAAACAAATAGGAGGAAAAGAACAAGTAGCATTTGGTGGAAATTTTTTAATGTGTGAGTGTTGTACTAGGGTCTCTCTCTATATCCTCTTGTTTGATCCTCACTATAACTCTATGAGAAAATTAGTAGCCATAATAGTAAGACTATGGGCTGGACATGGCGTCTCACGCCCATAATCCCAGCACTTCAGGAGGCCAAGACAGATGGATTGCTTGAGCCCAGGAGTTTGAGACCAGCCTGGGCAAAATGGTGAAACCTGGTCTCTACCAAAAAATGCAAAACTTTGCTGAGCATGCCGCCATGCACCTATAATCCCAGCTACTCGGGAGGCTGAGGTGGGAGGATCCCTTGAGCCCAGGAGGCCAAGGCTTCAGTACACTGAGATTTGCACTCCGGCCTGGGCAATGGAGTGAGACCATGTCTTAAAAAAAAAAGAAAGTGTGAAGGCATTTTCCCCATCAGCCTTATTTATAGCATCACTTTTTCACTACCAAAGCGAACTTAAACCTATTCCAAGTGCATGGTACATCTCTAGAGAGGAGCAAATCTTAAGGTAACTAGTTGGAGGTGTGGTTTTAAAAGAAGAAAAGTCCTAAATTCATTCTTCTTGTGTTTTATTCAGTTATGCATTTCATTTTAAGAAATTATAAACTCCTAAAAGCAGATGAATGTTTTGTGATGTTGTAATGTTACTGAGAAATCCAACCACAGCAGCAATAACAGAAATGCAAATTACACCAAAACCCTCTTTGTCCATCATTGGATTGGGGATGTCGAAGTCTGACCACAGTCCCTCATTGCTGACGAGGGTCTTGGAAACTCCACCCTTGCTGCTGCATGGGAGCGTTCACCACATGGCAGTTGAAGATGACAGTCTATCATGGTGTCAGCATCTCCGTAGGCATCCATCTTTTTTCTTTTCAGGTGGTATTTGGTTACATGAGTGAGTTCTTTGGTGCTGATTTGTGAGATCCTGGTCCACACATCACCTGAGTAGTATACACTGCACCATATGTGCTGTCTTTTATCCCTTGCCCCCTCTCCCACCCTTCCTGCCAAGTCCCCTAAGTCCATTGTTTCATTCTTATGCCTTTGCATCCTTGTAGCTTAGCTCCCACATATCAGTGAGAACATATGATGTTCGGTTTTCCATTCAATTGGCATCAATTTTGATCCAGAGGGCCACTTCCAGTTTATTCAAAAAGACGACCGGACAAGCCAGAAAAAAATGAAGTCGTTTTCGTTGCAGCCATTTTCTATAATAATCTTTAAAATGAAGGAAAGCTACATCTCAAAACTATCAACATTTTTCTAAATTCAGTTTCACCTTGTTGATCTAACCCGGTGTCATTCCTCGCCTGATATGCTCACAAGGGCTCTCTCACGCTTGCGTCCAAAACCCCTACCTCCCTTCTTCAGCAACAGGCAGGTTCAAGATCCTTGAAAGAACAACGAGGCCAAACCTGGCCTGTCCCCTCCAGTACTGGGCTTTGGCCAGGCTGATCGTTTCCCTGCTCCAAGGAATAAGCCAAGGTCCTAGCACTATAGCACTCCTTCTGTCCGGAAGGCTCCCTCCCTCCCATTCCTAACCAACACTACCCTCCATTAGGGCTTCTGTGATCATGACCTGTCCCAGATTGCTCTAGCTCCCATCTTGGCTTCATGCCACCATCTTGTACCTACAAAGCACTTACACATTTCATGAAGCCAGGGAACATGTCTCTTTCTTTTGTATCTGTTTCCTTCATTTTCTTATTTGTATAAATTCAAGGAGTACAAGTGGAGGCTCGTTATATGGCTACATTGCGTAGTGATGAAGTCTACGTTTTTAGTATAACCATCCCCTGAATAGTGTAGGCTGTGCCCATTGAGTAATTTATCATTCCTCACCCTTCTCACCCTCCCACCCTTCCCAGTTCCAATGTCTATTATTCCACGCTGTATGTCTACACATACACTTTAAGTCCCACCTATGTGAGAACATGTGGCATTTGACTTCCTGTTTCTGAACTGTTTCACTTAACCGCCTCCAGTTCCATCAATGTTCCTGCAAAAAACTGGAGTTTCTTCTTTTTTATAGCTAAGTAGTATTCATATGTATATACATATGTCCCACATTTTCTTTATCCAATCATCGTTAGTGGACACTTATAATGATTCCATGTCTTTAGATGCTCAAAAATACTCGTTGGAACGTGGCTAAATCATAGATGCCAGGCTCCTTCTTTCTCTCTCTCCCTCCCTTTCCCTCTCTCTCCTCTGCCACTTTTAGCAACAGTTGCATTACAAACAGGAAGAAAGAGGTACAGGTTGACTGTGTATCCTTCATCCAAAATGCTTGGGACCAGAAGTGTTTTGAATTTCCATTTTTTTTTCAAATTTCGGAATATATATATTACACTTACTGGTTCAGCATTCCTAATCCAAAATCTGAAATGCTCCAATAAGCATTTCTTTGAGCATCACATCAGCACTTAATGTGTTTTGAATTTTGGATTTCAGATTTTCTCACTAGGCGTACTCAGCCTGGATCAGAAGAGGCTCAGCCAAAGCCACTTCCCTGCCTTAAACTGAGCTCTATGGCTATTCTCAGCTTTGAGGGCTCAATCAGATTGAGTTTTTATCTTTGCAGCCCCTACAGCAAATAAAGATGAACAAAAGAGGTTAAACCATAAACTAAAATATCTACATTCACCTTCATCTGCCCCACTGCAATGAAAATGCAAGGACATAAGCATGTATTGCCACATTGTTCCCAGTGGCAAAAAAAATTGGAACTCAAATAAATGCCTAATGACAGGAGAATGACTAAATAAATTCTGGCTCGTCCACACCACAACCTATTATACAGCCATTGAAAAGAATGAATCAGAGCCACATTGATGACTTTGGGAGATTTCCATGAGCAGTTATGGAGTAAATAAAACCAAATGCAGGAAAAGAAGTCTGTTTTATTATCCCATTTCTAAAATAGATGAAGAAAAGCACTCTAACATCTGTGCACATACATGCAGGTAAGCACCAGTATGCTGGCCATTATAGGCCATATACTGTTATCATGAGTGACCTGTGTAGGAGGCAGGGAGAAAGTTTGGAAAGGGAAAGAGGAGAAGAGCAAAAAACAGAAAATTTATGAAAAGAAATGTTATGATATGATCCATTAATGTATTAACGTAAAGGTATATATGTGTTCATACGTACAAAGAGAAACAAAAGAGAAATGTTGTCTCTTCTTTTTTGTCTCCTAAATAAGACTTGCAAGACTTTGGCAATTTCCCACTTGTTTTAAATCCTCAGAAAATGTCATATCTCCAGAAAGTAAACAAAAATTCACCAGGTACCATTTCCTTAATGGACTTCCACTGACTGTTCCAGATAAACAAACATCACTTCTACATTGAAACCCCCAATTTCCATTTGAATCTCATCAAATGAAATTTTAGTTTTTCTTTCTAGCTTGTGTTTTTCCCTGGAGAAATAAGTCTATAAATGTTTAAAACTGGCGCTACTTCTCATGGTGAATAAAATATTGTTGTGTAGAAAACTGGTTCCAGGAAATTAAAAATCAATATACTTTGAGAACTAAAATAGGATGGGAAAAGTTGCTTTGTCCAGATTGCAATGGCCAGGCAATGCAAAAAAAAAAAATTACTATTATAAAATGAAAATTACAAGTGAGCATTTTTCAGCTTTGTATGAGAAATGCAATGGACCAAGTGAAAAAAATTAACCGTGAGGCTGGGTGTGATTGCTCATGCTTGCAATCCCAGCATTTTGGGAGTCCAAGACAGGTGGATCACCTGAGGTCAGGAGTTCAAAACCAGCCTGGTCAACATGGTGAAACCCCACCTCTACTAAAAATACAAATGGTAGCAAGGTGCGGTGGCAGGTATCTGTAGTCCCAGCTACTTGGGAAACTGACGCAGGAGAATCACTTGAACTCAGGAGGCAGAGGTTGCAGTGAGCCAACATCACGCCATTGCACTCCATCCTGGGTAACAAGAATGAAACTCCATTTCCAAAAAAAAAAAAATAAGAAGAAAAGGAAAAAAAATATTTTTAATAACCTTGTGTGTGTTTTATTCAAGTGGCCATCTCTGCAACTTGCTGCTAATTTGCCTCCTTTGAATTCACCATTCCTGGTGGCAAAACCAATCGCCCAGAATTGTTCTAGTCTTGCCCAGTCATGCTTTTCTAATTAATATTCCTCAAGGAATGTTCTAACTTTGAACTCTTTTCAAAGTTACTTTAATTTTAAAGCTTGACTCAAGATCTTTAATTATTATATCTTAAAAATCTTAAATGTTTTCTGTTTCTGTTATTAACTGTCCCAGGTTAGGGATATTTAAAATAGCAGCTGATAATATGTTTTTTAAAAATTGTAAAAATGATTGTTAATATCTGGCTCTCACATTTTTAAGAGGACATGGGAGCCTTTGAAAGATGGCTTGCCTGTCTAGGGCTGGTCCCCAGGTCCAGATTTGAGAGTCTGGGCTGGCTGACTGAGAGTCTGGGTGGCTTTGGTAGGAGCTGGCTTTTCTTCTGGTTCCATTTTTCTCTCCACCCCAGTATCTTGGGTTACTCTGGATAACTATGTGATGCCCGTGTGCATGCCCAGTTGAAGGGCATTTGAGTCTTTCCCCGTGGAAATTTCATAAATGGAATGTGTAGTGAGCCATGCGTGACTTATCGCTAAGGAATCTGGGGGAATGTAAAACTTGGATGACAGTGTCTTTTATGGGTCTTTCCTTCTCTTATCTCTTGATACAGCACGACTATCTTGAAGTCAGCAAATGGCCAGCAGAGGCGTCTTTCCATCTGTTCCAGAAAACCCCGTGGCTTGTGCAACCTGGGAAACTTGCCCACAGCCATCCCACAGAGTGAGTCAGCTCTCTGGCTCCCTTATCTACTGCCTCTTCCCAGACATGACTCCCTCTTTAGGAGCAGGCAAAGTTATGGGGAACCAGGGGAGACGCAGACACTCACCTAATGCACAATCCTGATGAGAATTTACCCAAATCCAAGGAGGTGGAGATGGAACAGAGCTTGAGTCCTCTCCAGGACTGTTAACTGAAGATTTCTGTTGGGATATCATGTAGAATTTTGACCAGCATTCACCAAGGATGAACTGAAAGCAGGATCTGTCCCTCCATACACTGAGAACTGTAGAATATGCAAGGTACATGGAACTTACTTTCTTACGTGTAAAAGCTTGTACATGCTCATTATATACCTGTCCTAATGCTTTCCAAACAGTCCTCACTCAAAGCCTCACCAAGACCCAGAGGAGAAAATAAAGGCACAGAGGGGTGGGTGAGTCGCTTGCCCAAGTCACAACACTGGAAGGGACAGAGCTTTTGTGTCAAATCCAGGAAGTTCGCCTCTTGGCTATAGGGCTTCTGATTAACCATGGTCCCTGAGCCAGCGGCATCAAAATCACCCAGGAGCTTGATAGAGATAAAAAGTCACTGGCCTCCACCCAGACTCACTGAATCAGAAACTCTGGGGAATGGGCCCAGGAATCTTTGTTTGAACAAGCTTGTCAGGGGGCTCTCATGCACACTGCAGTTTGAGGAATATTGAACTAGGCCTTTGGAATGAGATTTTTCATTACTGAGTGTTTTAGAGAAATTCTTGGGCAAATATCAGAAGAGATTCACTAGAGTCTGTTCTGGGTACAAGTTAATAAATGTGTTTCCTTTCTGAGGTACTCAGTGCAATAGTCAGATCTGTAAGAAGAATGTAGATTTATGAACATACAAATGAAAAATGTATTCACTCTGTGAAAATAATATTCCCTTTAGAAAAGCGTTCACATAAACTTGGTGATTAATCTGATAGGGTGCAGTCAGGAAGGGTCAAGAGTCACCCCACATCTTGCATCTCAGGTCAGCCCACCTACTTCCATCTCTGCTCCCATTCTGGCCACAACTATGCTCAGCTCTCGCTCAGTAATCTACGATGGCTTCGTAACTCAACAGTCCTTCTATTCTGAAACTCATTCAACATGTTCTTCACAGCCAGAGTGATTTTTCTGTGAATCTGAGCTAAGTAAAGCCCTTAAAGAATTGCTAGTGCTCACAGGATACGAAACAAAATGCCTAACAAGGCCCCTGAGTCAGTGGGGCATGGTCTGCCCATTCCTCCACCCCAAGACCCATAGAATGCAATTCTCCATCTCACTGCTTGCTCCAGTCACCCCAGCAATCTCTTATTTTCTCAAAAACACAAAGGCCTGTATGCTTCAGCTACTTTCATATGTTTGTCCCCTTTCTTTAAATGCTTTTCCCCTCATTTCACTGTTTAAGCCATATATACTCTTCAAAATTCAGTTCAAATCTCACTTTGAGAAAACCTTTATGGATTCACCCAAGAGCTTACAGTGTTTGGCATCCCATCAAATATTACCAGGCAGGCAAGGAAAGGAAAAATTCCATCATGAAGAGAAAAATCAACAAATCGAAACAGTCCCAGAACTGGCACAGGTGTCAGAATTAGCATATAAGGACATGAAAACGTTGTTATAACTGTATTTCAGAAGTTTGAAAACTTAACTAGACACATGTAAAGTATTTTTTTTAAAAACACCCAAATTGATGGGGTGTGGTGGCTCACACTTGTAATCCTAGAACTTTGGGAGGCCAGGACAGGAGGATGGCTTTAGCCCAGGAGTTTGACGCTGCAATGAGCTATGACAGCTCCACTGTACTCCAGCCTGAGGGACACAGTGAGACCCTGTCTCTTAAAAAAATTTTTTTTAAAGATCCAAATTGAACTTTTAGTGAACTGGAAGACATAACAATAGAAATTATTCAAAATGAAAAAAAGAAAAAGAATTTAAAAGAAAAACACAATAAAAAGCAACAGTGAGTGGTAGGACAATTTTATGTGACATTCATGTCTCACGTGCAAAGGGCTCATTAAGCCTATTTGACCTGTGGGTTTATCATTTTATCAAAATTGGAGATGTTCCAGTCATTATTTCTTCAAATTTTTTTTCTGCCCTCCCTGCAACCTCTCTCCTTTAGGGACTCTTGTTACACATATATTATAAGAAATATTGGAAGAAGTCTTCTAGGCAGAAGGAAAGGGAAATAAAAACCAGATGAAAATAAATAAACTGTACTAGAAATTTTAACTGTTAAATACGTTGGTAAATATATATACTTTAGAATTTAAATCACTTCAAAATATAATTGTTTAATGAAGAATAATAGCAATGTACTATGGAGTTCATCCATATATAAAAGTGAATGCATGTCAACAAAACCATAAAGACTGTATAGGTAGAAAAAGGGCAGATAGAAGTTTATTATTTAGGCTTCTTATACTGTCCGTGAACCTGTGTAATATGACTTAAAGGTAGACTATGTTAAGTTAAAGATGTTAAACCTTACAACAACTAGTAAAAGAACAGAACAAGGAGTTACAGCTGAAATTCAACAAAAAAAGATAAAATGGAATCATAAAAAAATTCAGTTAATTTTTAAAAGGGTAAAATAGAGGAAAAGGGTAACATAGAATAAATCTTACAAATAGAAAACAAATAGCAAAAGGAGATACTTAGACCTAACCATAGCAATAATCATACTCAGTATAAACGGTTTAAAACACCACAATAAAAAGTCAGAGATTGCCAGATTGAATCAAAAAAACAAGACCTAATAAAAACAAGAAATTCTCATTAAATATAAATAGATAAACTGATTAAAAGTAAAATGTTCAGAAAGGATATACTATGCTAACCCTTCTGGAAAGAAGACTAGATGGCCGGGCGCAGTGGCTCACATCTGTAATCTCAGCACTTTGGCAGGCCAACGCAGGTGGATGACTTGAGGTCAGGAGTTCAAGATCAGCCTGGCCAACATGGTGAAATCCCATCTCTACTAAAATTACAAAAATTCATCAGGCATGGTAATGGGCACTTATAATCCCAGCTACTCAGGAGGCTGATGCAAGAGAATCACTTGAACCTGGGAGGCGGAGGTTGCAGTGAGCCAAGACGCTGTCACTGCACTCCAGCCTGAGTGACAGACGAAGACTCTGTCTCAAAAAAAAAAAAAAGAGAGAGACTTAAATAGCTATATAAATATCAGACAAAGTTGATTTCAGAGTAAAGAATATTGCCAGTGATAAAGAAAGAATTGGAAATGGCATTATACACTCCTGTATTATTTGAAAAAATTCAAATAATATAATATGTACGTATTTATGCATTTGAATACATACTTACTTAGTAATTTAAACATTCAACACACTTTTCTCTAGGCTACTCCCTATGCCTACCACCATTTAGGTATTTAAAAAAAAAAAGGGATGAAGTTGGACACGGCCCTAGACCTAGGGGAGCACAATCTATTAGGGAGACAAGACAATAACTTTGTTTTTTAAGCTAATAAAAGATGTGTCAGATGTTAATTGAAAAATGAGAGTTCAGAGAAAAGAGTATTTCTGGCATTGCTGCAATTAGGGAAAGTTTCTGGAAGACAGCTAAATCCCCAGAGTATGCACAGATCAAGAGAAAGAGGGAGGAAGGAAGGCATTTTATAATAATTGAGAAAATTTTAATTTATGTGGCTGGGTAGGTTTTTACTTTGCTTTATACTTCCTATACTCTCCATTTTTATTCCTCCTACTTGAGCAGAGAGACCATTTTTGCCTCATTGCTGCTGGCTTTCTGGCTTTTGTGGAGAGTGGTTTGGGTGGATGCAGGGGAGCTCCCCTGGTGAAGGGGCCATGGCTGTGCAGGCGTTCCAGCAACCTACGGAGAAACAGCAAGGCCCAGGCCACATGGAGGCCTGCCTGTCTTGGCATCCTTGGAAAGATTGGTGTGCCTTCATGTGGGGCATAAAACAACACATTTGTTACACCCCATTCTGGGACAATGACCAAGACCAACTTATCACCTGTGTGGAGAGATGAGAAAGATCAATCGGGCACCAAGCACCACCTTGAAAGTAGGTCACTAAGCAAGCCCCACAAACTTCACACACCTCCAGAGTGAGGGGACCCCAAAAGAGATGGAATTACCATGCTCCACCAGCTCAGGGGAATGAGGCCTGAAGTGGATATTAAGTTGAATTATGGGTGATTTTTTAAAAGCCTACACATCTGAGTTTTGGGGTTGAGATTTGTGTTCACAACACACATCAACAGCTCAACAGTGAGAGTCATTTTCTTGTAATAACGTGATTACTCTTTCTTCTTTCTTAGGTACATTGAAGGAGGTCAGTTTGGAGAACCACGGTGTAGACACTTATTCTCTCCCTTTGTGTTTCAGATAAACTCAGAGCAGGAGGGCAGCAAGGAATAGCAGTGAAAGCATGGTGCTAAATCCAACCCCTTACTGGCTGCTGAGACCTGGAAATGGAGTTCATCAGCTATAAAACAGGAGTGATGATGCCTCATTATGTTTGCGTGATGATAAACAGAGTCAGTATATTAAAAAGCTTGTATGAGTGGCAGACATGGGACATGCTTCCCTCTGGCTGGCCAGCCTGTCGTCTTCTCCACCATGTGTCCAGAGAAAAGCTTTGCAAATCAACTTCTCGATGAATGATGAGGGAAGCAGGAAATCATGTTAGTTTGGTTTATAATGCAAGAAGTTACAGAATACAGAGTCCTCAAAACTGAGAATGTGCTAGTTGTGTGAGTATAACAAGGGTCTTTCTTGGGACTCAGCCAGGTTTCAAACTTATCAAGGAAAATTGGGGGAGCAGGTGGGGTAGTCAAGTGATTCTATTTGCATGAATAGATTTGTGTGTGAGATGATACCTACTTGTCCAGGAACGTTGAGTGGTGCTTATGCTGGGAGGATTGTGATTTGGACACCCTGGGAGATGTCATACCTGACATCAGCTTTCTCCCAGGTGACAGCTGCACCTTCTAAGCGCTTCTCAGGTGGCCGAGCTCAATGAGTGTAGAAAGGAGAAGTGTGAGGATGATTCGTGAGCACAGGGTGGACAGCCTCTGGGGTGACCAGTGCATTAGCAAGGGAGAGATATTCTGCATTATGCAGGTGTGCGCAAGAACTAAAGAAAATAACTGTCATGAGAGTTCCGACCTCATTAATATCCACCGACTAAAGGCAATAGGAATCTAAGCTTGAAAAGCATGCGGGAACATATGGACTGTGTTCTCTTGCCCTTGGGACACAGCTTTTCATTACATGTTGTACTAATTTAACCATGGTGGAGATCGAAGAGCCCCAGTGATTTCCCAATAAAATGCTCCAGCTGCATAAACTTGCTTGACCTTCGGTAGACGCTCATTCCCTACAATCCACATCTACCGCAGGCTCACATTCTGGACAGAGAGAATCCTCGGTGTGACTGAAGAAAGAGGTCTCCCATGACTTGCTTTTTGCCTGGCATGGAGGCATTGTTTGTCCTGGTGACAAAGGACACATAGCCCTGTCTTTCCTCTGGAGGACACTGGATTCATACTCAGTTCTGGGATTACTTTGCATGAATCAAGACCTCCTAACATATCTCTATTTTGAAAATGACAAGCATGCTGTGATGAGGTTCTCAAGGTCTGGCCACAGCTTTCTCTTAATATTCACGAGACGTGGCAGTGCTCAGCTTCTGTCTTGGCTTCGGGGCTGTCGAGACAGGCACAGCAGCAAGTGAGCACACCTCCTGAAGTCCTGTGGCTTTCCCCATTTTCTCTCCCTGTCCCATCCCCTTCTCTTTTCTTTCCCTCATCTCCATTCTTTTCTTTCTTTCATTCCTGTCACTGTTTTCTTCTTTGCTTTTGTTCTGTTTCCAGTTTTCAAAACACATTTATAAAGAGGGCATCCTCTGAGCCAAAAGGAACAAAACTGTTTGACATTCTTTATTGGTAGCAGGCTGCCGCCTCAAGGGCATTGTAAATACTTCACAGACTTTCCCTCCCTAAGGGGACTGCCTAATTCTCAGTTATAGAATGTCATTAGCTCTAATGAGTGCTGGTTTCCCTGCTAGAAAATAGCAACAAACAAATTATAAAATATCAAAATTCATACCAATAAACTGTCTTGTATTTGCAACATGAAAGAATTGGGCTATCATAATTGTCAAGGACACAAAAAGCAAAAATAACATGCCGGAATAAATGATATTTTCCAATAATTTCTTAATTTAAAATATTCAAGTAGGCAAACAAAAAGACTACATTTCCCAGCCTCCATTGCAGTTAGGTTGAGACCATGTGACTGAGTTCTGGCTAGTGAAAAATAGGTGAAAATTATATACTTCCAGGTGTGGGTTTTTTTGAGACAGAGTCTCACTCTGTTGCCCAGGCTGCAAGCTGGAGTGCAGTGGCAAAATCTCGGTTTACTACAACTTCCGCCTCCCAAGTTGAAGCAATTCTTCTGCCTCAGTCTCCTCAGTAGCTGAGACTGCAGGTGCACACCACCATGCCTGGCTAATTTTTGTATTTTAGTAGATAGGGGTTTTCGCCATGTTGGCCAGGCTGGTCTCAAACTCCTGACCTCAGGTGATCTGCCTGCCTCAGCTTCCTAAAGTGCTGAGATCATAGGCATAAGCCACCAAGCCCAGCCCAGGGGTGTTCTTTAAAAATATCTCTCACAGGCTTTTTTTACTCCATGCTACAAGATTTAGGAGGATTGCCCAATCCACATTGCATTGTGTGTCAAACATATAATTTTAAATTGTGTTAATATCCTGAGATTTGTACTAATTTAACCATGGTGGAGCTCAAAGAGCCCCAGTAATTTCCCAATGAAATGTTCCAGTTGTGTAAACTTGCTTGACCTTCAGTAGATGCTCATTTCCTGTGGTTCACATCTACTGTAGGCTCACATCCTGGACAAGGAGAATCCTCACTGTGACTGAAATAAGAGGTTTGCAAAACAGTATAATTTATCCTGACTCATACAGTGGAAAATTACAATTTAAGCATCTGCTAAAGCTAATAAAATCTCAGAATAAGACAAAGAAATAAATCTTCATAACCTTGGATTTGGCACTGGATTCTTAGATATGACACCAAAAAGCAACCACAGCAAAAGAAAAAAATAGATAGGAGGACGATCCAAGATGGCCGAATAGGAACAGCTCTGGAGTGCAGTTCCCACCGAGAACACAGAGGGTGAATGATCACTGCATTTCCAAATGAATGTTTACTGCCCACAGACCAGGAGATTCCCCAGCGGAAAAGTGTCACAAGTCTCCAGCATGGCTGTTTCAGCCAGTGCAGCGGGTCTCCACACAAAAACTCACACAAATCTGGGCATTGTTTCAACTGGCACCTGGAACATCAGGGAGACAGAATTGTCCATTCAGCTGAAAAAAAGGGGGCTGAAACAGGTAGCCAGGTGATCTGGCTCAGCGGGTCCCACCCCCACAAAGACAAGCAATCTGAAATGCTTTGGATTGAGAGTTTCACAGAAAGCACAGCTGGACCTGGGATGGTCCAGCTCTGTGGAGGGAAGGGCATCCACCATTACCAAGGCAATCCACCACTACCAAGGCAGTCTGCCATTACTGAGGCAGTCTGCCATTACCGAGGCAGTCCATCATTACAGAGACAGTCTGCCGTTATTCAGGTAGACCACCATTACTGAGGCAGTTCTAACTATACCTCTATAAACAAAACTGCAAGGAAGTTCACACAGCAGCTGAGCAGAGCCCACGGCAGCTCAGCAACACCTCTGCTGGCAGACTGTGACTAGGCTACCTCCTTGTTGGGCAAGGCATCTCTGAGAAAAGGCAGCAGCATGTCAGGAACTTATAAATAAAGCCCCATCAGGACAGAGCACCTGGGGAAGAAAAGGCGATTATGAGCACTGCTGCAGCAGACTTAAATGTACCTGCCCAGCAGCACTCAATGGAAGAATGGAGCTCACAGCTCAGCCCTTGAGCTCCTATAAGAGACAGACTGTCTCCTCAAGCAGCTCTCCGACCCCTGTATATCCAAAGAGACGCCTCTTAAGGGAGAGCTCAGGCTGACATCTGGCAGGTATCCTTCTGGGACAAAGATAACAGAAGAAGAAACTGGCAGCAACCCTCACTGGTCTGCAGTCACTGCAGGTGATTCCACAGGCAAGCAGGGTCTGGAGTGGACGTCCAGCTGTCCTAAAACAGAGGAGCCTGACTGTTAGAAGGAAAACTGAAAAACAGAAAGAAATAACTTCATCATCAACAAAAAGGTTGTCCACTCAGAGACCCCATCCAAAAGTCACCAACTACAAAGACCACAGGTAGATAAATCCACAAAGATGGGAAGAAACCAGTACAAAAAGGATGAAAACACCAAAAACCAGAATGCCTCTCCTCCTCCAAGGGATCACACCTCCTCACTATCAAGGGAACAAGGCTGGATGGAGAATGAGTCTGACAAATTGACAGAAACAGGCTTCAGAAAGTGGGTAATAACAAACTTCTCTGAGCTAAAAGATCATGTTCTAACCCAATGCAAAGAAACTAAGAACCTTTAAAAACTTAGAGAAAATTCTAACAAGAAAAAACAGCTTAGAAAAGAATGTAAATGAATTGATGGAGCTGAAAATCACAACACGAGAACTTCACAAAGCATACACAAGTTTCAATATCTGAATCAACCAAACAGAAGAAAGGATATCAGAGACTAAAGATCAACTCAATGAAATAAAATAAGAAGGCAAAATTAGAGAAAAAAGAGTGAAAAGAAATGAACGAAGCCTCCAAGACATATGGAATTATGTGAAAAGATCTAGTCTACGTTTGATAGATGTACCTGAATGTGACAGAGAGAATGAATCCAAGCTGGGAAACACTCTTCAGGATATTATGCAGGAGAATTTCCCCAACCTAGCAAGGCAAGCCACCATTCAAGTCCAGGAAATACAGAGAACACCACAAAGATATTCCTCAAGAAGAGCAGCCCCAAGGCACATAATTGTCAGATTCACCAGGATTGAAATGAAGGATAAAATGCTAAGAGCAGTCAGAGAGAAAGGTCAGGTTACCCACAAAGGGAAGCCATCAGACTCACAGCAGATCTCCCAGCAAAAACTCTACAAGCCAGACGAGAGTGGGGGCCAATATTCAACATCCTTAAAGAAAAGAATTTTCAACCTAGAATTTCATATCCAGCCAAACTAAGCTTCATAAGTGAAGGAGAAATAAAATCCTTTAGGAACAAGCAATTGCTGAGAGATTTCATCACCACCAGGCCTGCCTTACAAGAGCTCCTGAAAGAAGCACTAAACAAGGAAAGGAACAACCAGTTCCAGCCACTCCAAAAACGTACCAAATGGGAAAGACCAATGACATATGAAAAAAAGCATCAACTAACGTGCAAAACATCCAGCTAGCATCTAAATGGCAGGATCAAATTCACACACAACATATTAACCTTAAATGTAAATGGGCTAAACGCCCCAATCAAAAGACACAGACTGGCACATTGGATAAAAAGCCAAAACCCATTGGTGTGCTGTATCCAGGAAGCCCATCTCACATGTAAAGACACACAAAGGCTCAAGATAAAGAGATGGAGGAAGATTTACCAAGCAAGTGGAGAGCAAAAAAAGCAGGAGTTGCAATCCTAGTCTCTGATAAAGTAGACTTTAAACCAGCAAAGATCAAAAGAGACAAAGAAGGGCATTACATTATGGTAAAAGGGTCAATGCAACAAGAAGAGCTAACGATCCTAAATATATACGCACCCAATACAGGAGCACCCAGATACATAAAGCAAGTTCTTCACAACTTATAAAGAGACTTAGACCCCCACACAATAATAGTGGGACATTTTAACACTCCACTGTCAATACTAGACAGATTAACTAGACGGAAAATTAACAAGGATATTCAGGACTTGAAATCAGATCTGGACCAAGCAAACCTAACAGATATTTATAGAACTCTCCACCTGGAATCCACAGAACATACATTCTTCTCAGCACCACATCACACCTACTCTAAAATTGACCACATAATTGGAAGTAAATCACTCCTCAGCAAATACAAAAGAATGGAAATCATAACAAACAGTCTCTCAGACCACAGTGTAATCAAATTAGAACTCAGGATTAAGAAACTAACTCAGAACCTCACAACTTCATGGAAAATAAACAACTAGCTCTTGAATGTGGACTGGATAAACAATGAAATGAGGCAGAAATAAAGATGTTCTTCAAAAGCAATAAGAACAAAGACACAACTTACCAGTATCCCTGGGACGCATTTAAAGTATGTCTAGAGGAAAATTTATAGCAATAAATGCCCACATGAGAAGCAAGGAAAGATCTAAAATCGACATCCTATCATCAAAATTGAAAGAGCTAGAGGAGCAAGATCAAAAAACTCAAAAGCTAGCAGAAGACAAGAAATAACTAAGATCAGAGCAGAACTGAAGGAGATAGAGATACAAAAAACCCTTCAAAAAATTAATAAATCCAGGAGCTGGTTTTTTGAAACAATCAATAAAATAGACCACTAGGCAGATTAATAAAAAAGAAAAGAGAAGAATCAAATAGATGCAATAAAAAATGATAAAGGGGATATCACCACTGATTCCACAGAAATACAAACCACCATCAGAGATTACTATAAACAATCTATGCACATAAATAAACCAGTAAACCTGGAAGAAATGGATACATTCCTGGACACTTGCACCCTCCCAAGCCTAAACCAGGAAGAAGTCAAAACCCTGAATAGACAAGGGCTGAAGTTGAGGCAGCAATTAATAGCCTACCCACCGAAAAAAGCTCAGTTCCAGATGGGTTCACAGACAAATTCTACCAGACATACAAAAGAGGAGCTGGTACCACTCCTTCTGAAACTATTCCAAACAATCCAAAAAGAGGGAATCCCTCCCAAATCATTTTATGAGACCAACTTCATCCTGATACCAAAACCCAGCAGAGACTCAACAAGAAAAGAAAACTTCAGGCCAGTATCCATGATGAACATAGACGCAAACATCTTCAATAAAATACTGGCAAACCAATTGCAACAGCACATCAAAAAGCTTATTCGCCGGGCGCGGTGGCTCAAGCCTGTAATCCCAGCACTTTGGGAGGTCGAGGCGGGTGGATCACGAGGTCAAGAGATCGAGACCATCCTGGTCAACACAGTGAAACCCCGTCTCTACTAAAAATACAAAACATTAGCTGGGCATGGTGGCGTGTGTCTGTAATCTCAGCTACTCGGGAGGCTGAGGCAGGAGAATTGCCTGAACCCAGGAGGCGGAGGTTGCGGTGAGCCGAGATCGCGCCATTGCACTCCAGCCTGGGTAACAAGAGTGAAAATCCGTCTCAAAAAAAAAAAGCTTATCCACCATGATCAAGTAGGCTTCATCCCAAGTATGCAAGGCTGGTTCAACATATAAACATAATTCAGCAACTAAACAGAACCAAAGACAAAAACCACATGATTATCTCAATAGATGCATAGAAGACTTTTGACAAAATCCAACATCCCTTTATGCTAAAAACTCTCAATAAACTAGGTATTGACAGAACGTATCTCAAAACAATAAAAGCTATTTACAACAAAAGCACAGCCAATATCATTCTGAATGGGCAAAAACCAGATTTCCCTTTGAAATCTGTCACTAGACAAGGATGCCCTCTGTCACTACTCCTATTCAATATAGTATTGGAAGTTCTAGCCAGAGCAATCAGGCAAGAAAAAGAAATAAAGGGTATTCACTTAGGAAAGGAGGAAGTCAAATTGTCTCTATTTGCAGATGACATGATTGTATATTTACAAGACCCCATTGTCTCAGCCCAAAATCCCCTGAAACTGATAAGCAACTTCAGCAAAGTGTCAGGATACAAAATCAATGTGCAGAAATCATAAGCATTCCTAGACACTAATAACAGACTTAAAGAGAGCCAAATCAAGAACAAATTGCCATTTATAATTGCTACAAAGACAATAAAATATCTAGGAATACAACTAACAAAGGATATAAAGGACCTCTTCAAGGGGAACTACAAACCACTGCTCAAGGAAATAAGAGAGGACACAAATAGATGGAGAAACATTCCATGCTCATGATTAATCCAGATGCATTAAAGACTTAAACATAAGACCTAACACCATAAAAACCCTAGAAGAAAATCTAGGCAAAACCATTGAGGACGTAGGCATAGTCAAGGTCTTCATGACTAAAACACCAAAAGCATTGGCAACAAAAGCCAAAATAGACAAATGGGACCTAATCAAACTCCACAGCTTCTGCACAGCAAAAGAAACAATCATTAGAATGACCTGGCAACCAACAGAATGGGAAAAAATATTTGCAATATACCCATCTGACAAAGGGCTAATATCCAGAATCTACAAAGAACTAAAAGAGATTTACAAGAAAAAAAATTCAAAATGGGTGAAGTATATGAACTGACACTTTTCAAAAGAAGACATATATGAGGCCAACAAACATATGAAAAAATGCTCATCATAACAATCATTGGAGAAATACAAATCAAAACCACATTGAGCTACCATCTCATGCCAGTTAAAATGCAATCATTAAAAAATCTGGGGACAACAGATGCTAGAGAAGATGTGGAGAAATAAGAACACTTTTACATTTTTGGTAAGAGTATAAATTAGTTCAACCATTGTGGAAGACAGTGTGGAGATTCCTCAAGGACCTAGAAATAGAAATTCCATTTGAACCAGCAGTCCCATTACTGGGTATATATCCAAAGGAATATAAATCATTCTATTATAAATACACAAACAGAAACTGGCCCCTGTCTGGCCCCTCTTTCCTGACAAATTCCTGCTCTCTGAGCCGCATTACCTTTGTGAGGCTGAAAGTCAGTGCTGCCATGCTGCCAGCTAAGAACTGGGGTGGGCATGGGTCTCTCCTTCTCCTAGCTGAGAATGAATATGCCCAACATCCCAAATCTTCCCTCACCCTGCACCCTTTACTGACACATAGGGACTCAAAGCCACTTTGTCTCTGGACACCTTACTCCTACCTACAGGGAGATTTTCATAAGCTGGTGACCATGGAGCAATACTGGAGTCACTTCCAGCCCAAATCACCATGCAGAGATACAAGCCAACTCCTTCTCTCACATGAGGGAAATTTCAACTCATTGAGATACTCAAAATGGATGCCCTGGGCTTATCAAAACTTTGATGCAATACTCAATTTTGTTTAAAAGTCATACATATAGATACGCATGCATGTATATACTGTATACAAAGATAGGGTTTGAAAAAGTTATTGAGGAAACATACACTAAAACATGTTTGAGCAGTAGTAGGTTTACAAGTGATTTTTAATGTCCTGTTTTATCCAATTTTGGTACAATAAATATGCAACAGTTTTAGAATCAGAAAAGACATGATATAAAAGTTGCTCATCAGACTAGAACAAATAGAAGAAAGAATTTCAGAGCTTGAAGACAAGGCTTTAGGATGAACCCAATCAGAAAAGACAAAGAATCAAAATAAATGAAGTCTTCAAGAAATATGGGATTATGTAAAACGGCCAACTCTAATTGGTGTTCCTGAGGGAGAAAAGAAGTCTATAAGTTTGGAAAACTTATTTGAGGGAATAATTAAGGAAAACTTCCCTGGTCTTTGATAATTCCTTGGTCTTAGAGATATAGATATCCAAATATAAGAAGCTCAAAGAACTTCTGGGAAATGCATTGCAAAAAGATCATCACAAAGCCACATAGTCATCAGGTTGTCTAAAGTCAACATAAAGGAAAGAACTGTAAGAGCTATGAGACAAAAGCATCAGGTAACCTACAAAGGAAAACCTATCAATCTAACAGCAGATTTCTCAGCAGAAATCTTAGAAGCCAGAAGATCCAGGACATATATTTGGCTTTCTTAAACAAAATAATTGTCAGCCAAGAATTGCGTATTCAACAAAACTAAGCTTTATGAATGAAGGAAAGATAAAGATAAATTGTCCCTCATACAAATGCTGAGGGAATTTGCCACTACCAAATCAACACTACAAGAAACGCTAGAAGGAGTTCTAAACCTTGAAACAAAAGCTCAATACCAACTAAGACAGAAGCTCCTTAAAGCGTAAATCTTAAAGGGCCTATAAAACAATAACACAATGAAAAACAATTTAGGTAACAACTAACAGAATAAATAGAACAGTACCTCATATCTCATATTAAAGTTGAATGTAAATGGACTAAATGTTCCATTTAAAAGATACAGAATGACACAATGAATAAAAAAATCACCAGCCAAATAGCTGCTGACTTCAAGAGACTCACCTAACACATAGGGATTCATATAAACTTAAGATAAAGGGGTGGGAAAAGATATTCCATGCAAATATAAACTAAAAGCAAGCAGGAGTAGCTATTCTCATATCAGATTAAACAGAGTTTAAAGCAACAGCAATAAAAAAGAAAAGAAAGACAAAGAAGGGCATTATATAATGATAAAAGGTTTAGTCCAACAGGAAGATATTACAATCCTAAATTTATATGCACCCAACACAGGCACTCCCAGATTTACAAGGCAATTACTACTAGACTTAAGAAATAAGACATACAGCAACACACTAATAGCAGGGGACTTCAATTGTCCACTGAAAGCACTAGACAGATCATCAAGACAGATGGTCAATAAAGAAACAATGTACTTAGTCTACACCCTAGAACAAATGGACTTAACAGCTATTTACAGAACATTCTATAAAACAACTGTGGAATATACATTCTTCTCATCAGCACATGAAACATTCTCCAAGATAGACCATATGATAGACCACAAAAAAAGTCTCAATAAATTTAAGAAAGTAGAAATCATATAAGTATCTTCTCAGACCACAGTGGAATAAAACTGGAAATCAACTCCAAAGGGAACCCTCAAAACTATACAAATATGTGGAAATTAAATAATCTGCTCTTGAATAATTTTTGGGTTAACAATGAAATCAAGATGGAAATTATTTGAAATGAATGATAGTAGTAACACAACTTACAAAAACCTATGGGATACAGCAAAAGTGGTGCTAAGAATAAAGTTCATAGCATTCAATGCTGACATCAAAACATCTGAAAGAGCACAAATAGACAATCTAAGGCCACACCACCAAGAACTACAGAAACAAGAACAAACTAAACCCAAACCCAGCAGAAAAAAAGAAATAACAAAGATAAGACCAGAATTAAAAGAAATTGAAAGAAAACAACAATTAAAAAACAATACAATGGCTGCGTGCAGTAAATGAAGAAAATGTGATATATACATAACATAGAATGCTTCTCAGTCATACAAAGGAATGAAATAATGTCTTTTGCAGCAACTTAGATGGAGCTGGAGGCCATTATTCTAAGTGAAGTAACTCAGGAATGGAAAACCAAATATCATATTTCCTGCTTATAAGTGGGAGCTGAGCTATGAGGACTCAAAGACACAAGAAAGATATAATGGACTTGGGAACTCAAGGGGGAAGGCTGGAAGGGGATAAGCAATAAAAGACTACATGCTGGGTACAGTGTACACTGCTCAGGTGACAGGTGCCCTAAAATCTAAGAAATCACCGCCAAAGAACTTAATGTAACCAAGAAGTACCTGTACCCCAAAGACTATTGAAATAAAATTGTTTTTAATGGCTCATGATTTTAATTTAATTTAAAAGAAAATCATGTTGCATTTTAAAGTTTATTTTAAGGAAAACATTGACCATGACTTTATCTTCTTTCCATGAAGGTTCAATGAGAGGGTAATGATCATAAAAATAGTGGCTATGTCCAAATAATGTCTGGATGATTGGTATCACAAGCTGGTACTTTTCCAAAATATTTCTGAAAACTGAGCTAAGGCCCACGGCTTGGTAAAAACAAACAAACAAAAAATGTTGATCTTTTAGAGGACTTTGATTCCAAATAAGGACATTGATTTATAAGAAGGGTATTGCAAAAATTTATATTATCTTGAACAGTAGTTAGCTTCTCAATGAATATGTTCATATTTTCTGGGAGAAAAGAGTTTTGTCTTATAATCAACTTTAAAACAAATACTTCTTGAAATAAACCTGCAAAAATACTTTGAGTCACATGAAAACCTTAGTGATAAACAGGCAAACGGTACAATAATGTGGTTTACATTCTCCTGGTAAACATGCTAGGGATGGGCCAAGGGCATTAAAATGTGTAAATATTCACAATGAGCTCACTCCTCCCACCCAGGAATTCTTGGACCACTGTCTAAAACTTCAGGAAATACGTGGAAACTGATCCCAGAGCCTGGTGAAACTGCTTCTAAGGTCAATCTCTTCTGAGCCTATACACATAACTCCAGAGCATGCTCCTTCACAGTAAATTGGCTCTGGGGTCTGCAGACAGATACTTGCACCCTGTTTCCTCTTTTTCCTGTCCCTTTTCTTTTTCTAGCCCTCTTTTTTTCCAATTCTTTTGCCTCTTACTATTTAGTATCTGCTGAGACGAAATATTGTCATGATTTTCTTGCAGTGGTCAGGACAAATACCTGAATTAGTCAAATAACGGAGTCATTAGCAGGTTGTTTGGGCGATTATTATCCAGATCATTGACTAGGGGATTCACCTGTGGATAGCCATAGGCTTCGTACCTCAGAGGTTTAGAACCACAACTTCTAAGTTGTAGTTTCTTCCTCAGTGCTTCACCAGAATTTTTCTCCAGTAAACAATGCGTTTTTCTCCAGGAAAGTGGTTCTCAAAGTATAGTCCAGGGACCTGGGGAGTCTCCAAGATCCTTTCAAGGGATTCATGAAGTCAAAACTATTTTCATGATAACACTGAGACATTATTCGTCTCATCCCCTTATGAGTTTAGGACGGAATTTTCCAGAGGCTACATGATAAGTGATGTCATGACAGATTAAGTACAGAGCCAGCTATGAGAATCCAGCTGCCTTTTATTAAGGTATGCATTAAAGATATTTTTAAAATGCATAACAATGCCATTCTTTTCCCTAAATAACCTTTATTTGGAAACTGTGTTTATATTAACATGTGATGGTTTGTTATTCTTATTTTTGAATAAATTAATAAGTTAATTTTTAGATTTATTTGTTTTAATTTCTAAAATGATAAATATCAATCGCTATGATGCACATAAACAAAAGCTGTTTGGGATTCTCAATTATTTTTCAGAACGTCAAAGAGGCATGACAACCAGAAAAATTGATTACTGCTTTTCTAGTACAATTTAAAACAAACAATGTTATTAAATAGGCTCATTTTATTTTGGCTTTGTCTGATAGAATCTCTTTGGGGCTAGATGTGGCAGCTTTGTAAGGTGTCCACTTGGCCAGGCTGAACAACATTCCCACAGTTGCCTTTCTCGTGTGTTTCTGGCCAGAGGCAGCCAAAGAAAGGCTCTAGTGCAGTATTTGAAGCTGAGACATGAAGCAGCCATCACCATGTAACTCACCATGTAATGTCTGCTTCCAAGAAATGGCCACTTCAAGTCATTCACATGCCGTTGACTTTCACCCTTCATCTGTGGATGCACCTCCTTGGAGGGAGGCACAGCCAGGCCTCCTGCTGCTCCACCTTCCCGCCAATCCTCCTTCGGATACTCTGACTGCTGAGCCAGCTGCATGTGATGAAACCTGGCTTCTGCAGGACATGCACACCATCAAGGGCAAAGAGAACACAAGAAAGGGCCTGAGTTTCCATCTGTTCTCCCGGGCTCCAGCTGGTGCACTTCAGCATCTTCTTGCTTGCCCTATTTTATATCCATCTTATTTTCCAGTTGCCCTTTCTATGGGTACCTTCAAGCTCCATCACCAAATATGAAGGCAACTGCCTTCACCAGCTCCCACACCTACGTGAGGTCAAATCCTTGAATGGCACATAACACACTAGAGCAATGAAGAGGATCTAACTAAAGATGGGGAAGGAAAAGTGTGTGTACAGAGACAAGAAGTCATAGACATAGTTATATTGAAAGATACAATAACCTTTCCTCCTCATTGTGATATTATCACACCTTTCCACGCTTGGGCTTCTGAGGTTGTTACGCTGAAAGTCTCCCCTAACCACAGAGTCACACATAGAACTGCATCCACAAAGAGGTAGATTGATTGTGGGATGGTTTCATGGGTGTGTATTTATCTCCAAATTCATCAGATTATCTACATTAATTAAACACAGATTTTTGTGCTAAAACTATACCTCAATAAAATGACAGCTTTTTCAAAACGAGAGGGAAAGAAGGCTGAGCTCATTTGAAACAATGGTTCAGTCTGTCACACCTGGAAGCACATTTGTTATTAGGCCAAGGAAGTTGGAGAAAAGACCTTCATGGCATCATTGTGGTCATCTGTGCAAGACAAACAGCCAGCCTCCTAGCTGGGAATAAGTGGCAAGTGTGTCTGCATACATTCTGCCTCCCTGTCATTCTTCCCTTTAATTTCACTTTTGTTTTTCAAGTATTTGTTGAATTGCATGCCTTCCATGTGACCAGCACTGGGTTGGATTCCATGAGCAAATACATTTTTTTTGTACTTGGGGAATTCGTTAGTTACCTGTTGCTGCATAACAAATTACCCCCAAAACTTAGCAGCTGAAAGCAACAAATTTATATTAACTCACAAAGTTCCTGACAGTCAAAAATCTTGGACTGACTTATCTGGGTCTTTCTGACTCAGGATTTCTTATGAGGTTTCAGTCAATTTGTTGCCCAAGACTGCAGTTATACCTAGGTTTGACTAGGGCTGGAAGATCTGCTTCCAAGAAATAGCCAGTTCAAGTCATTCACATACCATTGACAAAAGGCCTCAGTTTCTCATTATGTAGGCTCCTCCACAGGGGATACAGTTTGGATGTGCATCCCCTCCAAATCTCATGTTGAAATGTGATCCCCAGGAGGTGGACCTGGTAGAAGTTGTTTGGGTCAGGGAGGTGGCTCCCTCATGAATGCTTTAGTGCCTTTCTTGCAATAATGAGTGAGTTCTCATTCTGATTTGACACAAGATCTAGTCACTTAAGAGAGCCAGGCAGTTCTCTCCTCCCTTTATCTTGCTCCCTCCTTCACCGTGTGACGTGCTGCTCCCTCTTGTTTCACCATCATTAGAAGCTCACTGAGGCCCTCATCAGAAGCAGTTGCCAGCACCATGCTTCCTATACATCCTGCAGAATCATGAACCAAAATAAACCTCTTTTCTTTATAAATTACCCAGCTTCTGGTATTTCTTTATAGCAACACAAGTGAACTAGCACAGAAAATTGTTACCAAGGAGTGGGATGTTGCTATAAAGATACTTGAACATGTGGAAGCAACTTTGAAGCTGGGTAACAGACACACTGGAAGAGTGTGGAGGGCTCTGAAGAAGATAGGAAGGCAAGGGAAAGTTTGGAACTTCTTTGAGACTGGTTAATTGGTTGTGATCAAGGTACTGATAGAAATATAGACAGCGTTTTTTCCAACAAGAAGCTATAAGAACAAACAAAATTAAAAAAAAAAAAAACAGAAAGAAAGAAATATAGACTGTGAAGTCCACGCTGATAAAGTCCCAGACAAAAATGAAGAAGTTATTGGGAACTAGAGCAAAGGTCACCCTTATTATACCCTAGCAAAGAACTTTGCTTCATCGTGTCCATGTTCTACAGTTTTATGAAAGGTTGAACTTAAGAGTGATAACTTAGCATATCTGACAGAAGAAATTTCTAAGCAGCAAAGCATTCAAGATGTAGCCTGACTTCTTCTAACAATCTAAGACCAAATATGGAAGCAGAGGAATAACTTAAAGTTAGAATTTGTCATTAAAAGGGAAGCATAGTATAAAAATTTGGAATATCTGCAGCCTGGCTATGTGGCGGAGAAGAAAAGAGCATTTTTAGGGGAAGAATCCTAGTAGGCTAAGGAACAACCGCTTGTTGGAGAGACTAACATAACTAAAAGGGAGCCAAGTGCTAATCATCAAGACAATAGAAAAAGTGCTTGGCATTTCAGAAGTCTCGGAGGTAGCCACTCTCATCACAAGCCCAGAGGCCCAGGAGGCAAGCATAGCTTCAGGGCCAGGCCCAGGGCTCCATTGCCCTGAGCAGTGTCACAATGCTGCTTCCAGAATCCTGGTACTCCATCTCCAGCCTCAGTGAAAAGGACCACAGATACAGTTCAGGCCACAATTCCAAATGGCAAAAGCCATAAACCTTGGTGGTTTCCACATGGTGTTAAGCCTGCAGATGTGCAGAATGCAGAAGAGAAGGAGCCTTGGAAGCTTCCTCCTGGAGTTTAGAGGATGTATTGGAAAACCTGGATGCCCAGGCAGATGCCTGCAACAGGGGTGGAGCCCCCACAGAAAGACTATACTAAAGAAGTGCTGAAGAGAAATATGGGTTTGGAGCCACCACACAGAGTCCCCACCATCAGGGCACTACTTAGTGGAACTGTGGGAAGGAAGCCACTGCCCTCCAGACCAGAGAATGGTAGCACCATCAGCAGCTTACACCCTGAGCCTAGAAAATCTGCAGGCATTCAACTCCAACCCATGAGAGCAGCCAGAGAGGTTGCACCCTGCAAAACCAGAGGGGCAGAACTACTAGGGCCTTGGGAACCCACACCTTTCACCACTGTGCCCAGCATGTTGGACATGGTGTCAAGGAAGATTATTTTGGAGCTTTAAGATTTAATGTCTGTCCTGCTGGGTTTTACTTATGTGAGTCATGTTGTCCCTTTCTTTTGGCCAATTTTTTTTTGAATGGAAATCTTTACCCAATACTTGTTCTATCATTGTATCTTGTAAGTAAATAATTTGTTTGTTTGTTTCAATTTTGTGGGCTCATAGGCAGAAAGAACTTGCCTTGAGTCTTTGATGAGACTTTGGACTTTGAACTTGAGACTTTTGAGTTAATGCTAGAATGAGTTAAGACTTTGAGAGACTATTGAGAAGGGATTATTGTTTTTTGCCATATGAGAGGACAGGAGATTTGGAGGACTGGTGGCAGAATGATATGGTTTACCCCCTCCAAATTTCATGTTGAAATGTGATCCCTAATGTTGAAAGTGGGTCTAGCAGGAGGGTTTGAATCTTGGAGGTGGATACCTCCTGAATGGCTTAGCGTCCTCCTCACAGTAATGAATGTGTTCTCACTCTGATTTCACACAAGATCTGGTTGTTTAAAAGAGTGTGCCACCCTTTTTGTCTCTTGCACCATCTCTCATCATGTGACATGTTGCACTCCCCCTTCACTTTCTGCCATGATCAGAAGGTCCCTGAGGCCCTCACCAAAAGTAGATGCTGGCACCATGCTTCCTATACAGCCTGCAGAACCAGGAGCTAAATAAACATCTTTTCTTTATAAATTACACAGTCTCTGGTTTTCTTTATAGCAATGCAAATAGACTAACATGATAGACTGTTAGTGAAATGGCAGTTGGCTTCTCCCAGAGCAAGTGATCAGAGAGAGAGAGAGAAAACAAGACAGAAGTAGGAGAGTCTTTTATAGCCTAGAATCAGAAATGATAAGCCATCACTTCTGCCATATTTTATTGGTCACACAGAACAATCCAGAAAGTAACCCACAAAGGCATGAATCTCTGGAGGTGGAAATCTGGGGAGATTGAGAACCACTATGATGGCTGTCTGTCATAAGGAACTCATCATGTTATGACCCAGGAAAAGATAGAATGATGAACATATAATCCTTAGCAACTCAATTAATTCTTCTCTATATTTATTCATTGGTTAATTTTATTTTCATGGAAAAAAATAATGTGATGTCAGCAAGAAGGTATTTCTATCTTGTGGACAAGAAAAATAAAGCAAAAATAATCTTTGACTTGCCCAAAGTCAGCAGGTAATGATGCGGCTGAGACTAGATCTTAAACTTTTAATTGACTATGTTTTCCTCTTCTGCTTTTCCATTACAGAGTGAGGCAATGAGGGTTCAGATGCAGTTCCCCGTGGGATGGAATAAAGAATGACCAGCAGGCAGAAGATAAAGAGAAGGTTTCTGCCATTTCAGGAGAATTTCCTATATGATCCTCCTCCATGATTTTCAAATTAGTAGTTTTCAAATAATGCCCTTTCTCTCTACCCTGAACAAAATGTCCTGCTGCTAAAATTAAATTAAATTTTTTTTACCAAATACTCATACATACACAATATTGGATAAAATTTTCTTTATTTTAATTTTTTCTCTTCTAAATTGTTCTCAAATTTAGAAGCTTGGTACCAATTATCCACTGAGAACTTACAGAAAACAACATAAATAAAGAACAAATGACTCATTAAAAAAACAGACACAGACAATATGTTCAGTTAATGCTTTGTGGCATTTTGAATGTATTTTCATATGCACTTAAGATTCTTTCACATTATGCAAATATATTTTCATAATTATTCCTAACTTGCATGTTTCATTAAATGAATTGAGATTTCCAATGTCTTACCAAGGCATAATGTGAATATCTGGAGGTTAGCTTGCGGAAAAAAATCAGTAGCACTGAAGATGAGGTTCATTCTAATTCACCATCTCTCCTGAGCAGTAGAATTCAGATCTTTGTCTTCCATAAAAATATATATTGGAGGAAAAAAAATTAATGTTCTGCCCTGGAAGATACAGACTAGGAAAATAACTTCCTAGTGGCATCCAGTCAGCTTGATTTTCTGATGGCCACTATGCTTTCCTCTTAGTGAGACACCTAAGAGAAAGAAAAGTCTTCCATCATACCTGGAAGTTATTTCTCTTCCTCTCTGATAATGTGTGCAAACTTGTCATTAGCCATGCCTATGAGGCTGTTAGCCTCTCCAGGGTAGGAATCCTGCATCCTTAGCCTCCCACAGTACCTTGTCATAGAGAAGTGGTAAATAATTATCTGTTGAATGAATGACTGGCTCAGAAGTCTCAGAAGGCCTGATCCTACTCCCAGAGCTTTCTCATCACAACTTTTCTCAGCCAAAGATCCACAGGAGAATTAACCTACAGACAAGATTTCAGGAACCATTTTCTTTTTTTTACCAAGAATTCTACATAGCCAGTACCATTGTAGATGGAGAGGAGATTAGCTAATTTATTATATATGGTAGTTACCTTAGAGGATTGGAGCTTTATTCTACCGGGAATCCTCATTGAGAAGGATTAACTAAGGTTTTAAAGATAATGGCTTATAGCAGAAGTACACAAATTAGGTGGATATGGAGCCTGCAGCTCTACCTGGGAAGACACATCTATGTGCATTTGAGCTCCCTCAATGGCACAAACCTAAACTTCATGAGCATAGAAAGTAGGTTAATCATTTCTAGGGACAAGAGGACTTTAGGGATGGAGCGTGACTGCAAATAGGCACGAAGGATCTTTGTGAGGCAATGAAAATTATCTAAAATTGGATTGTGATAGTAGTTACACAATTCTATAAGTATACTAAGAATCACTCACTGTATTAGACACTTAAAATAGCAAATTTTACGGTATGTAAATTATATCTTAAAAACCATTTAAAAATATATTTATCCATAAACATCTCCTATAGGGACAACTAAAAACAGGCATGAAAAGAAAGAGTCCACATGGAAATGAAACACAGGCTGACTTCCAGCCAGTAGTGTCACACTATTGTTAAGAATAAAGGTGATGAAAACAACCGTATGTTAAAGATTTTTAAACTTTCCCTCTTTAATCATTCATTTCTCACATCCTATGAACACGTTCAATTTTAAAACTCCTTCAGCTGTCTCCATTTTCAATTCCCACTGACTTACATATTCATTCATGAAACAAATATTCAGCAAAAAGCTATCATGTGACCAATAGTTTTCTCAACACATTGATAAATAAAACGTAAGACCTATCAACTCTTAAGAAACACACTCCTGAATGATAACAGCAAAAAGGACAGAGTCAGGAACTCCAAAATTTCACTCATCCATAAAAGCAATTACAAAAAAAAAAAAAAACACAGGCAAAGTCAATGTTTTCAGAAATCTGGAAACTACCAAAACTTTGGTGAAATCTAGGGAGCACTTATTCAAAAACAAAGCCTAAATCTTCAGCAAAATCAATGAGTGTTGTAGCATTTTAACTTACTCTATTTCATCACCCATGACCCAGCTGAGTAGTAGTCTTGAAAATAACAACTTGGATTCCTAGCAGAGGTCCCAAAGGGAGTTAAAAAGACCTTATGTGGAAGGAATAGTCACATTTAATGTGTCTGGTGGTTTCCTGGAAGACATGCTCAAAAGCATGTCTTTGTATTTATTTCACCTGAATGTGAAATAAATCATGGCCCAGTGCTAAAGCTGCTACTGGAGAGCTATGTCAGAATGCTTTATAGGCAAAGATTTTAATTGCTGCTGCATAAGGCAATGGATAATAGCACACAATAGACTAAGCAAAAAGCTTGGGGGGAAAAGCAGGGAATGAGGAGCTTTGGGGGGAAAAAAGAGGACTTTGAAAATCTCCCCATATTTATCAGACTGTGGAAAGCCACATGAATATCCAGGGTGTGTAGACACCCATGTAGGAAACACCTGAAGATGTCATAAACTCTCACCTCTAGCTGACCTTGAGGCTCTGTGAAAGGAGGAAGTGAAGGCTGTCAGAAGTAAACAGCCTCATTGAATGTTAAATGTGTACTCCAACACACAAACATACACACACACACACAGTCTCTTACCAAATACTGTGAGGTATTTTTTTGTCTAAGTCATTGGAGGAATCTTTGTTGAATCATTAGCTGAGCATTAAGCTAACAGAAGACAGATTTCAGTGACCACATATGGCAAAGAACACAGACTACAAAATTTGTTCAGAAAAAAACACTAAACACAAAAACAACTACCCCTACAAGAAGAAGCAACAGCAGAATCTGAGGAAGAAGACATATTCAACATTTCCACATTGTAGTATAGAAAATGTCAAATTTCCACTAAAAAGCATGCAAAGAAATAAGAAAGTTTTACCAATATACATGTGGGAAAGCAGTCAATAGGAACTCCTGAAAAGGCCCAGATATTGGACTTATTAAGCAAAGACTTTTTTTTTTTTTTTTTTTTTTTTTTGAGACGGAGTTTCGCTCTTGTTACCCAGGCTGGAGTGCAATGGCGCGATCTCGGCTCACCGCAACCTCCGCCTCCTGGGTTCAGGCAATTCTCCTGCCTCAGCTTCCTGAGTAGCTGGGATTACAGGCACGCGCCACCATGCCCAGCTAATTTTTTGTATTTTTAGTAGAGACGGGGTTTCACCGCGTTGACCAGGATGGTCTCGATCTCTTGACCTTGTGATCCACCCGCCTTGGCCTCCCAAAGTGCTGGGATTACAGGCGTGAGCAAAGACTTTATATAAAGTATTTTAAACGTGCTCAAAGAAATTAAAAAAATGCTCTTTAAAAAAAACTAAAGGATAGGCCAGGTGCAGTGACTCATGGCTATAATCTCAGCACTTTGGAAGGCAAAGGCAGGTGGACAAGTTGAGCCTGGCGTTTCAGACCAGCCTCAGCAACAAGGCAAAATCCTGTCTCTACAAAATATACAAAAATTAGCTGGGCATGGAGTCTGGGACTATGTGCCTGTAGTCCCAGCTATTTGGGAGGCTGAGGCAGGAGGATCACTTGAATCCAGGAGTTTGAGGCTACAGTGAGCCATAATCACACCACTGCACTCCAGTCTGGGTGACAGAGTGAGAGTGAGACCCTGTCTCAAAAAAAAAAGTAAGAATAGTATTAAAATAAATAAAGAGTCATCCAATAGAAAATATCACTTAAGAGAAACTGTTAAAAAGAAAAAAAAAAAACTAAAAATTCTGCAGCTGAAAAGTACAACTGAAATGAGAAATTCACTACAGAGGCTCAACTGCAGATTTGAGCAGGCAGAAGAAATAATCAGCAAACTTGAGAAGGCAATTGAAAGCATCTGTCTTAAAAAGAAAGAAAAAATATAAAGAAAAATTAACAAAATCTCAGATACCATTGGGACACCATGAAGCATACCAACATACATATATTGAGATTCCATTGGCATCACTTTGCCAGGGACCACAACCTGCAACCCCACAACCAGAGGCAATTGTGGAGCCCAGTCAGTGGCATCATGCAACCAAGAAGCCCAGCCAGTAGCCTGCCTGAACTCAGAGCCCAGCCAGCAGACTTTCCTGACTGCAAGCCCCACTAGCAGACCCACCTGACTTCAGAGTCCATCCAGCAGCCCCATCCAAGCTCAAAGTACAGACAGTTGTCCTGCCCAACTAGAAGATTAACAGCAAGACCCACCTACCCAAGGACACAACCAACTGGTCTGTCCAGACCCCAGGTTGGAATGAATGGTTAAGGTATATCTGTGCCAAAGTGAACTTGTAAAGGCTAGACAAGGTGAGCACTTCTGCAAATGCACAGCAACAAACACAAGAATACAAAAATCACAAAGAGTCCAGGAACATGACACCATCAAAGGAAACTAATAAAGCTCCAATAATTTACCCAAAAAAGATGGAGATCTAAAAACACTCTAATAAATAATTCAGAATAATCCTCTCGGGAAAGTTAAATAAACTACTAGAAAACACAGATAGCTAAACAACATTCAGAAAACAACACATGAACAAAACGAGTAGTTCAACAAAGAAACAAAAAAAAAAACATAATTTTTTCTTAAAATCCCAAATAGAAATCCCACAGATTAGGAATGCAATGACTAAACTGAAAAAGTCAATAGAGAATTTCAACAGCAGACTCAATTAAGCACAATAAAGAATCAGAGGACTAGAAGATGGGTCATTTGAAACGATCTGATCAGAGGGCAAAAGGACAAAACAAAAGCTATGAAGAAAGCCTACAGGATTTATGGGGCACAACCAAGAGAAACAAATATACATTACAGACATTCCAGGAGAAGATGGAGAGAGAAAAGGACAGAATGTGTTTTTAAAAATAATGACTGTCCAGTTGCAATGGCTCATGTCTGTAATCCCATCACTTTGGGAGGCCAAGACGGGAGGATCACCTGAAGTCAGGAGTTCAAAGCCAGCCCCCACAACATGGTGAAACCGCATTTCTACTAAAAATACAAAAATTAGCTAGGCATAGTGATGCGCACCTATAATCCCAGCTACTTGGGAAGCTGAGGCAGGAGAATAGCTTGAATCTGAAAGACAGAGGTTGTGGTGAGTTGAGATTGTGCCACTGCACTCCAGTCCAGGTGACAGAATGAGACTCTGTCTCAAACATAAATAAATAAATAAATAAATAAATAAATAAATAAAAACTGAAACCATATTCAGAAAATTAAAACTGGATCCCTTCCGTATGCCTTATGCAAAAATTAACTCAAAATGGATTAAAGACTAAATGTAAAACTCAAAACTATAAAAACCCTAGAAGAAAATTTAGGCAATACTATTCAAGACATAGGCATGGGCAAAAACTTTACGATGAAATTGCCAAAAGAACAAAAATTGACAAATGGGATCTAATTAAACTAAAGAGCTTCTGTATATCAAACGAAACTATCATCAGAGTGAACAGACAACCTACAGAATGGGAGAAAATATCTGCAATCCATCCATCTGACAAAGGTCTAATATCCATAATCTACAAGGAACTTGATCACATTTGCAAGAAAAAGAACAAACAAACAATCCCATCAAAAAGTGGGCAAAGAGTATGAACAGACACTTCTCAAAAGAAGGCATTTATGCAATCAACAAACATATGAAAAAAAGCTCAACATGACTGATCATCAGAGAAATGCAAGTCAAAACTACAATGAGATACCAACTCATGTCAGTCAGAATGGCGATTATTAAAAAGTCAAGAAACAATAGATGCTGATGAAGCTGTGGAGAAATAGAAACTTTTACACTGTTGGTGGGAATGTAAATTAGTTCAACCATTGTGGAAGACAGTGTGGTGATTCCTCAAGAATCTAGAACCAGAAATAGCATTTGACCCAGCAATTTCATTTCTGGGTATATACCCAAAGGAATATAAATCATTCTACTATAAATACACATGCACATGTATGTTTACTGCAGCAGTATTTAATAGCAAAGATATGGAGCCAACCCAAATACCCATCAATAATAGACTGGATAAAGAAAATGTGGTGCATATACACCATGGAATACTATGCAGCCATAAAAAGGAATAAGATCATGTCTTTTGCATGGACATGGATGAAGCTGGAAGCCATCATCCTCAGCAAACTAACACAGGAACAGAAAACCAAACACCGCATGTTCTCACTCATAAGTGGGAGTTGAACAATGAGAACACATGGACACAGTAAGGGGAACAACACACACCAGGGCCTGTCAGCGGGTGGGAAATGAGGGAAGGGAGAGCATTAGGACAAATAACCAATGTGTGTGGGACTTAGAACCTAGATAACAGGTTGATAGGTGCAGCAAACCACCATAGCACATGTATACCTATGTGACACACCTGCAGGTTCTGCACATGTATCCCAGAAATTAAACTGTTAAGAGATAAAAGTAGTTCAACATCACTGATCATTAGAGAAATGCAAATCAAAACCACAATGAGATACCATCTCACACCAGTCAGAATGATGATTATTAAAAAGTCAGGAAACAACAGATGTCAGCAAGGTTGCAGAGAAAAACAGGAATGCTTTTACACTGTTGGTGGGAATGCAAATTAGTTCAACCATTGTGGAAGACAGTGTGGTGATTCCTCAAAGATTTAGAATCAGAAGTACCATTTGACCCAGCAATCCCATTACTAGGTATATACCCAAGGGAATATAAATCATTCTATTATAAAGATACATGAACATGTATGTTCACTGCAGCACTGTTTACAATAACAGAGACATGGAATCAACCCCAATGCCCATCAGTAATAGCTAGATAAAGAAAATGTGGTACATATACACCATGGAATACTATGCCGCTATAAAAAGGAATGAAATTATGTCCTTTGCAGGGACATGGATGAAGCTGGAAGCCATTATCCTCAGCAAACTAATGCAGGAACAGAAAACCAAACACTGCATGTTCTCAAAGTAGAAGCTGAACAATGAGAATACATGGACACAGGGAGGAGAGAAACACTTACTGGGGCCTGTTGGGGTAGGGCAGGGGTGGGAGAGCATTAGGGAAAAGAGCTGATTCATGCTGGGCTTAATACCTAGGTGATGGGTTGAAAGTTGCAGCAAAACATCACAGCACACATTTATTTATGTAACAAATGCACATCCCACACATGTACCCAGAATTTAATTTAAAATTTTTTAAAGTGTAGAATGGACAATAAAAAATGGCTGAAAACTTCTAAAATTTGAGAAAAGAAATGAACATCCACACTCATGAGGCCCAAAAGTCCCCAAATAGGTTGAGCTCAAAAAGTCTTCATCAAGACACATTATAATTAAACTGTCAAAAATTAAAGACAAAGAGAAGCTTGAAAGCAGCAAAGGAAAAGCAACTTGTTACATACATGTAAGCCCCATTAGGACTACTGGTAGATATTCTTAACAGAAACCTTACAGCTCAGGAAAGAACTGGATGATATACTCAAAATAGTAAAAGAAAAAATACTGTGAACCAAGAGTACTATACCTAGAAAAGCTATTCTTCAGAAATAAAAGAGATAAAGAGATTCCCAAACAAACAAAAACTTAAGGAGTTTATCACCACCAGACCTGCCTTATAAGAAATAGTAAAGAAAATTTTTCAAGCTGAAATAAAAGAACAGGAATTAACAACATAAAAACATATAAATGTATAAATCTCATAATCAAAGTAAATACATAATCAATGTCAGAATTCCCTAGTCTTGTAATAATGATGCATAAATCACTTTTAATTCTGGCATAAAAGTTAAAAAACAAATATATTATAAATAACTGTAACTACAATAATTTGTTATTGGATGCACAATGTAAAAAGATATAACTTGTAACATCAATAAGCTAAAATGTGAGGGGGAAGAATTAAATATATAGAATGTCTGTACACAATCAAAGTTTAAGTTGTTACCAGTTCAAAATAGCATAGTGACTATAGTTAACAATAGTTTTTCCTATACTAAAAATTTGCTAAGAGAGTAGATCCTAAATGTTCTACTACACCAAAATGTTCTACTATCACAGAAAAAAAGATAACTAGGTGAGGTAATAGATTAATTAACTTGGTTACAGTAATCATTTCATAATACATATGTAAATCAAATCAACGTATTGTACAGCTTAAATTTATGCAATTTTACTTGTCAATTATACCTCAATGAAACTGAAGAAAAAACAAACACTGATAAGGATGTGTTGCAATGAACAACAGAAAGTCTCATTTATTGCTGATGAGAATGCAAAATGGTACAGTTACTTTGAAAGACAGATTGGCAGTATCATACAAAACTAAACATACTCTTACCATATGATTCAGCAGTCACACTGTTTAGTATTTACCCAAATGAGCTGAAAAATGTCTACACAGAAAGCTCTTCACAAACATGTACAGAAGCTTTACTTGTAATTGCCAAAAGTTGGAAGCAACAAAGATGTCCTTCAATAGGTGAATGAATAAACTGCAGCATATCCATACAGTGGAATATTATTTAGCAATAAAATGGAATAAACTGTTGAGCCATGAAAAGAGATGGAGGAATCTTAAATACAAACTATATAGCCAGCTCTGTTCTTTAATCAGGAGATAGAAATACAGTCTCAGAAAAGCAATGGACCAATTATTAAGTTAAAACAAAATCAATCTAAAACAGCTACAGACTGTATGATTTCAACTATGTAACATTGAGCAAAACTGTATAAACTATAAAAAGATCTGTGGTGGTAAGGGTTTTGGGAAGAAAGATAGGGATTAGTAGATAGAGCACAGGATATTTTTAGGCAGTGAAACTATTCTGGATAATGCTGTAGTGATGGATATAAATTATCATATGTTTGTCAAAATCCATAGAATATACAACACAAAAAATGAGTCCTACTGACTTTAGTTAATAATGATGTATATCAATATTGACTTATTAATTGTGAAAAATGTACCACCGTAATCCAAAATGTTAATAATAGGGGCTCCTAAGGGTGGAAGAGTGAGGGGATAAATAGAAAATCTCTGTATTTTCCACTCAATTTTTCTGTAAACCTAAAATTGCTCAAAAGTAAATTCTATTTTTTAATAAAAGAGAAATTAAAACATTCTAATATTAAAAAAAAAACTGAGTTTGTCACTAGCAGACCTGTCCTATAAGAAATTCTAAGAGTCCTAAAGCTGAAATAAAATGACACTAAACAGTTAGTTAAATATTATGAAGAAGTAAGGAACACCAGTAAAAGTAACTACATAGATAATATGAAAGACAGTATTAATGTATTTCTTGTTTGTAACCTCTTTTTTACATATAATTTAAAAGACAATTGCATAAAGCAGTAATTATAAACATATGTTGTTGAGCATGAAATGTATAAAGATGTAATTTGTGGAAATAATATAAAATGAGAGGAAATTGAGCGGTATAAGAGCTAAGTTTTGTATACTATTGAAAATTAAGTTGTTATTAATCTAAATAAATTATTATAATTTAAAATGTTAATTGTAATTCCCAAGGTAACCACTAAGAAAATAAATTTTAAAACATTGTTAAGTGACAAGAGAATAAAATGGTACACAAGAAAATATCTATTTAACAAAAAAAATTAATGAAGGAATTGAGGAAGAAAAAAGATATACGATATAGAAAACCAATAGCAAAATGGCAGAATTATTTCCTTATCAGTAATTCTATCAAATATAAATGGATTAAACTATTCAGTTAAATGGCATAGGCTGGCAGAATAGATTATTTTTTAAATAGTCCAATTATATTCTGTCTACAATAATTCACTTTAGATTTAAAGACATAAATAGGTTGAAAGTAAAATGTTGAAAAATATTCTATGCAAATAGTTATCAAAGGAGAGCTGGAATGGCTATACTCATATTAAACAAAATAGACTTCAATATAAAAATTGTTAAATAGACAAAAAGGACATTATAAAATTATTACTATAAAAGGGTCAATTTGTCAAGAGGGTGTAACACTCATAAACATATATGCACCTAAGAGCAGAGCTCCACAATACACAAAGAAAAAACTGACACAATTGAAGGCAAAGAAAAAATTGAGTTTAACAATAATAGTTGAAGACTTTAATGCCAACTTTCAATGATGTCTAGAAAAACTAGATAGAAAATCAACAAGAAAAAAGAAAACTTAAGCAATACTATAAGCCAATTAAATCTAACAAATATCTATAGAACACTCCACCCAATAAGAAATGAATACACATTCTTCTGAAGTGAACTATTCTCCAGAATGGGCCATATATTAATTCAGAAAAACACATCTCAACAAATATAAAAATATAAAATTATGCCAAGTATATTCTCCAACAATGGAATAAAACTAGAAATTATTCATTGAAGAAAATTTAGAAAATTCACAAAGAGTGAAAATTAAACACTCCTAAATAACTGATGAGTCAAAAAGCATAACACAGGAGAAACTAAAACATATTTTCAGGTGAATTAAAACAAAAACACAGCATACCAAAACACTGCTGAAAGAAATCAGAGATGACACAAACAAATGGAAAAACATGCTGTGCTCATCAATAGGAAGAATCAATATCAGTAAAATGGACATACTGTTCAAATTTACAGATTCAGTACAATCCCTATCAAACTACCATGATATTCTTCACAGAGTAGAAAAAAACTATTTTAAAATTCATGTGGAAACAAAAAAGAGCCTAACAGCTCTTTAAGGCAATTCCCCAACTGCCCCCAAAAAAGACAAAGCTGGAGGCATCATGTTATCTGACTTCATTTTTTTTTTTTTTTTTGAGATGGAATCTTACTTTTTAACACAGGCTGGAGTGCAGTGGGGTAATATCAGTTCACTATAACCTCTGCCTCTGAGGGTCAAGTGATTCTGACTCAGCCTCCTGAGTAGCTGGGGTTACAGGCATGCGCCACTATGCCCAGTTAATTTTTGTATTTTTAGTAGAGACAAAGTTTCGCCATGTCGGCCAGGCTGATCTGGAACTCCTGACCGTAGGTGATCCACCGGCCTCAGCCTCCCAAAGTGCTGGGATTACAGGCATAAGCCACCGCACCCAGACACGTTACCTGACTTCAAAACCTAGAGTGACCAAAACAACGTGATACAAAAATAGACATATAGACCAATGGAACAAAATAGAGAGCCCAGAAATAATGCTGCATGCCTATAACCATGTGATCTTCAACAAGGCCAACAAAAATAAGCAATGGGGAAAGGATTTTCTATTCAGTAAATGATGGTGGGATAACTAGCTAGCCATATGCAGAAGACTGAAACTGGACCCCTTCCTTGAACCATATACAAAAATTAACTCAAGATGGATTAAAGACTTAAATGTAAAACCCAAAACTATAAAAATCCTGGAAGAAAACCTAGGAAATGCCATCTGGACATAGGACCTGGCAAAGATTTCATGACAAAGATGTCAAAAGCAATTGCAACAAAACCAAAAATTGACAAATGGGACCCAATCAAACTAAAGAGCTTCTGCACAGCAAAAGAAACTATCAACAGAGTAAACAGACAACCTACAGAATGAGTGAAAATATCTGCCAACTATGCCTCTAAAAAGGGTTTAATATCCAGAATCCATAAGGAACTTAAACAAATTTACAAGCAAAAAAACAGACAATATCATTAAAAAGTGGGCAAATAACATGAACAGACAGTTTTCAAAAGAAGATATGTATGCAGCCAGCAAGCATGTGAGAAAATGCTCAACGTCACTAATCATTACAGAAATGCAAATCAAAACCACAGTGAGATACCATCTCAAACCAGACACAATAGCTGTTATTAAAAAAAAAAACAAAAAATAACATGCTCTGATGAGGTTACAGAGTAAAGAACACTTACACACTGCTAGTGGTAGTGTAAACTAGTTTAGTCATTACGGAAAGCAGTGTGGCAATTTCTCAAAGAACTGAAAACAGAATTACCATTCAACCCAGCAATCCAATTGTTGAATATACATCCAAAGGAATACAATTCATTCTGCTGTAGTGACACATGCACACATATGTTTACTGCAGCACTATTCACGACAAAGACATGGAATCAAACTAAATGCCCATCAACAGTAGACTGAATAAAGAAAATGTGGTACATATATACCACGTACTCCTACACAGCCATATGTCCTTTGCAGCAACATAAATTGAGCTGGAGATCATCATCATAAGCAAACTAACACAGAAACAGAAAACCAAATACTGTATATTCTCATTTATAAGTGGGAGCTAAACAATGAGAACACATGAAAACAAAGAGAAGAACAACTGAACACCAGGGCCTCACTTGAGGGTGGAGGGTAGAAGAAGTAAGAGGGTCAAAAATATATATATTGCATATTATACTTACTACCTGAGTAACTAAATAATCAGTACACCAAACCCCCATGACATAAAGTTTACCTATATAACAATCCTGTACATATACCCCTAAACCTAAAATAAAAGCTTTTTAAAAAGATGCTAGAAAAAGAGCAAACTAAACCTAAGCCAGAAGGAAAAAAAGTAAACATTATAGGAGAGATAAATGAAGTAGAGAATAGAATGACAATTTAAAAAATTAATTTAAAAAAATGAGTTCCTTGAAAAGATCAACAAAATTGAAAACATTTTGGCTAGATTAGCCAAGAAAAAAAAGAGGAGACTTAAATTATTAAAATCAGGAACAAAGGAAAATATGTTGCAAATGATTATAGAGAAATTAAAGCATTGTCAAACAATACTGTGAACAATTGTATGCCAACAAATTAGATAATCTAGATTAAATGGACAATTTTTGGAGACATACAAGCTACCAAAATTGACTTAGGAAGAAACAGAAAATCTGAATAGACTTATAACAAATAAAGAGATTGAGTCAACCATCCAAAAGTTTCCAATAAAGAAATCCCAGGACCAGATGATGAATTCTACCAAATTTTAAAGAATTAGTAGGAATGCTTCTTAGACTCTTCCAAAAAAATAGAATTGAGAAAACTTCCTAACTCACTCCATGAGGTCAACATTACCATGATACCAAAACCAGATAAAGACATCACAAGAAAAGAACACTACAGACCAAAGTCTTTTATGAATGTAGATGCCAAAACACTCAACAAAATACTAGCAAACTGAAGGTTGGGCATGGTAGCTCACACCTGTAATCCCAGCACTTTGGGAGGCCAAGGCAGTCATATCACCTGAGGCCAGGACGTTGAGATCAGTGTGACCAACATGGTGAAACGTCGTCACTACTAAAAATACAAAAATTAGTGAGGTGTGGTGGCACACACCTGTAATCCCAGCTACTCAGAAGGCTGAGACGTGAGAATCATTTGAACCCAGGAGGCAGAGGTTGCAGTGAGCCAAGATAGTGCCATTGCACTGTAGCCTGGGCAACAAGCAAGACTCCACCTACCCCTCCCAAAAAAATAAAATACTAGCAAACAGAATCCAGGAGCATATTAAGGGATTATACATTATCACCAAGTGAGAGTAATCCCAGGAATGTAAAAGTGATTCTAACATATAAAAATCAAAGTAACATACCATATCAATAGAATAAAGGAAAAAACTGATTCCTCAATGTGTTGCATTCTGGATTCAGGGCTTTCCACACCCCAATAAACTGCCCTAAGATCACCAATTACAAGTTCACTGCAGAATTTAATAGATTTTAATCTTTCTGTCACTTGAGCCTTGGAGGACATGAGACCTGTTGGCCACATGCTTCTGGCTCTCCTCGTGCCATCCAAGCATTTCTTTCCAGTCTCCTTCATGAGCCTTCCTGCTTACACTTTGACAAATGACCTTCTCTGTTCATACTCTAACATCTCCCTGAACACAGTCATTCACTGTTTGGTTTAACTGCCACCTTATATCCTATCCCAGGACTCTCCCCTGATCTCCAGACCCATGTATCCCTTTGCCCACTGGATAATGCAAACTGGATAATTCTAAGCTGTTCAAGTTCCATGTGGCTAGAATTGGATTCCTTATCTTCTACCCAAAACCTTCTGCTGTGCCATGATTATTTGATATATTTAAAAGAATACGACAAGCCTGTTATTATTAAATCGTTCAACCCAGTTGTCCAAAGCACAACCTTGGAAATCACTGCCAACCTCTTCCTCAACACTCAGCATTCAAGAGATCGCTAAATCCTGAGGATTAGTGACAAAGCTCTTCTATATCTGACACAGCTCTGCCGAAATCTGTACCGTCTGTTTCCTAGAATATTACTTTAGGCTCCTAAGTAAATGTTCCTTATTTTTTTCCCCTTCAATCCATTATCCACATTGCAACCAAAGTGATGTTTTCATAACGAATGTAACCCCGTAACTCCAAATAATACCCAAGATACACAAACATATACACAAATAATAGTAACAGCATTGTTTCAATGCTTAAACATTGCTGGATTCTTTCAGATCCAGCTAAAACACCCCACTTTTGGTTAAAAGATGACTTAAATTTTCTCTTAAAATCCCATACATATGAGGACACCCTCTTTTGTGCCCCAACGCTTCTCCCCAACACACATGCACACCTCCTACCTAGCTATGGTCAACCACTCAATACACACCTCTCCTGCATGACTTCAAGGTCTTTGAAGAATGAACCTTATTGTTATTCATTTCTGTATCCTTAGTGTATATATCACTGTCTGATATGTTATGAATTAAGAGCTTAAGAGCTATTTCTACATAGTCAATGGATTATTATGAATTACAATACTATCCCAGACAGTATTAAAGTCTGCTACTTATTCTGAGACCAACACAGGACACCATAATTTAATGCACACATGGAGAAAGAGGAGAAAATATGAGGAAAGCATCTAACGCTTGGAAAATTATGCTTATTGGGAGACTAAAGAATATCTCAACTTGAAAAATGGAGACTGAGAAGGGATTTAAATATATCCTCAAATACAGTAATTATGGTAGAAAAGTAATCCTTGCAGGCCAAGCCTCTATTCTACTCCTGACTAGCTGTGGGAACCCACTCTTTCTAGGCCCAAGCTTTGGTTCCTATTAAACTGTAAGGCTAGGCTCTAAGCTCCCTTACAGCACTAGTGCTCTATGATTCTAAAGTTATGTATTACATTAAAGCAGAATAAAGAAAAATACACAGGTGTCAGCACAAGGGACTTTGTTAAACCCAGGAAAGTATTTTCCCAGACCAGAACTGATTTCAGAGTGGAGTGACTGTGAGCAGGGCTATGCACACTTGTTTGCTGAATGCCCTGATCATCAGGGAAGTCTTCAGTCATCCTGCAGGATTCATGTTGTGTTCTTCCTGGAGGAAGCAGAGCGGCAGGAGGGAGAGTTTGAGACAGATTATCCAAATCTGGATCTCTGATATTTTCATAAACATTTTGTGTCAAAGAAGGTCTTCTTTTCTGAAAAGATCACACCAACTCCTCGGGGCATGTAGAAAAAAATCAATAAGATGAGTCATCATCAATGCTTCCTGTCATCAGAATAATCATGAGTGATAATTCTATAAACAGTGGCATGTTATGGGGCGTGAGGGAAGGGGGGCTTTTGGTAAAAAGATAGCAGAATTTTATCTTAAAACTAGAAATTCAGATATAACTGGGAGTACATTTTCATAGCAGTGTGAACTTCCCTCCACAAATCAGCAGCCAATGACCTCCGTGCTTGATCTTAAGGAAGCTGAATGCTGGGGTGAATTCACTGTTTGCTGAAAAAAAGACAGAAAAAATCCTGATGGCAGCTTATGGCCTCAGTCAGTCTTCTGCCATGAGTTCTCTCAAGTCTATATTTAGCATGATCTGATTGAGTAAGATCACATGCTCAGAGTAAACTCAGCCCAGTATATCAGCTATGATTTACTTCCAGAAGCAGTAATAAATCTCCCTGTTGGAATTTTATTCAGTTGTTGCTGGCTAGGTTCTTTGCCTGTTTGTATTATGCCTTAAAGCTGTAAATATGTAGAATTAAAATGGGCAAGAGATACCTATATTTATATCGGTTTCTATATCTCTATATCTATCTGCTCTACAGCTTGCCTCCTGTAGAATGAGATTAATCCCTTTAAAATATTATTATTAATCACTGTCAGTTGCTCAAGACAATACAATAGGGGGAATAAACAGCTTCCAAGAACCACCTACTTCACTGTGGATTCCCCACCAAGAAAAATAAATACTGAATTTTTCTCAGCTACTAAAAATGTCAATTCCACCACAGCAGCAGAAAAATAGCCTTAGTAGGTAAAGACATTTGAGCCAAGTTAGACTTTGGGAACATAGCAGCCTAGGCTGAGATGAAGCCAGAGGAAATTAGCCTCTTTCCATTTATGGGAACTGAATTTGAGCTGGAGAAGAAGAGTTGGGCACATCTTGGAAGTGACAAGTTTAACGTTTGCATTCCGGTAATCATAGCCTGTCATTCCTCAAGACGAGGATGTGTGTCTGTCCTTCCCAAAATAACCCTGAGTCTTCTGCTGGCCTGAATAAGCATCCTCACTCAATGATTCAGGAAGGGCTGGATAGGAAAGGGGCATGTCGGCCCATATCAGATGAGGTCACACCATTTTACTGGGCTCATGGGGCTCAGGTTCAGTGCCCATTCAAATATAGCCAGATATTTCTTCCCAGATAAAGCAGAAGACTCCACATCTACCCTGTGTACTCCCACCATAAACCAAGTTAGATTGGAAACTTCAATTGACCTTTCTCGATGAGGATTATGGACAGAATAAAGCTCCAGTCCACTAGGGCAACCAAATATGTAACAAATTAGCATATCTCCTCTCCATCTACAATAGTACTAGCTATGTTGCAATCTTGGGAAATGGAGAATTAGTCATCAAAAACACTTGTCTGTAGCCTAATTCTCTTTTGGGACCCTGATTGGAAAAGCCCTCTTAGAAAGCTTCAGGGATAAGATGAAGCCTTCTGAGACTTCTGGACCAGACCTGCGGACTTCAGTCTGGAACATATAGTTGGAGACTGGGGTTTCCTGGATCTTATCCAGTCTTGGCATGGGAGGCATTCCTTTTGCCCCACAGTAGGGCCTGTCAAGATTTAACAGCAACTGCAGACCTTGCTATTGTAACGCAGGCTTATCACCATGTTACTCCAGCTGCCTACAATACCTGTTGATATAGAGGAAGCATGTCAGTGATTCACCTTGGTTTTGTCCTGTATCTAAGAATTCAGAATGAGTTCCATGATGACACAGTGGGCTGAAAATCTTAGTCAAGCGCATTTTAAAAACTTGCTCATACTATTTCTTTTTTTGTTAAAATACACTCTCATTAGCTTTATGTTGTGAAGATTACAAATGTGGGTGGATGAAAAAGACATACCTGAGTCTAGTGTTGCTCTGTGTCTTAAAAGCTATGTGTTCTCAGAAACATTACTTAGCCTCTCTAGACTGAACATAAGGCAGTGAAGAACAGTGATCCCTGGGGAATGGAAAACAAACAAGGTGAGTCCTCCAGTTGCCCAGCTTCCCACCTGAGAGAGTTGCCAGGCCACAGGGAAGGAAAGAGGAACTCAGGAGAAACCCAGTGGATGCCCTGGGTTGAAGATACAGAGTTGAGAGTCCAGGGGGATGCAGCTCTAGAGTTCACAGGACAGAATGCCAGAAAGAAGACAGCTACATGGAGAATTCTGGATACCTGGAGAGGGCCACCCCGATAACTCACCAGAGTACTTATCACCTGTGTGGTAGGACTCCAATCAAGGCAAATTAGAAAATTAGAGGATTAGAGAGAATGGAACGCAACACTCACACAGGGCCGGTTCTACTGTGTGCTTCCACCAGCAAGACTGAAGGACCTTACAAATCATAGATGCAAAGGTGGAAAACTCACAGAAACTCTGCCTCAGAGTGGGGAATGATTACTCTTAGACTAAACACTGTTGTGGATGTGACTAACAAATCTTAAAAAGACTTGAAGGAATCAAACTGTGTCTGTGAATCTTAACTGTGTCCCAAAACAAAGCTCATGTATATTTACAGGAATATAAAAGTATCCAGTATTCAATAAGGTTAAATTCACCATGTCTTGCATCCAATCAAACAATACTAAGTGTGCAAAGAAGCTTGAAAATACAACCTATAATTAATGAGGAGAAAAACCAATCAATCCAAACCAACACAGAACTAACACAGCTGGGAAAATTAGCAGAAAAGAACATTAAAAGTTATTATAAATGTATTCTATATGTTTTAAGAGTTGAGAAGAGACATGGAAAATATTTTTAAAACACCCAATTCAAATTTTTAGACATAAAAACCATAATATCTAAAGGAAACAAATAACCTAGATGAAATTAGCAGAAGTCAGGCATTGCAGAGGAAAAATTTAGTGACCTTGAAGGCATCACAGTACCCAAATCAAAACAATGAGGAGGGAAACAGCCCAAGAAAATGAAATGTTAACAGTAAGTTTTAGAACAGCTTCAAAAGGCCTATTACATATTTAATTGATGTCTCTGAAGAATAAAGAAGTGAAGAGGACAAAAAAATATTTTAAGAAACAATGGAAATTTTTTTTCCAAATTTGATGAAAACCCACAGATGCAAGAAACTCAATGAATACCAAGCACAAGAAATATGAAGAAAACACCAAGGCATTTCACAATCAAATTGCTCAAAACCAGTTGATGTAGTTTGGATATCTGCCCCTGCCCACATCTCATGTTGAACTTTTATCCCCAGTGCTTGAGGTGGGGCCTGGTGGGAAGTGTTTGGGTCATGGGTCCAGATCCTTCATGGCTTGGTGCTGTCTCTATGATAATGAGTAAAATCTTGTAAGATCTGGCCATTACTCCTGTTTTCTCCATGTGATGTGCCTGCTGCCCCTTCACCACCCACCATGACTGTAAGCTTCCTGAGGCCTCCCTAGAAGCTAAGCAGATATTGAGACCATGCTTCCTGTGCAGCCTGCAGAACCATGAGCCAATTAAACATCTTTTCTGTATCAATTACCCTGCCTCAGGTTTTTCATTATAGCAATGCAAGAACTAACACACCACTGAAGATAAAAAATCTTAAAAGAAGTCAGAGAAAAGATAAATATGGACAGAGGAAAGAAGGTAAGTATGACAGCAAACTCCTCATCCGAAACTATACAAGTGAGAAAATACTGAAGAAACATCATTAAAGTGCCAAAGGAGAAAAATGCTGGTTAATCTAGAACTTAACACCCAGAAAAAATACCTTTGGTTTTAAAAAGGTAAAATTCAAACTATTTCACGTTTATAAAAATGGAAATAATTTGTCACCAGCAGACCCAGACTTCAAGAAATGTTAAAGGAAGTCTTCAGGCAGAAAAATATGATACCAGATGGAAACATGAATACAGCCGAGGAATGAAGAAGACCAGAAATGGTTCCCTTTGGATAAACATGTTTTTTCCTATTATTTAGATGTTTTTAAATATAATTGTTTCAACAAAATAACATGATCTATTTTAAGATATATGACATATGTATCAAAAATATGCAGTGACAACCACATAAAAGGTTGGGAGGGAGTCATAGAAGCATACTACTGCAACAATCTCGAATTATTCATGCAGTGTTTTAATATCATTTGAAAGTAGTGCCTAACAAATACATCAAAAACCTTGAAGCAACCACTAGACAAACACAACAGGAGCTATTGCTATTTATCCAACGAAGAGAGAGAAGACATGAATTACCCAACACTGGGAATGAGACAAGTGGCATTGCCACAGATTTCACATACATTAAAAAAATAATAAGGAAAAACTACAAACAACTTTGTGCAAAAAAAAAAAAAAAAAAAAAAAAAAAAAAAAAAAAAAAAAAAAAAAAAAAAAAAAAAAAAAAAAAATGCAAAGAGCCAAGATTGCGCCAAAATAATACAGCCTGGGCAACAAGAGCAAAACTCCATTGTGCAAAAAAAAAAAAAAAAATTGACAACCTAAATAAAATGAACAAAGCTCACGCAAGAAGAGAGAGATAAGTTGATAGTAATAAAAGAAACATAGTCAAAACAATTAAAACTCAACTCTTTGACTAGATTCAGAGACTCTCTGGAGTTTGCCCAGAAAGTCAAAAAGGGATAACTGGATTCTGCATTCACTTGTTATCTAATTTCAATCTTATAAGCAATCTCATTACCATAAAGGTTGACCAAGGCATTCATGTATTTAAAAAAAAAAAAAAAAGGAATTTGTAGTTAACACTGTACCAACAAAGAAAACTCTGGAAAATTTAAGAGGAGAGAATATGTCCTGATCTAGTCTGTGAAAACAGCATTAACCTGATATCAAAACTAGATAACAATATTACAAGAAAAGCAAACTAAATACCAATATGCCACATGAACATAGATGCAAAAATTCTAAACAAAGTTTTGGCAAATCAAAGCCGACAATGTATTAAAAGGATAATATATCATGAACAAGTGGGGTTTACCAAGAATGAAAGGTTAATTTAATATTTGAAAATCAGTGCAATTGAACATAACATTAAGCTTTAAAATGTAAAAAATTAAAAGCAAAAACTACATGATTATTCAAAGGTACAGGATAAACATTTGACAAAAATCCCACATCAATTCATGATCTTTTTTACTTAAAAAATTAGAACTAGAATGTCCTCAATCCGATTAAGAAAAACAAAACAAAACATTGCTATGGTGAATATGCCCTCACCAGACTCATATGTGGAAACCTAATCCCCAATGTGATGATATTTAGAGGTGGGACACTTAGGAGGTTGTTAGGTCTTGAGCGTGGAGTCCTCATGAGTTAGATTAATGCCCTTATAGAAGAGGCCCCAGAGAGCTCCCTCATCCCTACCACCACATGAGGACACGGCAAGAAGACGGCAGTCTAGTAAGTGGCCCTGACAAGCCACCATATCTGCTTGTGCTTTGATCTTGGACTTTCAGCCCCCAGAACAGTGAGAAATAAATTTTTGTTATTGATAAGCCATCCTGTTTATGGTACTTTGTTATAGCAGCACAAATGGACCAAAAAGACATCTTCAGAAAACTGATAGCAAATGTAACACTTAGTGGTGAAAGACTAAATGCACTTCCCCTAAGATCAAAAATAAGACAAAGATGCCTGCTCTTATAACTTCCATTCAACATTGAACTGGAGGTTTTGGCCAGTGTAAGCAGTGAAGAGAAAGAGATTGAAGACATCCAGACTGAAAAGGAAGAGGTAAAATTATTCTATTCACAAACAACATTATCCATGTATAAAAATTGGTGGAATCCAAGAAAAAAATTGAAAAACAAACAAAAACAAAAACATAAGATCTAGTGATATACCTCCACAATTTTAAACAAAATGTTTCCATATGGTAGCCTCAAGAAACTCACGCAACATAATCAAACAAATAGTAATAATAAAACTCATATTCCACCTGTCTGACATTTCAAAGTTCTAGAGTTTGCCCAGGAAGTCAGAACATCATGACTGGAGTCTGCGTTACTCTGCATTTAGCAAGCCCATCCCCACGAAGATCATCGGAGGAACACAAATGGAATGTCCTCCATGGACAAGGAGCATGCACCTGGCCCAGGAAGGAGTTCACACCGACTATGAGCTACCTCAGGCATCTGCACCTGTGTCTTCTCCTTTGCCCATCTTCACCTGTATATTTTGGGTTAATAGAGGGGCCTTTCCAAGGAAGAGCAGTTTGTTGCAGCAGATGCCCAAAGGGCCCTGCTACCTCTAACACATGCTCCTTTGAACATCCTTTGCTGGGCTCTGGGTCAATAAAGCAGTGATGGATTTCCAGAGATATATGCTAAAAACGTATCTTTTCTCCATTCTTTATCATAATAGACTCAGCCCCTGTCAACAGGTCTGTGTTTTTGTTTGCTTGTTTTTTTCTTGGTTTTTTTTTTTTTCTTAACAGAGTCTCACTCTGTCATCCAGGCTGGAGTGCAGTGGCATGATCTTGGCTCACTGCAACCTCCACCTCCCGGGTTCAAGCGATTCTCCTGCTTCAGCCTCCTGAGTAGCTGGGATTACAGGTGCCTGCCACCAAGCCCAGCTAATTTTTGTATTTTTAGTAGAGACAGGGTTTCACCATGTTGACCAGGCTGGTCTTGAACACCTGACCTCAGGTCATCTGCCCACCTTGTCCTCCCAAAGTGCCGGAATTACAGGCATGAGCCACCGAGCCTGGCCTTTGTTCTTTTTTATTATTATTATTATTATTTAAACAATTTAATTTGAGATAATTGTAGATTCACATGCAAAAATAAAAATATGTAACACAGAGAAGATCCATGCACCTTTATCCATTTTACTCTAAAGCACCATATTCTGATACATCTACAAGTTCATGTAACCACAGCTGTAACTTTTAGCAAAATTTCCAGATGTTCAATGGCCTATGGGAGTGAAAGAGTCAACTTTCTAGACATTAATTTTTGTGGTTGATAGGCAAATGAAAATCTATGGAGCCCTCCTTGATCTTAAGGGAGAATCCAGGTAACTGTGGCAGGTATCTCAGGCATCTGCCATCCTTGTCTGCCTGACAGTTTAAGAATACTTAAGTGTCCCTAATGTGAGTCTTCTCAAAAAAGAATCCAGATTTTTTTCTGATTGCTTTGCTCAGCTTCCCTTGCAGCTAGGGTATGGGAATGTGACTAACTTCTACCCATTGGATGCAGGCACATGAGACTCTCTGGCATAAGCCAGTAGTGTGAGACCCAGGTGGGCACAGGTCATCCTCACCTGTCCTCTTCAATGATGCCAAGGTCATTAAAGTAGAGAAGGACAGAGGAAGTGTTCCAGTTGAAGATGTGACAATAAAATGCAAATATGCTCTGATGAGATTCCAGGTCTATGAGGAATATTATCGGATAATGAGTGATATTTGACTGTGGTCTGTGGATTAAATGATCTTATTGTATCTATGTTACTTTTCTGATTTTTAATAGTTGTGCTATGGTTATATAGGAAAATATTCTTTTTAGGAAATACACACTGAAATATCAAAGGGGTAATAGGATATCAGATCTGCATCTCACTCCCAAATTGTTCAGAAAAAAATGTAGAGGTGTGTGTGTGTGTGTGTGTGTGTGTGTGTGTGTGTTGCAATGAGATAAATATTAAATTTGGTCTTTGTCCTTGGTTCCTGACACTGACTTCTAAATCCCTTATAATTTCTTGACTGATAGAAGCATCTTTTGTTCTAAAGAAGCAACTCTTGGTGGACCCCTAGATAGCGTGAGGATTGGAGCTAGTGGCCAAAGAGACCAAGCCTTCATTAGAAACTTGGAACTTCTGTCCACATCCCTGACCTTTTAGGGAGGAAGGAAAGGCTGGAGGGTGAGTTAATCACTAGTGGCCAATGATTTATCAATCATGCCTATGTAATTGAGCCTACATAAAAACCCCAAAATTATGGGGTTCAGAAAGCTTCAGGGCTGGTGAATACATGGAGACGGTGGGAAGGTGAGGTGCTCAGACGGCATGGAAGTTCCCTGCCCTTCCCCCATGCCTTGCTCTGTGTGTCTCTTCCCTCAGGCTGCCCCTGAGTTGTAACCTTTATAATTAGCTGGTAACACTAAATGAAGCACTTCTCTGAGTTCTGTGAATCATTCTAGCAAGTCATTAAACCTGAGTGGGGGTGTGGGAACCTGAATTTTGTAGCTCGATTAGACAGAAGTGTAGGCAGCCTGAGGACCTGATTCTTGCAACTGGAATTGAACTGGGGGCTATCTTGTGGGGCTGAGCCATTAAACCTGTGGGGTCAACTAACTCCAGGTAGTTCGTATCAGAATGATGGAGTCCTAATTAAGGAAAAGGAGTTAGCCTGGTGGGACCAAGGGAGAACAAAAACAGAAAACAAATAAGCTCTAAGTCTGCCTTTCTTCATAGTCCAGGGCACATAACCCCCCTGTGCAAATAACTCACAATCTTCCTGTGTCCAGCTGTCGCTAGATACCTGCAAGCCAGTTCACTGCAACCTCAGCGTTATCAGCACTGCACAAACCCTTCTTCAGCATACAGCATAAACACTATTCTATAAAATGACCACCAAGCCTTTGTCTCCTTGCAGGCAGCTCCTCTCTTGCTGATTCTGCCCGTTGCTTTCTTGCAACGTATTTTCCTACCTCCTCTAAGAAATCGGCCTTTCTTTGCCTACAACTGTCTTGGCAAATTCTTTTACCCCTGCACCCCTGGCCCAGACAGTCAGTGCTCACCCACAACAAGAATAGGGCTGAGCTACTGGACACCCAGTTTGTATTTGGAAAGTTGCAGAATTGGTCGTTGGTGTGGAAAAAACCGACACACTGGTGTAAGTCAGAAGTATGAATTTTAAAAGATGTGTGTGTGTGTGTGTGTGTGTGTGTGTGTGTCTGTGTGTGTGTTTACAATTACATCTCTATCTACAGAGACAGAAGGAATGATGAGGCAAATATGGTAAAATGTGAAAAATTGGAGAATCAGGCTGAAGGGTGTCAAGAGCTCTTCCTATGCTTTTTGTAATTCTGGAAAAAATGCTGTTTTGCTAATATCCTTCTAGTATGACACACTGCTCCCTCTCACGGAAGGAACCACTTCTTTCACCCAGTTTGTCCACTGGCAATCACTTTGTATTCTTCACATTTAATTTGAACATTTTATACCAGGTGTATATGTACCAGGATATGCAAGTGTAATAGTTCTCAATGCTGTGTAACAAATTACCACACACTTAGGGTTTAAAAGAACACTTCACCAGCTCACAGGTCTATAGCTCAGAATTCTGCAGTGGCATAGCTGGGTTCTCTGCTCAGGGTCAAACAAGCATGAAATCAAGGTTTTGACAGGTTGAGTCCTCATCTGAAGGCTCTGGGGAAATATTTGCTCCCCAGCTCATTATTCTTATGTCAGAATCCAGTTCACTGTAGCCATGGGCCTGGGGTACCTGTCTCCTCACTGACTGACTATAGGCACTCTGCTGTCTTCTGGCCAGTGGAGGTAGAGAAGGACTACAGTGACTAGTTTAGCCCATCAGACAGTCTCCCTGTCTTAAGGTCAACTAAGCTGCACAGCCTAACTTAATCACGGGAGTAGAATTTGTCACAGTGGACATTAAGTGAAAATTCATAGTCCCAGGATGTGCATAATCTTCAAGGGTGTCTTATAATTCTGCCCACCACATACTTCTATAGATAATAACTTAATGTATTTTAAAAATCACAAACCAAACTGTAATAATGGATTAGTCAATACTTGCTGCTAGGAAAATTATTAATCTCATTGAGGGAAAAAATCAGCGTTCTAGTCTAACTTCATGTTACATATCAAGGTAAAGAATGAATTAAAAGGTAAAATATAAATCTGAAATCATAAAAGTATTAGAAGAACTAGGTGAATAGTTATCTTCCTTTTGCATAGGGGAAGAGATTTTGCATGAAAGAAAAGCAGCAAAAAACTAATAGAACTGAAATTACCATAAACAAAATTAAATAAAGCAGTAAGCAAAGGGAAAATGTTCACATCAAATAGGAGAAAGGTTAATATTAATAATATTTCAAGAGCTCAAAAATTGGTGAGAAAACCCTAATTGAAAAACAGGCCTAGTGTGGTGGCTCACGCCTGTAATCCCAGGACTTTGGGAGGCTGAGACAGGAGGATTGCTTGAGTCCAGAAGTTTAGTTTGAGACCTGCCTGGCCAACACAGTGAAACCCTGCCTCTAGTAAAAATACAAAAATCGGCTGGGCATGATGGAACACACCTGTAGTCCCAGCTACTCAGGGGGCTGAAATGAGAGAATCACTTGAGCTCTGGAAAGCAGAGATTACCGTAAGCTGAGATAGTGCCACTGCACTCCAGCCTGGGCAACAGAGCAAGATCCTGTCTCAAAAAAGAAAAAAGAAAGAAAAAGGAAAAAAAATAAACAAGAGACAGAACCTTCAAAAAAGAAGAAATACAAATGTATAAACAAGTTCCTGTATGAATATTTGCACTCACAGTCATTAAAGAAGCTCAGATTTGAGCCACACTAGAATGGTAGGTTTTACCCACAAAACTGTAAACGCTGAAAATGCGAACAGCCTGTGACAGCGAGGATGCCACAGGATGCCCACTCCACTCACTCTGCCGCTGTTGAGATTGTGAACTGCGACAGCGTGACTGAAAATCAGAGTTTAACGATGTGTATCCAGAAATTAAAAATGATTTAAATCTCTGACCTAGTCATTCCACTTCTAAAGATATATACAAGGGAAATTAAATGAAAAAGAGACAAAATTATATCCATGCAGTGATGACAAGAGGGCTGATCCTAATGGTCAAAAAAGGGGAACAGACTAATAATCCAACAGTGAACTATGGCTCAGAGACGGAGTATTATGTAGCCATCAAAAAAGAGTTTGTGAAGAATTTTTATGGAAAAACGTTTGAGAACGACTGAAAGGAAAAGCAGAGTGTTAACTGCGGTGTTGTGGAAATCTGGTTTGGTTTTCTTTTCTCTCGGGGTATTCGTAACTTGGAGTTATGGGCCCCCTGGTGGTGAAGGGGATCTATAAAAACCCTCAACAGTCATATATTTGGGTGTATGCGTAATTTTCCCACTTGTAAAACCACCTCTTGAAATGAAATTACGTGGGCTCTAACCACCAAGAAAGCTGAGTCGTTTTTTTCCTCAAGAAAGCAAAGAGCCTGGGGACCTACACATTCTTTTCCCCACCACAGCCTACCCTTTCCAGGGGCAAAAAAAAACCATGGTGCCCACAAATCCCACCTGCCAAGAATCTGCCCAGGCAGTTCCTCTAGAGCTTCTGGACAGGTGGAGGAGGCTGCAGGGTGCTGCAAAGAAAAACCCACTTTCCGTTTGGCATTTTGCAAAGCCTTAACACGGGCCGGATTTGTCTTTGCTTTTTTGTCTGTTTGCTTGTTTGTTTGTTTGCTTTTGCACCTTTTTGTTTGTACATTTTATTTCCCAAAGGGCATAGAATTTCCCGGCTCCTGCCTGAAAGATGCAGATGGAATGTGTACCCGCATCCCCAGTGGAGACTCGTTCAGGGTCTGAGCATGCAGAATTATCTGCACTTGTTCCTGCTTCATGAAATCACAAGAATAAAAATGTTAGCAAGCTCATCTTCTTTGTCTGTGAATCGGTTACTCGGAGAGGGTCCTAGGCAGAGGCTTTGGATATCCCTTTTGCCCTAGAAGCCCCTTCCTGCACAAGTGTGCACCCCACACCCGCCACTGTTGCTCTTGCTGAGCTGCCAACCCCGGGCCTGAACGACCAGAGGCTGAATGACTAAACAAATCAATAAGATCCAACGGGCTGAGGGGACACATAGCCCCCAGTGCCAGTCTACAGCCTCTGCACAGATACCGATAGGTCATTTTTAAACAAGACTTGATTTTTCAACCCCAGAATGCATTATACACCCGAGTCTCACTGTGTGCAGATTTCTTTCTTGAGAAATTGCAGAGCTATGTGGAAAGAGGCTGCCGGCAGGCTTGTGCTGCCTGGGTCGGCGTCCTCCATGTGCCACTGAACAGGGCTCAGAAGGCTTTGAAGAGCGTGTCTTGGTGTCTTTCCAAAACGCCAAAGCTCTGTATTACATGGCGTGCTAAGACTGGAATAGGAGACCCCAGAGCTCCCCAACTCCTCCTGAGATCAGCCTTTCCAGGATTGCGGAGGAAAGGACGACACTGAAAAGCGCACCTAACTGACAATAATCTCCTTCCTCTGCTGGTAGCTGAGGCCTGAGAATGAGTTTGAATAGTTTGGGAATGCCCCGACCCGCTGACCTTTCACCTCGCCGCAGGTGGTGCACTTTTGTTTTTATTTTTAGCAACTCCTGCTCCTGCTCCTGATCATTTGATCCCCGTCCTACAGGTTGGTCCCCTCTGTGTGCCCATCGCTGCAGGTTCGTTACATGGGAAAATGTGTGCACAGGGGTCTCGTGTACAAGTAATTTTGTCACCCAAGTACTAAGCATAGCACCCACCAGTTATTTTCTGTAATCCAGCCTAAACCTAAAATAAAAGTTGAAAAAAACAAAAAAACTACCTATCAGGTACTATGCTCACTGCCTGGGTGATGGTATCATGGTCGTATTCATACCCCAAAACTCAGCAACATGCAATTTACCTATGTAACAAACCCGCATACAGACTCCCTGAACCTAAAATAAAATGAACAAAATAACTCTGTCACAGATGGATATAAGTCGTTTCAAAACATACACCAAAAATGCCAGGACCTCATGCCCGTTTGCCACCTGGTTAAGCCAGTTATCCTGTGTGACTATTATATGAGTTTCCTTGCAATGTGAGCCCTGCTCTTAACAGAGAGCTGTTCCTGACTTGGAAACTCTGCTTTTCGGTGGGCGATGAGGTGCCCTTCACTCACTTCCAAAGCGCACAATGCTTCATGAGGTCTCATTGCTGGCACACAGCAAGGAATTTCCTCCATGAAGCCTAGCTTTTGCTTTACATAAAAATAGATAAATTTTATGTATAATACATAATTTTTAACGTACAACAAAGTATAGCTGCATAATTGTATAATGGGGTTTGTGATGACAGATGAGGTAAAAGTAAAGAGCACAAACTTGTTACCATCCCTCCAACTGTGATGCTGCCCACACGAGGGAGCTGGTCCACAGTCACAAGTGTGGCACGTTCATGGCCTCACACCAACGACGCAGCTTCTGAGCTCCATCCTCTGCCTGGAATCAAGTCTATTCTACTGCTAATGGTAAGGCCCATCTCAATTTCAGAATTGGTGTTAAAGAGTGAAAGAATTCTGTGTGAAGACTCAACAAAATACTGTTCTCAAACTGTGCATAGCTGCCTCGGGATCCTTGTTCACTGGCCTTGCCAGGAACCCACAGAGTTGGCAGGTAGAACATGATGCTCACACTGAGTGGAGAATTCCTGTTTCTAACGAAATCTTCCACGCAGTTGATGGCCTGCATACCCTGGCCTATTTTCCACAGCAAACAGAGTCCTTCCAGAAGATTCATCAACTTAGCAGCATGCATTACATATGCACACAACAGACCCGTTCCCTCTCCATTACCGCTTCTCAGCTAACTGCATTTGGCCTAAGACAACTTGATGGCTAGAAAAATCAATAGTGTGGAGGCCAGCCACGCCCTGCCAGTGGATCCATTATCTGTCTCTTTCCTACTTCCATTTGCAGAGGGAAATGCTTTCGTAGTATTATGCGAATTAGAGAAAGAAACAGTGTCTGCCACAGAATGCTGTATGTGTCAAAATGGCCTCTTTGGTGGAAATTTGTCATAAAGTGTCTCTGACCAAAGGCTAAAATCACCCAAGACTCTGGATTCACTTTCCCTCTTCCTGCTCCGAAGACGGCATCAGCATCAGAGGTGCACGCTCTCCAGGGGACGTGGGTGTGAGTGAGGCAGAATAGTTTCTTGACCCCTTCACAGGACTCATGAGAAGGGTGCTCCTTTTATTCAGCCAAGTCATGCTTAACCCCTCGCAGGAGGGAGCACACAAACAAACCAGTGCAGGAACCAGCCAGCCACTTCTGGCTTCTGCACAGGCAGAAGCAAGTCTGTTGCTCCAGCCCACCACACTCCACCCCTCACCAGAGGGAGCGAGTAGGTGAGCCAGTGCAGGAACCAGCCAGCCATTGGGAGCCAGCAGAGGAAACTCCGTGCAGCAGCATCCAGGTGGGGTTGCCAGCCTCCCTGACCTGCGCTGCCTTCTGGGAAGCTCAGCCCATGAATGGTATTAGTTCCCGTCTTCATCCATTCAGGCTGCTGTAATGGAATACCATACACTAGGTGGCTTATAAACAAGAAAAATTTATTTCTCACAGTTCTACAGGCTGGGAAGTTCAAGATCAAGACATCAGAAGATTCATTGTCTGGCCAGATGAAGGCCCCTTCCTCAGAGATGGTGCCTTCTCACTGCGTCCTCACATGGTAAAAAGGGTGAGCAGCTCTCTGGGGTCTTTTTCAGAGGGGAACTAGTCCCATTCATGAAAGAGCTCCACCCTTGTGACCTCATCCCCTTCCACAGGCCTCACCTCTTAAGGCCATCACACTGGGGAATCAGTTTCAGCATAGGAATCTCGGGGGACACAAACATTCAGGCCATAATAGTTCCTTTCCCGTGATCTCTAGTGCATTGACCACTGAAGATCAACAAACTAAACATTTCCATCTGTCCCCTACCTCCACCTGTCCCTATCTTCTCTTGCCCTCCGTCTCCTGCCTGTATAAGAGGGACCTGCTCAGCAGCCTGGAATCTAGATGGAAACATCTTCACAGAAGCAATACACCTAGCAAGAGACAGGGCTCCAGCCAATGGAGAACACTTCAGAGTCCCTCAAGGCTGCATGACCACCATGAGGGTGAAGAAGGGGTTCTGAGAGGACCTTGTGTGTCATCCTGAGCATGTCCACACCCTGCGGATGACCCCTAAAAAGGACCAGATCCCACCACCTACACCTGGGGAACCCTCAGACCAGCCCTCCCTGCACACCCAGGGACACTCCGGACCAGGTTGTGACCCACACATGGGGACATGGGGACCAGAGGCCCACCCCTCACACTCAGGGACGTAGGGACCAAGCCAACTGTCCTTGTCCTCTTCTACTATGTGCCTCAGGAGCTTAAGGCAGAGGCTTGTGTGCCTGGAAAAGCAGAATATTGCAGGAATCGTGTTTTGGAGGGAAATGAACTTGCAGGGGTCTTTTGGTGACAGGAAACGCTGTTCTCTACCTGAATCTTAAATTTGTTTGTGAAGCATCTTTCTGAAGGTGGTCTGTCTTTCAAGGGTCAGAGCCTGGTTTTCTAAATTCAAAATTATAATTGCTTTTGATGCTATCACACAGGCCACATTTTTTCTCCTTTCTTCCTTCCCTTCAGCAGTGGGCCAGAACCTGACACCAGCCTGGTGCCTGGGCTCCATCACTGGGCAGAAAGGACCCGAGATGGTGTTTGAGAGAATGCAGCCAGGAGCCCATCCTCATGCCCACCTTTCCTCTGCTGCTCCTTAATTTCCTTGTCTTGGCTCTTGTCTCCACTGCAGCTCCATAGAGGAAGCATGCAGCCCTCACCCAAACACACCCTACAACCCTGGCCTCAGTGTCACCCTGTGCTGTTGGCACCCAACCCTGCCTGGCCGCCAGCAAAACTGAAGAGGAAGCCACGACCCACAGCAGTCCTTCAGATCTGCTGAGAAATAGATGAGGCATTCCAATTTGGAAGGAGAGTCAACCACCAGTTGGTGGTATTGGTGGGGGCACTATCTTTTAACAAAAAAGTTAACAGAAAAATAAACCCGCTGAGAAAATGACAAAACACTATGTAAAAAAATGAAAGACACAAACCGCCTAGGCAAAGAGTCTTAAGCCTGTAAAGAATGACCACTGTGGGGCCGGGCTCGGTGGCTCAAGCCTGTAATCCCAGCACTTTGGGAGGCCGAAGCGGGTGGATCACGAGGTCAAGAGATCGAGACCATCCTGGTCAACATGGTGAAACCCCATCTCTACTAAAAATACAAAAAATTAGCTGGGCATGGTGGCGCGTGCCTGTAATCCCAGCTACTCAGGAGGCTGAGGCAGGAGAATTGCCTGAACCCAGGAGGCGGAGGTTGCGGTGAGCCAAGATCGCGCCATAACAAACAAAAAAGGGTAAAAAGAGTGAAACCCCGTCTCAAAAAAAAAAAAAAAAAAAAAAAAAAGAATGACCACTGTGAAGCAGCGAGCACTGGCTCAGTGTTAAGCAAACAGGTGAATTGGTTGTATGAAGGAGGTGGAACTAGGGGCATCTTTAAATCTTTAACTTTAAAGTTAAGGCCTTCACTTACCACCTCATTATCAGTGAAGATGGTATGTTGCCTTCTACCTTATTCAAGACACTAATACCTAAAAAACTCCAAAGGAAAATTATTTTCATCCTGAAACTATACATTTAGCAAAGTATTCATCATATGTAAAGACAGGCTAAAGAAATTTTCATACGTATAAAGATTCATAAAATTGACCTTTCTTGCCCCTTCCTTAAGAAGCTACTGAAAATAATCTCCAGTAACATTAGGAAGACAAGAAAGCAAAGAAACAGTAGGGCCCGCTCAGGAGAGTAAGAAGCAGCTCCGGGGTGAGAAATGTGCCACAGGCCTAGGGAGCAAAGCAGTCCAGATGTGATGGGTTTATAGAAGTATGCTGAGGGGAAGACTTGGGGAAAGGGAGAAAGTTAGCAGAACAAATTATAAAAACTGAACATTTAGGGACAATATAAAAATATGTGGCTAGAAAACTATACAAGTGAAAAATGAGGCAATTAAAAACTCCAGGAGAAACAAAAAGCTCCACAAAACAGGAGGTGGACACATTGTGTATTAACCTCTTGGGGTCCTCAGTGAACAATATGTAAATAGCTATCCTAGTAATAAAAATATTGATTATTGATTTAACTGTCTAAGATGTCAGAGAAGACAAAAACATGAGGCAAGAAAATCTGTCATTACAGAAAATCATTTCACAATGACTTTCTAAAATTGATCAAATCAAGAAGTAATTATATGAGCATGCTGACTAAAAGCCTGGAGGTGACTACCAGAAGAAACTGCTAAGAAGAAGTTTAAAAGTGAGTGACTCTGAGAAGCTGGGCTGGGGGGCTTTGGGGAGGGCCAAGGGGCCATGCTTTTCATTGTGAGATTTTCAGTTCTGTTTGATTCTTTGAATAATAAGTATGTTTTACATTAATAAATATGTATTTATTGATTTTAATAAGTAAATATTCCCAATGGATAAACACACCAACATCTGGCCTGTGAAAGGGCAGAAAGAAGTAGGGCAGAGATTGGTAGTGAATGTGATGCAATAAATAACCGAGGCTGGAGGGCAGGACCTCCAAAGGACAGGTACAGGCAAACCATTGGAGACAGGTGCAAAATTCAGGTGGAAGGGGGAAGGTGAGACAGGCCTTTCATTCAAGTCCAGTCCAGTCTCCACCCTACCTGGAAAGGTTTATTGTCAAATATGGTATCAATTCAAGTTGAAATGTTTTCACTTTCATCACTCCTTTTTTACCCTCCTGAGCAATACTAGGAAATATTTGCTTTTGGTATTCCTGGACACTTGGCAAGGAGTACAATTTGTTTGTAACACTACGGCTGTGTTTATGCACATGGCTGGAACACACTCAGGGAAACTGTGCCACAAAACCCCAAGAAATGTAATTCCCGGTGGTGAAAATAAACATGGTTTCTTGAGAAAATGCTACATATAATCATCACATATTTGTCTGGATTCAAGTGAATGTTAAAATAACTTCTCGGGGAAAAAAAAAAATCATCTAGGATAAGTGCACAGAACTGACAGTTTTCCAAGAAAATGATGGTGGAATTTCAGTTCTTTCTGATATTATTGGTGTGTCTGGCTCAAAAAAAAAACATAAGAAAATAATTTCTCTATGGAAAACTGAGTTGACGTGTTAGAGTGTGTCTTTACTTCTGATGTTCATACATGTGAGGAAGGACATAGCTATGCAACCTATACTTCATAAAATGAAGCAAGAATTTGCTTTCTCTTTAATGTATCAAGGGTTCGGTGCTTAATGACATGTAAGCAGTGATCTTTGTGTCTCACCATTCAGAAATGAGATGTCATGAGTTAAGTTTTCAAATAAAGCTGAAGCTGTTGCCTCTAACCCTTCACCTTCTTCATCAGGATCCACTTCTGAACTGACTTAGAAATACCACAGGAGAGGCAGGCGCAGTGGCTCACACCTGTAATCCCAGGACTTTGGGAGGCCGAGGCAGGCAGATCACTTGAGATCAGGAATTTGAGGCCTGACTAACATGGTGAAACCCCGTCTCTACTAAAAATGCAAAGATTAGCCGGGCATGGTGATGCACACCTCTCATCCCAGCTACTCAGGAGGCTGAGGCAGGAGAATTGCTTGAACTCAGAAGGTGGAGATTGCAGTGAGCCCAGATCGTGCCACTGCACTCCATCCCGGGCATTGCAGCAGGCCTCCGTCTAAAAAAAAAACAAAAAAACAAACAAACAAAAAACAGAAATGCAACAGGAGAAAATACACACCCACATCTCATTGTAGCACAGGAGACTAGCCACAGGTGAACTCCCCAGTCCTGAGAGCCTCTAGGAACTTGGGCTGATAGCCCAGACGGCTCAGGCTCAGGAGGATTGATGACCCATCCTCCCTGAGTTGATGGTGGTCTCTTAGCCTCAAACATGTTTTTTCCCTCTGGACATTAGATGACTGTGCAGGCTGTCATAACAAAATACCATAGGCTGAGTAGTTAAAAAACAGACATTTATTTCCCATAGTTCTGGAGGCTAGAATTCCAAGATTAAGATGCCCGGCAGGATTGGTTTCTAGGCAGAGCTCTCTTCCTGGCTTGCAGAAGGCCGCCTTCTCGCCATGTCCTCGCAGGGCCTTTTCCCGGTGAAAGTGCATGCTTCCTCTTCTTATCAGGACACCACTCCTAACAGATTAAGGCCCCACCCTTGTCATCTCATTTAAACTTAATTACTTCCTTACTCCAAACGCAGTCAGTGATGAGCTGTAGGACCTCGGGCAAAGCACCCCAACAGGCCTTGGCTTCTTCTGAGATGATTTCATATTTAGAAATACTAAAAACGGACTGGCTGTCAGGCTAAAGAATTGCTTCTTAGTTCCACCAGCTTCTTCCAGTGATGCTTTCAGATGATTCTGCAGGCAATTGGATTGCTTCCACCCGATGGCTTGGAACAGAAAGTGCAGGCATGGAGGGAAGGTGGCCGCATGTTTTAGTTGGCTCAGGCTGCTGAAGCAAAATACTGTTGACTGAGTGGTTTACAGATAAAAGAAAATCATCATCTCGTGGTTCTGGAGGTGGAGAAGTCCACATCAAGGTGTCAGCTGATCTGGTTCCTGGCAAGAGCTTTTCCTAGCTTACAGACAATTGCCTTCTCAGTGTGTTCTCACACGGGGGAGAGAAAAGTAGCTCTTTCTCTTCCTCTCCTTATAAGACCACAGTCATACCAGATTAGGGCCTACGCTGTGGCACATTTAACCCTCATTGTGTCCTACAGATCCTGTCTCCAGACACTACGACCTCGGGCGTGAGGGCTTCAACATATGAATTTGTAAGTGCAGGACACAATTCAATCCACAGCAATGATAAACCACCATCAAACCACCACCACCACCATGACCAAAGTCTAGCTTTCATCCCAAAGCATCAGAGCAGCACCATCTCAGCACCACCCTAAGATTTCATGCCCCTGAAGTGGGGGTGTCTGTGCAGGGTGGAGTCATCCATGAACAGTCAGACCCCTCATATGCTGACCAGAGACCAGTGGAGTAATAGAAATCCATTTAAAGTCAGATTACCAAATACCATTATTCCTGCTCAGACCTAAGGAGAGTGAACTATGGATTGGGGGAATTCAGAGAATGTTTCCTCTCACTCTTGGAAGTTGTGCCCTGCTGAAAGAGGGAACCCTCATATTCCAAAGGAACTAGGAAGGTAACACGGAGCAGGTCTCCGTGAGCATGCCAAGCATCAGGGCTTTTGTCCATGTTTGCAGTCAGCAGTAATGAATGCAGCGCCAGCAGAGACTTGAACAGTGCTGCACATGCCTGGGACCCCAAAACCACCATGGGAATGAGCCCAATCAGGCCTGCCAGGGAACAAGAGGCCACAGGGAGCAGCATCAAGGTTCCCCAGCTGCCTGACTGCCCACTGGCCAGAGACACATGGAATTGTCCAGAAGAGACCATCAAACTGGCCCAAACTAGAAGAAATGCCCAGCCAGCTCCTAGACTGGTAAGCCAAAGACAAGGGATATTGTTGGACCGGGTTCAATGGCTCACACCTGTAATCCCAGAACTTTGGGAGGCCAAGGCAGGAGGATCACTTGAGGTCAGGTGTTCGAGACCAGCCTGGCCAACAAGGCGAGACCCCATCTCTACTAAAAATACAAAATTTCACTGGGTGTGGGGCACATGCCTGTAATCCCAGCTACTCAGGAGGCTAAGGCACAAGAATTGCTTGAACACTGGAGGTGAAGGTTGCCGTGAGCCAAGATTGTGCCACTGTGCTCCAGCCTGGGTGGCAGAGCAAGACTGGCCAAAAAAAGAAAAGAGAGAGAGAGAGAAAGAGAGAGAGAGAGAGAAAGAAAGAAAAGGAAAGAAGGAAGAAAGGAAGGAAGGAAGGAAATGGGTATTATTTTAAGCCTCTATGTTTTGAGATACTTTGTTCTGAAGCAAATGGAGCATAACATTGGCTAATGGTGGCATCTCCCCACTTAGACTGCTTTTCTAATGAAGTTCCCTCCTCAAACAAAATTCCATTTCTTTGTACAAATATAGGACTAGAGAATAGCAAAACCTCCTGCAACTCAAATATTCTTCCAGAAGCCAGGTCAGGGATGACAGAAGTAGTGAATGAGAACCAGAATGAGCTCTGGGGTGGGGAGTGGTGACAGAAAAGGAAGCCGAAGCCCACAAGGAGATGTGCCAAAGCTACCCCTCTCCATAGGCTGCAGCCACTGGAACCAGCCACAAATGTGGTCATCTTGCCCATGGTTAGGCTCACCTTGAAAAACAGAACGTTCTCAACGGTGGACAAAAGCACAGACATCAGCAGGTGCTTGCGTGCAGTGAAGTCCATTCCACAATATGTTCTTACTGGTCTGGAAACAACACAGTCACAAATAAATGAGTTCAGAAAGTGGTTGCTTCATTTAAAATCACTTGTACTCACTACTGCCAAACTCCCCCGAAAGTGGTTGCACTGGCTTTGTCTTTGGACACATTGGTATGGGAGCTCATTGTGGGGAACTCCGTGTGGACCCCCAGCCAGCTTTGTCCTCTTGGTTTCAGTGTAGCTCCAGTTAGGCCTCGCCCCTTTCCTGCAGTGGGCACCTGCAGACAGAAGCTCCATCCGAGGCAGTGGCTGGGACAGCAGCTGAAAGACTTAACTTGGTGGACACTGTAAGCCAGTGCATGAAAAGTCCAGTGTGGGGATACAGATTAATTACAAAGAGAAAAGTAGCAACTGTCCAGAGGAGAAAGACAGCACCTTCACCAGGTGAGCCGGGTTAGCATCATCCGTCATGCCACATACTGGCTTTGTGTGCCCTCTGATACCATGCACTGAGGAGGACAACATGTCACTCTTATGATATTCTTGCAAAAAAAAAAAAAGAAGGCATAAGCTACATTTAATCAGGAGGAATGTGCCACAAAATCATGGCCAGTACTCTTCAAAAGTCTAAAGTCCACTAGAGACAGAAAAGTTATGGAACCATTCCGGACTAAAAGACATCAAGGACATTTGATGACTTAAATACAGCATGAGATATTGGACTGGGTCCTAAGTCAGAGAAAGACATTAGTAGGACCATGGATGGAATTTGAAGAGGATGGGTGGATTAGTTAACAATACTGCATCCATGCTAATTTTCTGGGATTGGCCATCATAACATAATTATGTGAGGTGTAAACCCTGGGGAAACTGGAGTAAGGCATATGGAAATTTTTTGTGCTATTTTTGCAACTTTAAGTTCAAAGTTTAATCCCAGCACTTTGGGAGGCCAAGGCAGGTAGATCACAAGGTCAAAAGATCAAGACAATCCTGGCCATCATGGTAAAATCCCGTCTCTATAAAAAGCTGGGCATGGTGCCATGTACCTGTAATCCCAGCTACCTGGGAGGCTGAGGCAGAAGAATCTCTTGGACCCGGGAGGCAGAGGTTGCAGTGAGCCAAGATCGTGCCACTCCACTCTAGCCTGGTGAAAAAGAGAGACTCTATCTCAAAAAGAAAAAAAGAAAAGTTCAAAGTTATTTCAAAATCAAGTTTAAAAAGTAAAAAAAAAAAAAAGTTATCACCACGGTTGGAAATCCAGCTACTTGGGAGGCTGAGGCAGGAGAATCACTTGAACCCAGGAGGTAGCAGTTGCAGTAAGCTGAGATGGTGCCATTGTACTCCAGCCTGGGCAGCAAGAGTGAAACTCTGTCTCAAAAAAAAAATCATTTTTAAGTTCATTTGGCTACCAGCCCTTAGAAGGTTAAGAGACAGCCATGTGGTAGACATTTGTTTGGGGCCACCCTGCATAACCCACTCACCCCCTTCTATTGCCCCCGGTTTTCATTGAGGAGTCTATTCTTCCCGTGACTTGCAGCCATAAGATTCTGGGGAAAGAGTGGCTGACTCCAGCCATAGGAAAGAGGCTTGTGCCCCAGGCGTACTCAGCAGCAAATTCTGTCTCCTTGGCCCTAGTGACACTCCACGGAGGGCATGTGAAGCAGGAAGACTTAACTCTGAGAGTCTGGCTTAAGCATCAGGAGGCTGACTCTCACAACCAGCCCCACCTCCACTGGACTTGAACAAGAACAGTGGGGACCAAAGCTACCTCTGTGACCAGCTGCTGCCAGGTGAGAGTCTATCCCAGCAAGGACAGCCCTGAAGCTGCAGAAACAAGTCTTGCCACAGCACCCCATCCCTGGTCAGGCCACACCTGACTCCATCCCGTGGACTCTGTAGCTAGAAGAGATCAAGAAGATCCCCGTTTTTCAGGCATTCTGGATTGCAGGGACCTTTGGCAACAAGAGAGCCATGTTTAGCTGAGCTCCATCTCCTGCTGAGAAAGTCAAGATCCGTCAAATCACGTGTAGCAGTATGAGTCCTGGGTTATGAAAGGCAGCATCAGTGGGGTAGTGAGGACAGGAGGAAAGGGCAGAGAGGCCACCAGTGTGCCTTTCCACTGCTGCCCCAGATGGCCTGGGCGTCCCTGAACGTGGTCAGCCCTTTCCCTGTGAATCAGCTCCCTGCATGCAGTCCAGGTTGGTCAGAGAGGCCTGAGCTCCAGTCGAGGCTGAGCTTCTCCACCAGTACCTGTGCTATAAGGAAGACAGGAGAGATGGGGCTGAGCGTCCAGCCTTCCGGAGGTCGAGGCCGGCTGCCTAGCAGATGACCACGAGGGGGCAGTGTGGAGCAGCTGGTGGCCCGGGCCACGGCGTCCTGGCTGACCAGCAGGACCTGACTTCCCAACCTGAAATCCAGCTCCAGGGAGAAGGAGATACACAGCCAGCCGGCAACAGCCAACCCTGAGTGGCGGGGTGGTGGATTATGTTTATTTCCAAAATTTCCTGTAATTGATAAGTAACTGATTACCAAATAAATGTTATTAATAAAAAGAAAGAAGCCAGGTCAGTAGACAGCTGTTTTTCTGAATTATTTGTATCGAGTTTTCCAAATTCACACCTTTGTCCAACTACCAAGATCTTGGACAGGCAGCAGGGACAGCTCCAGGACCGGCAGGGACTGCTTCAGGCAAGGGAGATTTGTACCCCTGGGAGCTGCTGTGCCCACCTCCACCTGGCGTCCAGCGCAGTCCACCTGGGGTCCAGGAACCCTTGCCTTGAGGACGGATGTCTCTTATCCTGCATCCAGTTATTTTGATTGTCACGGAACCCCATTTTCTCTTGGAGATTAACAGTGCCTGTGCTTTGCGTGCTTGAGGATGTTGCCAGGGCTGCCCTCCACCACCCCACCCTTAACTTGTCTTCATAGTGACATGTCCCAAATTCTTAGTCACTTCGCGTGAAGCCTTCCCAATTAATCTACATCCACCTCAACCGTTAAGACAGCGGACACGGAGTGCAGTGTGGACTGAATATAATGGTGGGTCCTGCGCCCAGGGGCAGGTCCCACGGCAGGACACTGTGGTTCCAACAGTGGCTCCTTGCTGCGGGACCCACCGCTGGACCCAGGGTTTCTAAGCAGATGACTCCCAACCCCCAGGATTCTTGTTACTGACAGGATCATGTGCCCCATAGTTCATATGTTGGTGTCCTAAACCCCAATGTGTCTTGGAAATGGCACTTGGGAGGTCATATTGGATTAGAGACTCACACTTTTGAAATGAGGTCCTAAGTGTGAGTCCCTGGCCCAATATCCAATATGATGCATCCTTAGAGGAAGAGCGGATGCACGGTGCTGCACTCACTGGCTCTCTTTTCTCTCTCTCTCTCCCTCTCTCTCTCTCTCTCTCTTCCTAAGCACAGGGGAAAAGCCATGTGAGGACACAGCGTCCACAAGCCAGGAAGCAGGGCCTCATCAGAAACCACATTTGCCAGCACCTTGATCTAGACTTCAGCCTCCAAAACGGTGAGAGAATTAATTTTTGCTGTTTGAGCCCCCAGCCCATGGTATCATGTGAGGCAGCCCAAGCTGGTGCCTGCAGGTCTCAGGACCACAGAAATGCTGACCCAGAACAGGGGCCACCGTGTCCATCGTCTGTGTGGGGCTGTCTGCGCCCCTGCCCAGGGGTGCACCACAAACACCTGCTGCAGAGTGTGGTCTCATGCTGCCACCAGCCACCAACACACACTCCCCGCCCGTGGGCAGTAGAAATAAGCATCCAGGAAAGGAATCGGGGAGCTAATTCCTTTTCCTACTGCCAAGAATTGCTCAGAAATCCACGCACTTTTGACCTCTCACTTGCCTGGGGCTCTGCCGGACCTCCTCTCCGGATGGCAGCTCTGTGAGCTCCAGCCTGTTTCAGCAGTCACCCCATTCCCCTGCCTCCCCTTGCTCCTCACAGCCAGGACGCCTCTCGAGGACCCTCTCTTACCCTCTACCTGGAGGGCAGCCAAAAGCAGTAGCCTGAGGCTTGGGGGATGGGAGCTGGGACCCCCTACCTACCATTCTATGGGGGATGGCTGACCCCAGCCGGGGATAACGTTGCAGGGAACACAGTATCGGAGCCCTGTATGCATGGCCAAGAAGAAACTTCATGGAGAACTCAGGCAGGAACATGGCAGTGGCTGTGTCTGGTGCTCAGGCACATTTGATTGTACATTTAAAAATAACTATAATTGGATTGTTTGTAACACAAAAGATACATGCTTGAGGGCATGAATGCTCCAGTTCCTCATGATGTGATTATTGCATCCTTGTATCAAAACATCTCATGTACCCCATAAATATATACACCTACTATGTACCCACAAAAAATAAAAAATTAAATTTTTTAACTTTTAAAAGCCCAGAGAACCCAGAGGAAAGCAGGGCCGACTTCCCTGCCTGGAGCTGCCTCTAGTCCTCCCCACAGTCCCAGGAAATGAGCTCTGCCCCTTCCCCTTTCGGGGCTATTGGGGAAGGGAGCAGTCGCAGCCAATTAGACAGGAGTTGAAGAGCATCCCTCCGGCCCTGCGGGCCCCAAGGAGGAGCATGGCTGCCCCTCCCGCACCTCCATCGGCCATTCTGTCTCTCCCCTTCTCCCCACCCTGCAGGACAGCAGACACGTCTCCCTTGTCACCTGCTGGCAAACTGGAATTCTGTCTCCCTCCTTCACCAAGCACCCCTGGGAAACTTTATCTTCGCAGATAAGCTCCTTGCTCACCTTGCATGGGTAGAATTCAGAGGGCCTTGGAGATCATGAGATAACCTGGCCCAGGGGGGAGCTGGGGATCCAGGGTCACCACACAGCTGTAAGCCCCCAGCATGAGAAAGAAACAGCCACCTGTTGAACCTGGCATAAAAGAAGCTGAGAAACCTTGAGAAGTCCAGGTCCATCGCTGTGGGCTTCCATGTCGGGAGGGCTCAAGCCCATTTGGTTTTTGTATGTGTTTTTTAATTTTTTAATGTTTAATTTTTGCAGGTACATAGAAGTTGTATATATTTAAGGGGTACATGAGATGTTTTCATACAGGGATGCAATGCGTAATAATCACATCATGAAGAATCGGAGTATTCATCCCCTCAAGCATTGATCTTTTGTGTTACAAACAATCCTATTGTAGTTATACTTATTTTTAAATGTACAATCAAATGATTATTGACAGTAGTTGCACTGCTATGCTGTCAAATACCAGGTCTTATTTATTCTTAGTATTTTTTGTACCTGTTAACCATTCCCACCTTCTCCCCAACCCCACGCCCCTTCCCAGCCTCTGGTCACCAACCCCTATTCTCTATCTTCATGAGTTCAACTGATTTGATCTTCAGATCCCACAAGTAAGTGAGAACATGTGATGTCTGTCTTTCTGTGCCTGGCTTTTTTCACTTAACATAATGACCTCCAGTTCCATCCATATTGTTACAAATGACAGAATCCCCTGTTTTTTTTGTTTTTTTTTTGAGACAGAGTTTCGCTCTTATTACCCAGGCTGGAATGCAACGGCACGATCTCAGCTCACCGCAAGCTCCGCCTCCTGGGTTCAAGCAGCTCTTCTGCCTCAGCCTCTCAAGTAGCTGGGACTACAGGCGCACGCCACCATGCCCAGCTATTTTTTGTATTTTTAGAAGAGACGGGGTTTCACCTTGTTGACCAGGATGGTCTCGATCTCTTGACCTCGCAGGCGGGTGGATCACGAGGAAGGCGGGTGAATTCCACTTTTTTAATGACTGAATTATTCTCCATTGTGTATATGTACCACATTTTCTTTATCCGTTCATCTGTTGATGGACACTTGGTTGCTTCCAGATCTTGGCTGTTGTGAACGGTGCTGCAATAAACATGAGAGTGTAGATATCACTTCACTATACTGGTTTCCTTTTCCTTTCTTTGGGGTTTATACCCAGCAGAAGGACTGCTGGGTCACATTGTCCCAGCACATCGTTGATGAGCAGACTCCCAGAATGCAGGACAGGGATGACGCGGGGCGGGGAGAACAGCTGCACTCTCGGGATGTCCAACTTCTCTTCAATATCTTTGCCTCACCTAATTCACAGCAACAGCATCAAAGGAAGAAGGGGGAGGGTGAGCTTAATGCCAGATCTTCTAATGACCTCTTTTTAAGCTTAAAAATGTAGTTTCAACATCAAAGAATCCTACAAAAAGAAATGATTAAAAGGAAGTTATGCAATATATGCCCTTTGGAAAAACAGCACCGTCCTTGGAGTTACACCCTCAAGATGGCAGGAGACAGGTCCTACATCTGCGAACACGTGCTCAGACCACCGGGCCCCTGCCAGGATCCCCCACCCCGGCCCTCTGCAAGTTTCCAGGCTTCGCAAAAATCCATTCAAGTCTGGAAAACGTTGCTCTCCCACGCAAGCTGGCTCCTTCCCTCTACTGAGATCAGGTGAAAATCCTCCTTCTTAGGACCCAGCCCCAAATATGCTAAGTAAGGAAGTCCCACGTCAAAATCTCCACCGCTCCATTTCTTACTAAAATTCCTGTGGACAAAAGACAGAGCTCAAAGTCATCCCTCTGTGCACTGACATAAATGCCTACCTGATTGCCTCCTTTGGAAAGACTAATCAGAAACTCAGAAGAACGCAATCATTTGTCTCTTATCTACCTATGACCTGAAGCCCCCTCCCTGCTTCAAGTTGTCCCGCCTTTCTGGACCAAACCAATGTTCATCTTACATATGTTGATTGATGTCTCACATCACCCTAAAATGTATAAAACTAAGCTATGCCCTGACCACCTTGGGCACATGTCATCAGGACCTCCTGGGGCTGTGTCACGGGCATGTCCTCAACCTTGGCAAAAGAAACTTCCTAAATTGATGGAGACTTGTCTCAGATACTTTTCGGTTTACGGTGTGGAACCACATTTGTGTATCCACTCATCAACTGACAGACGTATGTGTTGCTTCCAGTGTTTGACAAGGTGAATAATGTTGCTGTGAACATTTGTGTACATGTCTTTCTGGGGCATATGTTTTCAGTTCCCTGGGGTAAGAATATATACATATATATATATATGAGTGGAATTGCTGGACCCTATGAAAACAGTTAACTTTTTAAAGAAACCACTAGACTGTTTGACAAAGTGCTTGCACCATTTACAATCTCAGCAGGAATACAGACGTTCCAGAGGCTCCACATCCTCACCAATACTTGTTATTAACAGTCTTTCTCGTTCTAGCCATGCTAGTGGCTGGGAGGTGATATCTCACGGTGCTTTTGATTTGCGTTGATTTGATAACTACTGCTGTTTAGCACCTCTTCACGTACTTTTTGACCGTTTGTATATTTTCTTTGGAGAACTATCTATACAGATATATTGCTTCCTTTTTAAAAATTGTGGCAAAATGCTCATAACATAATGGCATCCTAACCGTTTTGGTGTACAGGTCAGCAGTAGTAAGTATGTCTGTACTGGTGGGCAGCCCATCTCCAGAGCATGCTCATACTCACTGAAAACTACACCCCGTTTCCCCTCCCCCTGCTCTTGGCAACCACCAGTCTACCACTTCCATGCATTCGACCACCTGCTCGTAAGTACAATGAGTAACTATTCAGTCCTGCAGTGTCAGGATCCTATATAAAACATGTCCATTTTATTTGGAACTCTTCGGGGCACTGATCTCTGTTAGAGTATTTCTCCAACATCACCCAAGATATTGTGAGTATTTCGGGTTTCAAGTCTACTGTATAGCCAGGCACAATGGTTCACGCCTGTAATCCCAGCACTTTGGGAGGCTGAGGCAGGGGGATCACTTGAGCCCAAGAGTTCGAGACCAACCTGGGCAACATGACAAAACCCCTTCTCTACAAAAAAGACCACAGTTAGCTGGGCACAGTTGCTCATACCTGTAGTCCCAGCTATCCGGGAGGTTGAGGTAGGAGGATGGCTTGAGCAATCTCATGGCTGAGATCTCACCACTGCACTCCAGCCTCGGTGACAGAGCAAAACCTTGTCTCAAAAAAAAAAAAAAAAAAAAAAGAATATTTTATGTCCTTCAATCAATCAATCATAGGAATAATTTCAATTCATGCTCAATAGCAAGCTAGTAATTGCCCCTCAAGTGGGAACTCCCTGGTAAATCTGCCTTCCGGCAATATTAACTGGACGTATTAATGGGAACCAGCAAGGTTACCCAGGCCCACGCAGGGTGCTAACTTCAATAGTGCAGAACAGAGACTGCAGGGCCAGCACCAAAGTCTCTGAACACGGCCTCTTGTGGAACGCGGGCTGAGGCTTATGGCAGCAGCCTGAGAGCACCTCCCAGCTCGCAGGCTGCTGCCATAAGATCCATCTCTGTCTTGGGCGCCTCTTCACCAGGAGGACTGAAGAACAGTATTGAGGGTGCCGTCAAAGTGCTGGGCTTCCTTCTCCTAACTCAGCTACTCTTAGGGTGACACGGAGGATGGAGATCTAAGGTGTCCCTCACTAAAGCAAAGCTCAGCCTCACCTCAAAGGGAGGCTCGGGGTCCCCCTTCACCTCCCACCATCCAGGGCACGGCATAGGCCGATTACCCTGGGTTGATCAGGGTCGGCTGCTCCTTCCGGCCAGCAGGAGCTTCCGCTGCTGAGTATGTGGCCTGGTGAGGGCACAGCTCACCCGGTCCGAGGGCGTCTCCGCATTGTCACCTGTCACACATGTGACTACCTGCAGGCTGTGCTGTGCATGTTTAACACCCCGCTGCAGGAGAGCCGCTGCTTAGGAGTGTTTTCTGATTTCTGCTCTGTGAACACTCCCCATGGCTGTTTCAGGCCCGTTTCATACTATGGGCGGGAGGCCAAAGAGGGGTTCACAGGAGGGCCCTAGGAGCGGTCCCCACCTGGTCTCCACCCATCCACAGAGTCAGAACATGTTTGCAGTGGTATGATCTTGACTCACTGCAGCCTTCGCCTCCTGGGTTCAAATGATTCTCCTGCCTCAGCCTCCTGAGTAGCTGAGACTACAGGTGCATGACACCACACCAGGCTAATTTTTGTATTTTTAGGAGCAACGAGGTTTCACCAAGTTGTCCAGGCTGCTCTTGAACTCCTGACCTTCAGGTGATCCACCCCCTTGGCTTCCCAATGTCCTGGGATTACATGCGTGAGCCACAGTGCCCGGCCCTGTTTTGATGCTTTCAAATGATCAGAGCTTAGAGCTATAGGTGCCTTTGAAGATGACTCCACTGTGCAGGAAGAATGTTGAGCCTGTACATGGAAAAATCTTAAAAACCTTAATAATCTTAAAGCTGGCTGGCAGAATCAGAACTAGTGTTTTATTTTCTCGCTGAAATTCTCTTTCTCTCCTACCACAGTTTGGCTCTGGTGACTGTGCTGCATGTGTGCAGTGAGCAGGGAACCTTGTGATTCCACCGTTGCTAAGGCAAGAGCTCCTGTTTCCAAGCAAGGGTTGAATTAAACTCAATGGCAAATTCCTGTGTCAGTGGGTTTAGTCCAGTCCTGTGTAATTCAGCAAGGGCTTTTCTCCATCAGGAGGAGGGACCCAGTCCCACCATGAAGCCTTGAGCACCTGGGGGCATGTCGCTGGGCAAGACGGGGGTGCAGGCCAGTCATCCTCAGAATTATGCCTTGCCAGTTTAATGTCTCCTCTAGAGACCTTCAGCCAGGAGAGCTAGGGCCGCATCTATTCAGAGAAATATTTTCACCATCAGAGGGCACTCAGGGAGGGGGTGGAAACAGAGTTCGGTTACAGGACTTTGAGTCCTGGCCACACAAGACCTGTTTATCTCTTCCTTACAGACTTAAGTGGCCGCTAGTCCCCAGATGAATAGAGAATGTGAGTAGGTGTCCCGAGGCTGAGGGGCATGTGCCCAGAGAATTTGGATTCACCCTCCCTTAGCCCCCCATAGCCCACCTCCAGACAGAATGCACCTGATTCCTGTTGGTGTATCTCTAAATGGTTGACCCCAAGTTCAGTTCTAAGAGCACTAGAATCCTGAACACTTTTGTTTCCGTTGTTTCTGGGGGGTGCAGTCATTCCCTCTATTGTATTACTGGGGGCTTTCTCTATCTCAGCCCTTGTGCCAGCCCTTGGTGAATTACACAGGATGACAGAGGGAGACTGCATCTCAGAAAAAAGAAAAAAGAAAACGCCAAAACAGTATTGGGGCTGGTCCCGGTGGCTCACATCTGTAATCCCAGCACTTTGAGAGGCTAAGGCAGTTGGACCACGAGGTCAGGAGATCGAGGCCATCCTGGCCAACATGGTGAAACCCCCATCTCTACTAAATATACAAAACTTAGCTGGGTGTGGTGGCACACACCTGTAGTCCCAGCTACTCAGAAGGCTGAGGCAGGAGAATCACTTGAGCTCGGGAGGCAGAGGTTGCAGTGAGCTGACATTGTGACACTGTACTCTAGCCTGGGCAACAGAGGGAGACTCCATCTCAAAACAAAACAAAGACAAACAAACAAACAAAAACAGGCTCTTCCTGCTAAACCTGAGATTCTCTGAAGCTAACCAATGACCCGAACGCTTGCCATCATAATGACAGGCATTTACATAATGTTTGCTGGGTGCCGGGTTCTCTTCCAGAAGTCAGCTTATATTCACAATCCATCTATTCCCCCAACAACCTTATGAGATAGGTTTGATAATTACCTCCATTTTACAAATGAGGAAACTGGGGAATGATGAGGTAAATAAAGTGTGCATCTAAATAAAGGATTCAAACCCAGTACATCTCCACACTCTATTCACCAAAAAGAAAAGTACATACTTGAAAATTAAAAACAAGTAAAACCTGCCAGGCACGGTGACTCATGCCTGTAATCCCAGCACTTTGGGAGGTCAAGGTGGGTGGGGGCGGGGATCGCTTGAGGTCAGGAGTTTGAGACCAGCCTGGCCAACATGGTGAAACCCCATCTCTACAAAAATACAAAAATTAGCTGGGCATGGTGGCACGCACCTATAATCTCAGCTTTTTGGAGGCTGAGGCAAGAGAATTACTTGAACCTGGGAGGCAGAGGTTGCAGTGAGCCAAGATCACAAACCGCACTGCACTCCAGCCTGGGCAACAGAGCCACAGTCTGTCTCAAAAAAATAAATAAATAAATAAATAAATAAAATTTAAAAATAAAAGTAAATTAATTGAAAAAAATAAAAAGAAAACCAAGAGTGACAACCTACGAAAAACCACCGAGGACACTGCAAACTACACTGCGGGCAGATGAAGCCCTGAATGGGCATGGAGGTTTGCAGACGGGGGAACCCTGCAGAAGTCTGCAGAAAAGGCAGTGCATTGCTGGGAATGCACAATCTGGGTGCAAAGACAGCTGAAGGAACAGCATACAAAAAATAATCTCTGCAATTAGCTTAAATAAAATATTAGCAAATCTAATTCTAAAACTCATTAAAATAATAATAAACTATGGCCAAATAGAATTTATCCTGCAGGAATGCAAGGAAAATTCAAATTAAGAATCTATTAACATAATTCACTATTTTAATAAGTCAAAGAAGAAAAGCCACATAATTGTCTGCATATAGCTAAAAATGGCATTTTAAAAATTCAGCATTCCTGATTAAATCTTTTAAACACTTAATAACAATAAGTGGATATTTTCTTATTATGATAAAAAAAGCATGTCTTAAACCAAAAATAAGTACTAAACTTGATACCAAAACATCAGACATAGTCTCATTATGTCTCTGCCATTATTAAATGTCGATTTAAGGCAAGAGAAAAATGCAAGAGATGAAAAATTGTACAAAGGAAGGCAAAATTGAAAGATGGCACTTCCATGTGCTTGAGAAATCCAGATACAGCTGAAATGCCTTAAAAACAATAAGGTGGCAGGGCCGGGCATAGTGGCTCACGCCTGTAATCCAAGCACTTTGGAGGCCAAAGCGGGCAGATCACCTGAGGTCAGGAGTTCAAGACCAGCCTGACCAACATGGTGAAACCCCGTCTTCATATATATATATATATATATATATATATATATATATATATATAAACTACTGTTGAAAAACAATAAGGTGGCTGGCAAGAAACTACATGCTACGTTGAACTTCTTTTCTATATATAAAGCTTAAACGAAGAAAAAAAGAAGAAAGGATTATCTTTACAATGGCAACAGCAACAACAGCTGTGAAAAATTACAAGCCATACAGACTTGTGTGGAAAAAACATTAAAACTCCAGCAAGTGGGCCAGGCATGGTGGCTCGTACCTGGAATCCCAATATTTCGGGAGGCTGAGACAGGAGGACCACTTGAGGCCAAGAGTTCTAGACCAGCATGGGTAACATGGTGAAACCCAGTCTCTACGAAAAAAATACAAAGCATTAGCCTGATGTAGTGGTGCCCACCACCACAGCTACAGGGGAGTCTGAAGTCGGAGGCCCGCTTAAGCCTGGGAGGTTGAGGTTGCAGTGAGCCGTGACTGTGCCACTGCACTCCAGCCTGGGTGACGGAGTAAGACCTTGTCTAAAAAACAAAAAAATTCATCAAGAGTTGTAAAACAAACTTTGAATAAATGATAACTGAGGTCTTCTTGTTGGATCGAAGCCTCCACAATGTAACCAAGATGGTTCTCATCAAACCGTATTATAAATGTATGTGGAATGAATATGGATTCATGTAAAACCAACAGGATTCTCTTCTGAACTAGATACTGACACTTAGCTTATTGCAGAAAAACTAAACGTGTGAGCATACCCAAGAAAGTTCTGCAAAAGAAGAGAAATCAGGGACAATTTGCTCTAGCAGATGACAAAACATTATAATGATGCAGAAATTAAAATAGCTGGAAAGACAAACAGATTGATGGACTACATGGAAAGACCAGAAAGGAGCCCTTGTAAACATAAATTGGAAAGATAACGCCAGATGCAGATGACTCTTAGCGTTCGAGGTTGTGGACCCCAATGCTGATCCCCTGTGGAGGCGCAGGGTTCCCTCAGTCTTTTCGGTAGCACCAGGCCTGCCTCCCACCCTCCCCACTGCCCCACTGCGGAGCTGGATCTGTGACTGTCTGGCCAGGGGCGACACCCCCAGGCTCTCTCAAGTGCAGACATGTGACCAAGTCTTGGCCAGAGAGAGGACAGCTGAAGTTTTGAGTGTGGATCCCATGTGCCATCCCATTCAGTAGCCACTAGCCACATGTGGGCACTTAAATTTAAATGTAAATTAATTAAAATAAAATATCATCAAAGATGCGGTTAGTTGCACTAGCCATATTTCTTGTGCTCAAAGAGTCGCATGTGCCCGCGGCTGCAGTGTTGGACTATAGGGAATTCTGTGCACTTGATCATCCTTAACTTAAAAGCAAGTCACTTCACCTGGGTATCCCCCAGACCAAGGTCGGGCTTCACCCATGGCAGTAGCCATCTGTGGTCACACAGTAAGAACACCATCTTAGGGGCAGGGCTGGGACTGGGGGAGGCAAGCCACGTACCTAGGTTGCAAAATTTAAGCAGGGACTGGCACCCAGCATCACCCAAGTGAGGGACCCTCTGAATTCGGAGCATCAGTGCCTCCCTCAACTCAGGCTGGTCTTGGTCCTGCTGTAGGGAGTGGAGAACAACCCGATGGAGAGAGACCAGGGGCTGGCCTGGAGTCTGGGCTGCTCCCTACGCAGAGAAGCAGAGCCCAAGGACTTAAGTCAGAGCTCAAGACCTTTATGGTATAAATGAGAGATTAGTGCAATACCTATCAATGTCTTATTGTATTAGTGGGAGAAAGACAGATTATTCCCTAAGTCAGGATGGGACAACTGGTACACTATTTAGAAAAACAGAAATGGGTCACTTATCTTACTCCTTTACCAGTTCATTTACAAGTTAATTGTAGTCCACTAAAAGTCCTGGTTGGCATATATACAAGGACATTAATTGCAGTAATAGTTAAAGACTGGCATCAATTCTATCAACAATTATAGAATAAATTATAGTATGCCCACTTTAACATTCTGCATAGACATTAAAAAGAATTCAAGGCCAGGTGCAGTGGCTCATGCCTGTAATCCCAGCATTTTGGGAGGCTGAGGCGGGCAGATCACTTGAGGTCAGGAGTTTGAGACCAGTCTGGGCAACATGGTGAAACCCATCTTTACCAAAAATATGAATATTAGCCAGGCATGATGGGAGGCACCTGTAATCCCAGATACTAGGGAGGCTAAGGAAAAAGAATCGTTTGAACCTGGGAGGCACAAGTTGCAATAAGCCTAGACTGCACCATTGACTCCAGCCTGGGCAACAGAGCTGGACCCAAAGAGAAAAAAAGAATTCAATAAGTCAGCAAATAGTTATAGAGAATCTGCTATGTACCAGTTCTATCAACCAGACAGATGAAATTTCTGCTCTCAAGAAGGTCACAGTCTATCCGTAGAGAAAGAAAACATGTTAGAAGATAGATAGATAGATAGATAGATAGATAGATAGATAGATAGATAGACAGACAGATAGACAGATAGATGATAGATTAGAGATGATAGGTAGATGGATGGATGATAGAAAGGTGATAGATTACAGATGATAGGTAGATAATAGATTAGGTAGAAAGATAGAAAATATACCACTTTAAATAGCATCAAAAGTAATAAAATCCTTAGGAATAAACTTAGCTAAAAAGATGAAACATGAAAACTGCAAGACTTTGATGAAAAAAGTTCAGTAAGTGTTCTCAGGAAAACCAGAAAAGAATGAAACATACAAAAGAATGAAATGTGTCTCTTGTCTTACACCGTACACAAAAACCAGCTCAAAATGGACTAAAGGCTTAAATGTAACACCTGAAACTGTAAATCCCTCTTTTTGGATTGTTTGAAATAGTTTCAGAAGGCGTGGTACCAACTCCTCTTTTCATGTCTGGTAGGATTCGGCTGTGAACCCATCTGGACCTGTGCTTTTTTTGGTTGGTAGTCTATTAATTGCTGCCTCAAGTTCAGCCTTTGTTACTGGTCTATTCAGAGTTTCAACTTCTTCCTGGTTTAGGCTTGGGAGGGTGCAAGTGTCCAGGAATTTATCCATTTCTTCCAGGTTTACTGGTTTATATAGGTGCATAGATTGTTTATAGTAATCCCTGATGATGGTTTGTATTTCTGTGGAATCTGTGGTGATATCCCCTTTATCATTTTTTATTGCATCTATTTGATTTTTCTCTCTTTTCTTTATTGTTAATATGGCTAGTGATCTGTCTATTTTGTTGATCTTTTCCAAAAAACTAGCTCCTGGACTTATTGATTTTTTGAAGGTTTTTTTTGTGTGTGTCTCTATCTCCTTCAGTTCTGCTCTGATCTTAGTTGTTTCTTGTCTTCTGCTAGCTTTTGAGTTTTTTTGATCTTGCTCCTCTAGCTCTTTCAATTTTGACGATAGGGTGTCTATTTTAGATCTTTCCTTGCTTCTTATGTGGGCATTTATTGCTATATATTTTCCTCTAGACACTGCTTTAAATGTGTCCCAGAGATTCTGGTATGTTGTGTCTTTGTTCTCGTTGGTTTTGAAGAACATCTTTATTTCTGCCTTCATTTCATTGTTTATCCAGTCAACATTCAAGAGCCAGTTGTTCAGTTTCCATGAAGTTGTGCGGTTATGAGTTAGTTTCTGAATTCTGAGTTCTAATTTGATTGCACTGTGGTCTGAGAGACTGTTTGTTATGATTTCCATTCTTTTGTATTTACTGAGGAGGGATTTACTTCCAATTATGTGGTCAATTTTAGAGCAGGTGTGATGTGGTGCTGAGAAGAATGTATAGTCTGCGGATTTGGGGTGGAGAGTTTTGTAAATGTCTATTAGGTTTGCTTGGTCCCGGTCTGAGTTCAAGTCCTGGATATCCTTGTTAATTTTCTGTCTCATTGATCTGTCTAATATTGGCAGGGGAGTGTTAAAGTCTCCCACTATTATTGTGTGGGAGTCTGAGTCTCTTTGCAGGTCATTAAGAACTTGCTTTATGGATCTGGGTGCTCCTGTATTGTT
>NW_016107368.1:8610956-8641870 GCF_001604975.1 Cebus imitator
TGTGTATCCTTGCATGAGAGATGGGTTTCCTGAATACAGCACACTGATGGGTTTTGACTTATCCAATTTGCCAGTCTGTGTCTTTCAATTGGGGCATTTAGCCCATTTACATTTAAAGTTAACATTGTTATGTGTGAATTTGATCCTGCCATTTTCATGCTAGCTGGTTGTTTTGCCCATTAGTTGACAAGTTTCCTCATTGTGTCGATGCTGTTTACCATTTGGCACGTTTTTGGAGTGGCTGGTACTGGTTGTTCCTTTCTATGTGTAGTGCCTCTTTCAGGAGCTCTTGTAAGGCAGGCCTGGTGGTGATGAAATCTCTGAGCAATTGCTTGTTTCTAAAGGATTTTATTTATCCTTTGCTTATGAAGCTTAGTTTGGCTGGATATGAAATTTTAGGTTGAAGGTTATTGTCTTTAAGGATGTTGAATATTGGCCCCCATTCTCTTCTAGGATTCCTGCTGAGATATCTGCTGTCAGTCGGATGGGCTTCCCTTTGTGGGTAACCTGACCTTTCTCTCTGGCTGCCCTTAGCATTTTTTCCTTTGTGTCAACCCTGGTGAATCTGATGATTATGTGCCTTGGGGTTGGTCTACTTGAGGAATATCTTTGTGGTGTTCTCTGTGTTTCCTGGACTTGAATATTGGCCTGCCTTGCTAGGTTGGGGAAGTTCTCCTGATAATATCCTGAATAGTGTTTTCCAACTTGGATTCATTCTCTCCATCACATTCAGATTAGGTTTTTTCACATAGTCCCATATTTCTTGGAGGCTTTGTTCATTTCTTTTCACTCTTTTTTCTCTAATCTTGCCTTCTCATTTTATTTCATTGACTTGATATGCAATCTCTCATATCCTTTCTTCTGCTTGGTCGATTCGGCTATTGAAACTTGTGTATGCTTCGCAAAGTTCTTGTGTTGTGTTTTTCAGCTCCATCAATTCATTTATATTCCTCTCTAATCTGTTTATTCTCATTAGCATTTCATCAAACCTTTTTTCAAGGTTCTCAGTTTCTTTACATTGTGTTAGAACATGTTCTTTTAGCTCAGAGAAGTTTGTTATTACCCGCCTTCTGAAGCCTGTTTCTGTCAATTCATCAGACTCATTCTCCATCCAGCCTTGTCCATTGCTGGTGAGGAGTTGTGATCCCTTGGAGGAGATGCTTTCTGGTTTTGTGTGTTTTCATCCTTTTTGCTCTGGTTTCTTCCCATCTTTGTGGATTTATCTACCTGTGGTCTTTGTAGGTGGTGGCTTTCAAATGGGGTCTCTGGACGTCCTTTTTGTTGATGATGAAGTTATTTCTTCCTGTTTCTTAGTTTTCCTTCTAGCAGTCAGGCCCCTCTGCTGTAGGATGCTGGAGGTCCACTCCAGACCCTGGTTGCCTGGGAATCACCTGCAGTGGCTACAGAACAGTAAGGGTTGCTGCCAGTTTCTTTTTCTGTTATCTTTGTCCCAGAAGGATATGCGCTAGATGTCAACCTGAGCTGTCCTTTATGGGGTGTCTCTGGATATACAGGGGTCAGGGAGCTGCTTGAGGAGACAATCTGTCCCTTATAGGAGTTCAAGTGCTGAGCTGTGAGCTCCATTGTTCTGTTCAGAGCTGCTGGGCAGGTACATTTAAGTCTGCTGCAGTGGAACTCATAGCCACCTTTTTTTCTCAGGTGCTCTGTCCTGGGAATGTGGAGCTTTATTTATAAGTTCCTCTCGTGCTTCTGCCTTTTTTCAGAGATGCCCTGCCCAGTGAGGAGGTAGCCTAGTCACAGCCTGCCAGCAGAGGCATTGCTGAGCTGCTGTGGGCTCTGCCCAGGGGCCGTGTGAACTTCCTTGCAATTTTGTTTATTGAGGTATAGTTAGAAGTGCCTCAGTAATGGCAGATTGTCTCAGTAATGGCAGACTGCCTTGGTAATGGTGGACTGTCTCTGTAGTGGCAGACTGCCTCAGTAGTGGTGGACTGCCTCAGTAATGGCGGATGCCTGTCCCCCCACAGAGCTGGACCATCCTGGGGTCAGCTGTGCTTGCTGTGAAACTCTCAATCCAGAGCATTTCAGATTGCTGGTCTTTGTGGGGGTGGGACAGCCGAGCCATATCACCTAGCTCCCTGTTTCAGCCCCCTTTTTTTTCAGTTGAACAGACAACTCTGTCTCCCAGGCGTTCCAGTTGCCAGTTGAAACAGCACCCAGATTTGTGTGAGTTTCTGTGCGGAGACCCGCTGCACCAGAACAGCCGCACTGGAGACTTGTGGTGCTTTTTCACCTAGGAATCTTCTGATCTGTAGGCAGGAAAAATTCATTTGGAAATGCAGTGATCACTCACCCTCTGGGTTTTTGCTGGTAACTGCACTCCAGAGCTGTTCCTATTTGACCATCTTGGACCGTCCTCTATGGTTGGTTTCTAATCCTCTGGACGGAGGTTCTTAGCACATTGGGGTTACTGTCCACACAGGGCTCCCCTCTTGTTATTGTTGCCTGCTTATTTACACCCCTTTGTCTCTCCACACCCCTACCTTTTCCCCTCCTCCAGTGTTGGGAATTCACTTGGATGCTTTTATTGTATAAACTGGTTTGTGCATGTCCTTTTCCCACGTATTAGGGTTATCTTAGAGATACAGAACTTACTAGATAGATAGATAGATAAAGAGGAGTTCATGACATATTAACTTACATGATTACAAGGTCCCACAATAGGCTGTCTGCAAGCTGAGGAGCCAGGAGAGCCAGACCAAGTCCCAGAGCCAAATAACTTGGAGTCTGATGTTTGAGGGCAGGAAGTATCCAGCATGGGAGAAAGATGCAGGCTGGGAAGCTAGGCCTGTTCCGTCTCTTCACATTTTTCGGCCTGCTTTATATTCGATGGCAGCTGATTAGATGGTGCCCATCCAATTAAGGGTGGGTCTGCCCTCCCTAGCCCACTAACTCAAATGTTAATCTCCTTTGGCAACACCCTCACAGACACCCCAGGATCAATATTGCATCCTTCAATCCAATCAAGCCGACACTCAGTATTAACTGTCACACCCCATGTGTGGAGTTTTCTCGTGAGTGTACACATATTTTTAATTGCATAAATGATCATGCTGCACACCTATCTCATGGATCATCCTGTGTTTTGCTTTCCTCCCACAACGCAGTGCCCTCAATATCCATCTCTGCTGCCATGAGGTCATATTCCAGGTCTCAGCCCAAGGCTACCTTCTCCATTCTACACTGCAATGCTGGGAATGAGAACCTAGAGTCACATTCAACATTCCCAGGCTCATTGTCAGCAGCTTACTGGATCTTTCCTTTTTCTAGAGACTGGCTCTTACTATGTTGCCCATGCTAGACTTGGACTCAAACTCCTGAGCTCAAGTGATCTCCAACTCAGCATCTGGAGTAGCAGTGATTACAATGGGTAGTACTGCACCTGGCCTGTGTCTTATTTGCTCTCCAACCTTGCATAGCCAAGATACTTCTGCGTGCTCTTCTCTCTGTTTGACACAGGTAGTATGGTTTCCCTTTTCCAACTGATTCTGTTCCACTGCATAAACATTTACTCCCCGAATCCTAGATGCAGCATCCACCACGTGGACCTCTGCATCTACCACGTGGACCTCACCCAGGTCCCTCCAATTCCAGAGATGCCTCGACGATCCATTTCTCGGATGACTAGCGAGGTTTAGCATCTCCTCGTGGGGGTGTCAGCCTTTCCATCCCTTTTCTGTGGCTGCCAGTCTGTGTCTTTGTCTGGTACTGAGTAGGAGCTCCAACAAGCAGAAGGGCTGAAAGGACAGTGAATTGATTTGAAGGGAGGGCCTCCCACTGGCAGAGAGATGCGTCCACATCCCAGAGGTCCAGGAGGAGCTGTCTTGCAAAAGTGACTGCACCTTTTTTCATAATCTTCACTGAGGCAAGAATTTGCTGGGAATTGTTTAAACTGCTGCCCTAGGATCTGCATTAGTTTCCTGATGGTAAAAGACAGGGAGACCCTGCAATCATTCCCAGGGAAAACCATAGACCTCCTTCCACCAGATCCTTGTTCCCAGGTTTCTGCGAGCTCTAACTTTCACCCATAAGGGTGTTCTTCTGCAGGTGCCCCACCTCCCTCCAAGGTCTGAGCAGAGGTGAAGGGGCCATGACATTCCAGGAGGACCATGCAGGAGGACCAGGACAGAACAGGGCAGGCCATGAAAGTCAACCCATAAGGTTTGACAGATTCTCCAGACATGCACACGCTGTGTTCAGAAATGTCCCATTTCAGCCAAGACTTTTATGTTCTCAGGACAGGCTGACTTCATAAAACCTGCCACTTGGTGGCTTTGCTCTGTATGAGGAGTGGAAATGGCCAGGAAGGGCACCAGCCTGTCCTGAAAGATGGACACACGCACTCTTTCTAGTGAGGCTATTTGTTTTGCAATTTCAGGGTAGAGGGGCTTACTCATCGTGATTGTTCTGAAGTGCAGGATTTAAACAAACTAGATGAGTAGAATGAGGCTCTGACCACAGGTAGCACATGGAGTGTGGACTCTATGCTCAGAGTTTGGCCCAGGGGCCTGCTGCAGTAACTGGCCACCTAGGCCATCAAGTCCCCATTCAAGGGACAGAGCACTCAGCTCCAGACCTATGAAGGGCAGAGATGAGGTCGAGCAAGTGAATGTACTTGGTAGCAAGGAAGCCCTTTGCAATTTGCTTACTAGTATTGCTGTTGTTGTTGTTGGAGGGGCAAATACCAGAGGCTGGTTGGTCATGAAGGACAGAGCCTTGTCAGGGACAAAGCTCCGGGTCTCAGGGGACGAGCTCCTATTGCAGCCTCCTCTCTGGGCTATCATTAGATAATGGCATTTTGGGTGCCTAGAATTAGGTTCCAGCCTCCAGAGAGCCACTACTATTCCTGATGGCATAGATCATACTTGCCGTGTTACCTGCAGCCCATGGGCCACAAGCAGGCCTCCTCCCAGGCCTGAGCACATGCTGTCCCAACAGAGCAAAGTCACCAAGCTCTTTGTCGCCATCCCTCCAGAGACCACCTGGAAGTGGAAGGAAATAAGAGCAGGCAGTGGTCCCTATGGGAAAGGGGTGGGCTAAGGGCTACCTGGACCCTCTGGCTCTTCTTTGTTATCTGTGTCTGTTGGGAAACACAGAGGGTATTGGTTGCATGCAGAGGCGTCTATTTGCTCAGCATGGACAGCTTAAGGGAGGTTAAGTGTTGGGTACCATAAGGGGGAAGATGGGGACAGGGACCCCATCAGTGCTGAGGGACCTGCTACCTGGCATAAGAGGGGACTATCTCCATCTGCCATCTCTCGCCTTGAGACCCAAGCCCCTCCAGGCAGAAGGAGGCTAATAGGAAAAATAATGGTGTGTTTCTCCGACTCTCACTACCACTCACCACTCACTTCTGACGTTAGATGTTGGGGAGTTTTCCCTACACATCAACCAATTCTCCGGCGGACACCAGCGGAGAGTCCTATAATTCAATTCCATTTTGACACAACCTGCCCCTGTAGTTAGCATCATATTCCACAGGTTAAGGGGTGAATCTCACAAGACTGCCTCTTCTACTTCAGACATCAACCAAGCCCCAGGTTGTTTAACCCGTGCTTTTGACCCGCTGGCTGTGCATAGGGGTTCCCATGACCCTCTCCTTAAGTTTGTTTAATTTGCTACAGAAGCTCACAGAAATAAGGAAACACTTCATTATAAAATATATGAAAATGGATACAGATTATGTAAGGCTGTCTGAGGATGAAGAGATGCTTAGGGTACAGAGCTTCCATACCATCTCCGGGAGCACTATCCTCCAGGAATCTCCACATGTTCAGCTAGCCAGAAACTCCCCAAACTCTGTTCTTTCAGGGTTTCATGGAGGCTTTATTATGTAGGCATGACTGATGACATCACCGGCCTTTGGTGGTCAACTCAATCTTCAGCCCCTCTCTCCTCCTAGGAGGTCCCGTTGGAGCTGAAAGGTCCAACCCTCTGACAACATGGTGGGTTCCCCTGGGAACCAGCCCCATCCTGAGGGTATTCAGGGGCCCTGAACCAGCAGTCATTTCACTGACATACAAAAGACTCATCACTTTGGAGATTCCAAGTATTTTAGGAGCCATGTGCCAGGAAACAGATAAAGCCCAAAATACATATATTTCATAGTGTCACAGAGGCACAATCTTTTTCCCACTGAACACATTCTCGGCGATGTCTGCTGAATGAAGCAAGGGCAGAAAAACTCCTGCAGGGTAAATTTCCTGGAAAGAGAGAGTAAAGGCCCTGCATTCCAGCTGTGTATACTCAAAGAGGAGAGTGAAATAATCTCTCCTGGAAATTATGCTCTATCTAACCTGCAGATTCTTGAGTGACTGCAGGGATTCTGATGAGTGGCTGCTGGTTGGCTGGTTTTCTGGGCTCTGCCATTTGCCCCCTCTGTGAGGTGGAAAGCACAACTGTAAACCAAGGTTGCCAGTCAGTGCTCACTTTTGGACAAAGGCCAGTTGTTTAGAAATTAGATTATTCCTGCCTCCCGTCTCAGCTGTTGGTGGCTCCACTCCACCTGAACATGGGGTGTAGAGAAATCATTTTAAGCCCAGTGATTCTGCAAACTCTAATGACTCTGACAGCAAAGGTTGTTTATGTTTTTGTACATTTGCTTAATCACATTTACCTTAAGAACGTGCTCACCATTTGAGCTCTCCAGAAATCCTGACTCTGGTGTAGTAGCCTCCATTAGGAAAATTTGGAAAATTTGATGCCCAGCATGAAAGGAAAGTCACCCAAGCCTGTGATTTCTCAGGTCTCTTTCAAAGCTGATGTCCCAACAGTGTTGTCAAACTAAAATAATCAAAAGGTTCAGAAACTAGTTAAGAGAATTCACCCCAACAGAACAAAGTTGAGGACAGCCCACTTGGGAAGAACAAACATATTTCAAAGAATGAAAGTCAGTTCTTCAAAGTGTCTGCTACACTTCTACAAGTTTGAGATTGCTTATATGGACAAAGCTTAGGTGCAGTGATGCAATCTTGTCTCACAGCAACCTCTGCCTCCTGGGTTCAAGCAATTCTCCTGCCTCAGCCTCCTAAGTAGCTAAGATTACAGGCATCAACTACCATGCCCAGCTAAATTTTTTGTAGTTTTAGTAGAGACAGGGTTTCACTATGGTTGGCCAGGCTGGTCTCGAACACCTGACCTCAAGTGATCCGCCCACCTCGGCCTCCCAAATTGCTGGTATTACAGGCGTGAGCCACTGTGCCTGGCCTAACATCTTTCTATGGAAGGCATAATGCATAGTTACAACAATCTGATGAGCCAAAGTGTTGACAGCAATAGGAGACAAATTCCTAGGCAGACAGGGGCAGGTCCCCAGTGAAACCTGACCTTCTAGCCAAAGACAGCCTGAAACCTGAAAACTGGGCTGCCAGTTCCAGGCAGAGTCCGTGGCCTGAGTGAGAGCTTCCTTGATGCCATTTTAGCCAATCAAATGGTGCTTTTTCCAGGCCCAGTCATGGACCAATCAGCACACATGCCCCCATTTTGAGCCCATAAAACCCCCAAACATGGTCACATGTTGGGACTATCCACCTTCTCATGTCAAAATCTATTCTCTCACTCAATAAAATTATTTTCTGCCTTGCTCACTCTCTGCTTGTCCATGTAACCTCATTCTTCTTGGACACAGGACAAGAGTCCAGGACCCACCAAATACTGGGTGAGAAAGGAGTTGTAACACTGTAGCCCTCCTGCCCTCCACCAGTGCCAGATGGCCATCCCATGTGACGGGAAGTGGCAGGGGAGCCAGGCCATCCCCAGAGCCACAGGCTGAAGTGGGCTGGGCAGGACCAAACAAGCTGTAATGCAAATGAGCTGAAACATATTTATTCCAACTATGTATGCTCAATAATTTCCAGGAGGGTGAAATAATCCCTCCTGGAAACTATGCTGTATCTAACCCACAGATTCTTGAATGACACAGTCTTTGTCAGCTCACTCTTGAATTCCTTCCCGTGCAAAACCAAAAACCCATGTTGTCTCCTAGACTAAGCCTCAGTTTCAGGGTTTACCCTGTAACGTCATTGGGTCTTGAGTGCCATCTGGTCTAAGTTAGGTACAGAACAATAAATGAGGCAGTCAATCTATAACAAAGATCAATGATTGGAAGGTGGGTAGATCTGGTATCTGGTCTCTCCTAGTCATTCCTAGGAAAAGAACAATGAGTAAGAGAGTTAAGCAACAATAAGAAGCAGAATTGCAAACATGCTGCGTGACTCACTCTCCAAGGCTTCACTTCCCCCACGGCATAAAAATTTATAGGGGCCAGAAATTTTATTTTCTTTTAAAATGTCCAGGGAGAGACAGGAAAAAGAGGAGCCTCATTCAGGTGAGATTTGTAAACGAGATGGCACCCTGCCAAAAACACTTGTTGCAATTAATATTTGTTCCTCCAATGCTGTTATATCCAGGGCTCTGCAATACACAGAAATATTCCTAAATGATTTCCTTCAGTGCAGATATATAATTATTGGTTCAACTCACAGCAGATGGTTATTATCAACATAAAGAAATAAATCACTCCCTGACAAAGGCATCAGATTTCCTCTCCAGGAAGGAGTCATTGAAGTCTTCTTTAAAGGGCCATGGTCGGGTGCCATGGTTCACGCCTGTAATCCCAGCACTTTGGGAGGCCAAGGTGGGCAGATCATTTGAGGTCAGGAGTTCGAGACCAGCCTGGCCAACATGGTGAAACCCCATCTCGACTAAAACTACAAAAATTAGGTGCTGGGGTGGTGCACACCTGTAGTCCCAGCTACTCAGGAGGCTGAGGCAGGAGAATTGCTTGAACCTGGGAGATGGAGGTTGCAGTGAGCCAAGATCTTACCACTTCACTCCCGCCTGGGTGACAGAGCAAGACTCTGTCTCACAAAAATAATAATAAAAATAAATAAAGGGCCATGGTATGAGAATGGGCAGTTGTCCTTACAGGTTCTCCCAGCCCCATTCTGTCTTCTCCCTCTGAGCCTCATCCCTGCCTGAGGCCCTGACTCCAAGTTTCATGTCAGCCCAGGCCCAGAGAAACAAGCACCAAATGCCTGTTGAATGAATGGATTAATTAATTAATTGATATCTAAAACACTGTACTAATATAATACATTTATCTGAAGACAATTATTTGCAACAAATAAAATCATGACAACATATACATAAGGAAAGAAGAATAAAGATCTTTACTTTCCTGTTTCAGAAAGTAAAAACAGAAAAGGAAAAAGAACACAGGAACGAAAAATGAGGTCTCTTATGCCTTATCACTGCAAATGCTTACCCAAAATAAATAAATAAATAACAAGGCTTTAATCTTGAGGATTTATTCCAGGTAACTATACCTGGAATAAAATGAGGTCTTTTACATGAAATATAAAGGAGATATGATTTGTTATGTCCCTAGCCAGCCCTCTCTCTGTCACTCCACAGCTAGATAAGAAAAATGTTCTTTTTACCCTGCTGGACTCTCCACCTCCCCCACCCACTAGAAAGAGCCTCTGGGTTAGACCCAGCAGGAGCTGTAGTGAGGAAGGAGACCCCCTTCCCTCAGCCTGGCCTGTGCTTGAAGAAAAGGAGGAAATGAAAGTTAAAAGTCAGCCAGATGAGGTCAGTGGAAGAACCGGTTGGCGCTGCTGACCAGATCTGGAGGTTAAAAATTAAACCCCTACTCCTAACCACAATCCTATCTGTAGACCACAGGCATGGCATGGAAGAACCTTATCCCAGAAGGCATTGTTCTTATTCAACCACTCAAGACCCCATCTAGTCACATCCCCCACACTTGCTGAATCAGTCACGACCCTCTCACATGTGTACCTTTTAGACTGTGAGTCCTTAAAAGGGCCAGGATTTTCTTTCTTGAGGAGCTTGGTTGTCGAGGCGTCTATGCCTGCTGCCGCTCCCGGCCGAATAAAATTACCACTTCCTTCGCTCTTCAGTGTTCGAGAGCACTCCTGCTTCAGCAGCACCAGGAGAAAAAAATAAAGCAATGCAGATTCAGTCAGACATGCTGCAACATGCTATGTAGCAAGGAGCTCGGAGACAAGGAGGGGAGGGAGCAGAGCCACGTGGGCTGGGCGTCAAGAGGAGAGGATGGAAGGCTCTGGTGGGATATTTGGGGAGGAGAAGCAAGGGGTTTTTTTGTTTGTTGTTTTTTTGCTTTTTTGGTGTTTTTGTTTGTTTGTTTGTTTGTTTTTCTGAGACAGAGTTTCGCTCTTGTCACCCAGGCTGGAGTGCAATGGTGCGATCTCAGCTCACTGCAACTTCCACCTCCCAGTTTCAAGCGATTCTTCTGCCTCAGCCTCCTGAGTAGCTGGGATTACAAGCCTACACCCACCATGCCTGGTTAGCAAGAGTGGGGAGGTTAGATGAGTAGCCTTGGGTTGTGAAATGGATCTCCTCAATTATTTTTCAAATGATGAAAGTAACAGTTGGAGTTTGCTTTTTGCAATTGTTATGGCATTCATTGAAGGCAGGACTGGGCCCCATGGGACATTAGATTATAGATGGGTTTTATTCATGTGAAGTGGAAGGATATTACCCAGGATTTTAGATCTAAGATTCCTAGCTAGCTGCACCCAGTTTAAAATTATCCTCTTAGATCTTAGTCATGGACAATTTTGCCACCTCTTCCTACCTCTGGTGTAAACTGGTCAGGTTCAATTGGGCAAAATTGTTCTCATTCTCATACTGAAGCAGGACCAGCCACGAGAAACAGACCTCTGGAACACCGAACTGGGAAGGAAGAAACCACCAAGCTCCCCTAACAAAGAGCAGTTCTGCCTTTATATAGACTTACACTCTAGATATTACACGTGAAAGGGTCTTAGGTTCACAGCCTTAGAAATTACAAGTGAAAGGGTCTTGGGTTCACAGCTTTAGAAATCACATATGAAAGCGTCTTGTCTTGGTCGATGGAGGAGTGGGGTGGGGGGTTGATCTTGTTTAAGTAAAAACAATGTCTTCCAGAGAGATTCCCCCACACCATGCCTGCTATTTACAGGAAGGTGATTTTAGGAGGCGCCAGTCAGCCAGCCTTTTCTTCTATTGAAATGCAGTGTGGAAGTCAAGGGGGAGGTGATCCTAGATGCCTGGGTCTCCTTCCTCAATACTCCAATGGCAACGTCAGACAGATACTACAGAAAAAACTTTGAACTTGTCATTACAACTGTGAAGGTATCGCGCAGGTTAAGAATGCATGTTTAAAGCAGAAAACTAGATTGACATGGCATTTTGTCAGTTCACTAAATTAAGTAAAATTTTAAAAGGAATCTTACTTGTAGAATTACAAACATAAAATTAACTTTCCTCAACAATCAAGCAAATAGGTGGTTTAAACACATGCATGTAATTTCACTCCCTAATAGAGCCATTGAAATGACAGCATAGGGATTTGTTTTTTTAATGATGGGAAAAACGAAAGAGTAAACAAAACAAAAACATGTTTGGAAGCTGTAAAAGCAGAAGGGGAATGCAGGCTGACTCCATAGACACACAAGCGTGATCTGGGCCAGAGCGGGAAAATGTGGGAGTCAACTGGTTTATCCCAAGGAATCCTCAAACACCTGGGGGCCAGTGGCTCCAGAAGCCCCCTGGCAGCAGTAATGCAGGCACCTATTAGGAAGAGTGTGATGTGTTTACAAAGTGGTTCGATCTCCAGGCTCCTTTCCACCTCCACGTGCTGAATGACTGAACTTACTATCCCTGAGGTGGCAAACAGCCTCCCTTGGTTGGGAAAGACATGGCTGATGGTAAGGGGGCCAGGGTGAAATCAGGGTAATGTCATGAAAACGTATGCTCCTACGCAGCTCCCAGAACACTGAGCCCGTCATCCCTCCTCCTGCTGGGAGATAAGAGGATGCTTTCTAGTAAATGTGGCAAGCCAGAAAGAGCAGTCTTGCTGACAGAATGGCCCCAGCAGGATCACTCTACAGGGGAGCTCAGAGTTACCAAGCCCCTCTGATGTTCTGCTAAGTCCCTCCCAAAATAAACAGGAGCAAGAAGCAACAGGGGAAGAGGAAGCTACTTGGGGTGAACAGAAGCTGTGCATAAAGAAGACATTTAAAAAATATGAGCTGGGTGCGGTGGTTCACGCCTGTAATCCCAGCACTTTGGGAGGCCGAGGCAGGCAGATCGCCTGAGGTCAGGAGTTCAAGACCAGCCTTATAATAACCTAACTTGCATTAGCTTAACTGACTCCATCTTAGCTGCAAACCTGACAAGCTCTCTCTGGTCTCTCCCTCCCTGCTGAGGCCCCTCAGGTTCACAACTGGGTCATGCTGTACTCAGAGCCGTGAAGCACTGAGATTTGAAGCAAGCTGTTCTTAGCACCTGTAACCATTGTAAACAAATCCTGTGTGTCAAGCCCACCTGCCATTGTGAAAAACTCCCCTTTGATTATTGTGGAGAAAGTACCTGGACACTCCCTTAGTGATTGTATGGAAAGTTCCCACTGCTACCCCCCTTAATGCTTCCTACTAACTTGCTCTTTCTGCTTCTGTAAAATTCTACTTCAGCTAGGCTCCCCCTCCCCTACCTAAATCAAGATATAAAGGGAAATTAAACCCCTTCCTCGGAGAGAATTTTGAGTGTTAGCCATCTCTCGGTCACTGGCAAATAAAGGACTCTTAATTTGGAACCCAGAGGGTGACACTTTCCTTCTGACTTGCTTGGTTACAACAGCCTGGCCAACATGGAAAAATCCCGTCTCTACTAAAAATACAAAATTAGCCAGGCATGGTGACACATGATTGTAATCCCAGCTATTCAGAGGCTGAGGCAGGAGAATCACTTGAACCTGTGAGGTGGAGGTTGTGTTGTACTGGCCCGAGCAGAGAAAGTCAACACCAAGACAAAAGTATGCCAAATTACAGGGTCTTCATTGCCAACGGCCACGAGGACTCGCATCTCTCCAACCCGTGGCCCCGAAAGGAGGGTGTCAAGACCTTTCGTACCCATAAAACCACCTCGGGAGTGAGGGTGAGGGGCGGGGGTGGGGTTGAGGGGCTTCAGACATTCTGAGGGCTAGTGGATTCTGTAAATCACTCCCCGGGCAGGGATGAGGGTGAGGGGCTCCGGACATTCTGAGGGCCAGGGGACTTTTGACATTCTGATTGTTACTTAAGTGTTCACAAAAGTCAAGATTAGCATTTGTTTACACATTGTCTGGGTAGGGTGGAAATCACAGTCCTTAATTACTTAATCACATTTGGGTTATATAGAGCAGTTTCCACAGAAAGCCAGGTATGGTTGAGGTATGCAGTTTTATGGGGCTTTTACCATGTCACAGTTGCAATGAGCTGAGATTATGCCTTTGCGCTCCCCACTGGGCAACAAGACCAAAACTCTGTTTCAAAAAATATATATATGGTTAATATCCTTAGAGAGGCATGAGGAGATATTTCTTTCATGGAACTAGAACAGAATGCTATGAAAGAAAGAGGGAGGACAGGAAAGGGGGAGAGAAAAGAGAGAGAAACTGACTCCGACAACAAAGAATTCTTTATACGTTTTAAAATCATGATAGCAGATAAAGGTCTAGGAGATACACTTAGGGAAATCTCTCAAAAGTAGAATAAAAATAAAAAGAGAATGACAGACAGAAGAGAAAAATATAAGGATGTTAGAGGTCCAATCTAGAAAGTCCAAAATTCAAATACTAGGAATTACAGAAAGACAAACACCAACAAACAGAAGACAGAAAATTAAGAAGAATAATTCTGAAACATTTCCTGGAAGTAAACTAGTATGTTTCCAGATTGAGCAGCTCACAACGGCCAACAGGCACTGGGTAAAAATAGAGGCTCGCAAAAGCATCATGAAAGTATATAACCACAGGCAAGGAGAACATCTGACCAGTTCCAAGAGAGAATAGACCACACCTGAGCTGCAGCAGGGACCCCTCTTAGAGGCTGACAGCCCCCACAAGCATGGAAATAAAGGAACATCTTGAGTTTCTTCCCCCCCCCCGCCCCCCGAGACACAGTCTCACTCTGTCACCCAGGCTGGAGTGCAATGGTGCAATCCCAGCTCACTGCAAGTGATTCTCCTGCCTCAGCCTCCTGAGTAGCTGGGATTACAGGTGCACGCCACCACACCAGGCTAATTTTTGTATTTTTAATAGAGATTTCACCATGTTGGTCAGGCTGGTCTCAAACTCCTGACCTCGTGATCTTCCCACCTCGGCCTCCCAAAGTGCTAGGATTACAAGATGTGAGCCACTGCACCCAGCCTTGAGTTTCTTTAAGGGAAATTCCAGGTACCTACCTAGCCTTGAGAAGTAAATAGGCAACCTAGTAAATAAGAAGCTGACAAGAGCCTCACATAATAGCCAAGGAAGTCAGAGCCACAGAATGTTTGGCTCCCTACAGAAACTAAACATTACACCTTAACAATGTTCTTGAGTTGCTTTTCAGAAACCTGGACCATGCCACATGGAAAATATCATCTACTGGCATGCAGACCTCAGATAAGAGAGAATTGAGAACCGAAGTGTGACCACCGTTCTCTATTCTAAATTTCTTCCTAAGGGGCCTGGAGGAAGGCATACCCACAGGTCAGAGCTCAACATTCCTTTCTACTGAACCCAAGTTTTTAGACAAAGCTTAACCAATCACAAATCGGAAAATCTTTGAATCTACCTATGACTATGAGCTTCCTCACTTCAAAATGTCCCACCTTTTCAGGCCAAACCAATGTACACCTTCCATGAATTCATTTATGACTTTACACATAACCTCTGCCTCCCACCTTTAAAAACCCTTAAGTTTGGGTTTTTATACATAAGCCCTCAAGTTTGGGTCTTAAGCCCTAGCTGCCTAATTCTCGTTGGCACCCTGCAATAAATTCCCCGCTTTCACTGCAATCACAATGTCAGTGTTTAGCTTTGCTGTGCTGGGCGGGCAGACCAAGGTTCAGCTTGGTAACTGATGTAGTTTGGATGTGTGTCCCCTCCCAAATCTCATGTCGAATTGTAACTCCCAGTGTTGGAGGTGGGGTTGGTAGGTGGCGATTGGATCACGGGGGTGGATTTCTCATGAGGGGTCTAGTGCCGTCCTCTTGGTACTGTCCTTGCAACAGGGACTGAGCTCTTGCAAGATCTGGTATAATTTGGATTGAAAAGAGTCTCTGTTTTAATCACCTCCACTTTGCCAGATATCCAGAACTGTTGAGCTATTGGTAAACTGGATTATCCTTCTCTCCTGCATTTTTGTTTAAGAATTATCTTATCTGGCTGTTTGCTATGTGTGTGTATTTTTTTCTGTGTACTTGCCATGGTCTGAATGTTTCTGTCCCATGTAATTTATGTGTTGAAGTCCTAACCCCCAGGCAATGGTGGTGTTAGGAAGTGAGGCCTTTGGGAGGTGATTAGGTCAGGAGGGTGGAGTGGAGCCCTCATAAATCGGAGTAGTGTCTTCCTAAAAGAGGCTGTCACCCCTTCCAATACATGAGGACACAGTGAGCAGGTGCCATCTGTGAACCAGCTACCTGGCAGGCTGAGGCAGGAGAATCACTTGAACCCAGGAGGCAGAGGTTGCAGTGAGCCAAGATGGTGCCACTGCACTCTAGCCTGGGCGACAGAGTAAGGCGCCATCTCAAAAAAAAAAAAATGTGTCTTCAGGGAGCAATAATGTTTCAAAGGACACATCACCCTCCCACCCCTGGGTGATGAAGGCCCGTGTCCTACAAGGCCAGCCCAGCTGAGGTAGATAGACCCTGCCTCTCCCTCCAATCATCCCAAAGCAAGATTTTCCAGCCCACAAACACCAACAACAGCTCTTGGCAATTACAAGCATGTTTACCAGGAAGGCTGTTTCTCTACCTTTTAAAAGTCTGTGGTTGTGATTCTCACACAGACACAGACACACGCACACACACACATGCATGCATGAGCACACATTTTATGGGCACTCTACATGCAAGAGATGTCCACCCAGTTCCCAAGAATGTGTGATTGAAAATACCATAATTAAATAAATATGCCATCTCTGAGTTTTGGAAGAAAACTGCATTCCTATTTGACTTACTTGGGGCGTAAATAACAATCAGGTTAGCTTAAATGCATCCTTAGTCAACCTTCAGGGCCCCCAGGAGGCTGGGTCTCAGTGTTCAGGGGAGGGAAGTTAACTGACAGCACAGAGGATGGGGGAGATTGAAGGGACTAATTAATCCACAGCTTATATCTCAGTGGCACGAGTGCACCGAGTACCACACACTGGGCTTCTCTACTCTGCTATTTCTGGCCCTATTGGTGTCAGCTTTGCTCCAGATTCCCAGCTGAGGAACCCAGCAAGCCGACCAGATCTATAGGTGAGGACTTGGCTAGAGATTTCCACAGTTCCAGCTGATCAGATCAGAATGAGGCTGGAAAGAAACAGGGAAGAACTACCAGCAAGAGGCCACAAGGGAGGCTGGGACAGTAATCTGAACTACTGATGGCTTTCCCACCATTAACGAAGACTGTGAATGGGCTTTCTGTTTACGTCAATGGATTATTAACTTTCAGATAACACTGAGGTTTGATCTTGAAGATGAAAGCACACCCTTGAAAATTTCATTGCTTTCTAGGATATTGCAATGCTATTACAAATAAGTGTAAAGAAAACAAAGAGAAAAAGGATATTCCAAGATGACACATAATTAAAAACTACCACCTGTGACAAATAAAACGTATTTAAGCATGCTATTTGTCAAGAGGCTCCTTTTCTTCCTACTGGCACTTGGACTGGAATGAGAAAGAAGGAAATAGGCCTGTTTATTAAAGCACACCGCTTGCAAATTTTATTAAGATAGTTATGAAAGTATATCATTAAAATAAACAGATCACCAGAAAATGTTATCAATAAATATATTATGTGACCTGAAGAATTGCATAGATTTCCAACAGCTCAGTATGAATATATGAGGATTCTTTCTTAAGCACAGATGGATAAAGATATGCAAAGAGTAGCAAAAATACGATAATACAAACAAGCTGCATGAACAAAATAGGGAGTGCATTATTTCCTGAGCAATGGCTGCCGTCTACCACAGTTTAGTGCTTCTGCTCTGAAATACAATGGAATCACACCAGCAGAGGAAGGAACCCAACATGCTCCTCTTTGCCCAGCATCTGCGGTAGAGAAACAGGACCTGTCCTGGCCCTCTGAGGTCCCTCCCACTTCAAGCGGAGAAATTCTGGAAGACGTCGGCCGCCTCCAGCCAGTTCTGCAAGCAGGTCAGCCCGCGCTCCCGGATCTGCTTCCGCCCTTGGTTGGTGATGACCTCCCCATTTTGTTTCACAATCACAAGTTTGGGGATGGCCGTGACGTTGTACCTCTTCCTCAGCTCACTGCAGGAGAGAAGAGTGGTACCGAAGTTAGCACTTCCGCATGCACATCTGAAGGGACAGGCCCCCTCCCTCCGGCCTGAGGTATGCCAACTTGGAGGAAGCCACCAGGTGCCCCACTCCGCCTGCCCCTGCTCACCCTCCGGCTGGAGTGCGGGTTCCTTTCTTCTTGGTGCTACCATTTCTTTTCTTTTTATTTTTTTTTGTTTTGTTTTGTTTTTGAGACAGAGTTTTACTCCTGTCGCCCAGGCTGGAGTGCAATGGTGCCATCTCAGTTCACTGCAACCTCCGCCTCCCAGGTTCTCCTGTCTCAGCCTCTTAGTTGGCCAGACTGGTCTTGAACTACTGGTCTCAAGTGATCCACCTACCTCGACCTCCCAAAGTGCTGGGATTACATGCGTGAGCCACTACGCCCGGCCTTGTTTCTAACCCAGCTCTGCCCCAGAGAGCTGCCTACAGCAGTGAACTCTCCCTATTTGTGCTACCCAGTCCCACAGTCACCAGCCACCTGTGGCTGGGAGAGCTCAGAATGTGGTTAATGTGCCTGAGGAACTGAAGTTTTCATTTTAATTATCTTTTAATTTAAATGTAAGGAGTCACAAGTGGCTAGCGGCTACCAGATTGGATACAGTAGATCTAAACTCGCAAATAAACCCAATAATTTTTTATGTCCTCTACATCTCAAATGGTTAAAAAATATCAGGTACATATAATGGTAAAAGTTAAAATTCCAGCCAGGTGTGGGTGCTCACACCTGTAATCCCAGTGCTTCGAGAGACCGAGGTGGGAGGATTGCTTAAGCCCAGGAGTTCAAGACCATCCTGGGCAACACCATCTCTACAAAAGTTAAAAAATGAACTGGATGTGGTGGTGCGAACTATAGTCCCAGCTACCCTGAAGGCTGAGGTGGGAAGATCGCTGGAGCCCAGGAGGTCGAGGCTGCAGAGAGCCTCGTTAGCGCCACTACATTCCAGCCTGGGCAACAGACCCTATTTCTAAGAAAAAAAAAGTTAAAATTCCATGAGTTTTAAATACATCTAGAGCCTCATTTGACTTTCCACCCTACAAATTCAATGATGCGTCAATTGCCGTTATAATGATGAGAGGTTTCTTAGCCTCATTTTACATCACTGACATTTACAGCATCTGTAACCTGATGAGTGGTCTTTTTACAAAATAATTTGTATTTGTTTAGGGAAAGAAGGATCTGCCTCCTTGTGTCTGGTAGAGGACTTTTGGCCCCGTTCCCCAGCCATGTGGAAAGGGCCTAATTCCCGATAAGGAAGGCCCTTCCTCCCCCACAGGGAGGGTCCCTTATCTCACTCTATCCTGGCCCGACCCAAGACCAGCAACCTTCCCGCCCAGCGGCCCACTGAACCAATCACCATCCGCCCCACCAGCTCTCCTGTAACCTCCCGTCCCACAAGCTCCCGCCCGGCAGGCTTCCTGCCCAGCAACCAACCTAGCCAATTACTACCCACCAGGTCAGCTCTCCTACCGCCCCAGGCCCTCTGTCCCTATAAAGTCGACCGAACAAAGAAAGCGCGTGCGATTTCTCCCTTCCCGCTTGAGTCGCCCGGAGATCCCAATAAAGTCGGTACCGGTCACCACGCGTCCTGCCTCGAGTCTATTGAGCGCCTGCCTCCGTGGGTNGAAGGCCCTTCCTCCCCCACAGGGAGGGTCCCTTATCTCACTCTATCCTGGCCGGACCCAAGACCAGCAACCTTCCCACCCAGCGGCCCACTGAACCAGTCACCATCTGCCCCACCAGCTCTCCTGTAACCTCCTGTCCCACAAGCTCCCGCCCGGCAGGCTTCCTGCCCAGCAACCAACCTAGCCAATTACTACCCACCAGGTCAGCTCTCCTACCGCCCCAGGCCCTCTGTCCCTATAAAGTCGACCGAACAAAGAAAGCGCGTGCGATTTCTCCCTTCCCGCTTGAGTCGCCCGGAGATCCCAATAAAGTCGGTACCGGTCACCACGCGTCCTGCCTCGAGTCTATTGAGCGCCTGCCTCCGTGGGTTGGGGTCCCACAGCCGGGGTCGCACACCTTGGTTTTGCAATTCTTGTAACCTTCACTGGGATTACTCTCTCAAGACAGGGCAGCCAAATGAAATCCCCTTCTTCTTCACCACAACCAGGTCATGAGGGCCTCACAGTGGCAATAATCAGATTTCCTCAATCTGTCACCCTCAGGATTGTGAGGATCGTGAACCTGAGTGGAAGGAATAACCCATTTGAGACCCTACTGTTACCAAATCTCCCCTTTGATATGTCCATCAAGGTCTTCCTGCCACTTTCTGACATCCAGGTCAAAGACACATCATCACCCAAACAGGAGAAAATACAGGGTCCCCTACACTCAACAGGGAGAGAGTATGCTTTGTTTCCAAACATCTATAAAACAGCAACAAAATCAATCATGTTCTCAGTCAAGAAGAAAGTCTTAATGAATTTTAAGTACTCAATAATATACAGATCACTTAATCAGACCAAAGGTAATGGAATTGGAAGCCAATAAGAAATCATTTTTAAGAATGAGTTTTAAAACTATATGTTATATGAGAAACAGCAATGCAGATGACAAAATATTTAAAGAACAATATGGAATATACTACAAATCCCAAGCTGTAAACACAATTAAACACACTTAGGAAGCTGTAGCCTTAAACACGCTTATCCAAAACTTGTAGATAGATGACTTATGGATCTAATTCAAGAAGCTAGAAAAATAATCACAGCACAAACACGAAGAAAGTAGAAAGAAGGCAGAATAAGACTGAGAACAGAAATTAGCAAAATAGAAAATGAACCAGCAAAAACCAACATGGGGTAAGCAATAAAACCCAGTCTGGTTCTTAAGAAACACGAAAATGTGAAACAAATCTCTACCAAGCCTGGGCATAGTGGCTCAAGCCTGTAAAACCAGCACTTTGGGAGGTCAAGATGAGAGGATCACTTGAGCCAAGGAGTTCAAGACCTACCTGGGTGACATGACAAGACCCTGTCTCCACAAAAAATTTAAAAAATTAATTAGGTGTGGTTGCATGCACCTGCAGTCCCAGCTACTCGGGAGGCTGAGGCAAGAGGATCCACTTGAACCCAGGAGTTCAAGGTTGCAGGGAGCTGTGATCACACGACCGCACTCCAGCCTGGGCAACAGTGTAAGACCCTATCTCTAAAAAAAATAATCTATGGAGATTCAGCAAGGAAAAAGAGAGAAGGCACAAGAATGCCTAAAATCAGGCAAGTCTGGTCATTGTACAGATCCAGTGTGGACTGAACCTCCTTGAGGGGACACTGGTGGGAGGGCTGTGGCCTTTCTGGGAATATATGACTCCTGCCAGGGCAGCCCTGTTCTTCAAGGAACCAGGGCACACCGAGGCAGCTATGGACCTGCTCCCCATGGGGTCCAATGACTCACCTGAGGAGGGAAAGGAAAGATGGGAAAAATAAACATGTCAACGATTCTCTAAAACCCATCAGGCAGAGCGAAAAAAAAGACAAGGCAGAGACCTCTCTGCCAAAACTACATTCGCCGAACTGACAAAGTAAAACCTCAAACGCCAAGCAGATGCAAATTCGTGTCAAACTGCAGGTTTAGGGGACACCAACTCTATCACAAACAGCCGTGAGTGCCCAGAACAGGGGAGGCTCGTGTGGAACTCAGCTGGACAGAGCCTTCAAAGGTCTATGAACCACGGCAGTGGGCCTGAAAGATGTGGCAGACATGTCCCTCTCTCGAATCTTAAGAATCCTGCACAACACCTAAAATCTGACTGCCTAAGCAATGAGCTTCAGAGGCATAAAACAAAAATGTGTGGCCGGGCGCGGTGGCTCACACCTGTAACCCCGATACTTTGGGAGGCTGAGATGGGTGGATCACCTGAGGTCAGGAGATCGAGACCAGCCTGGCCAACATGGTGAAACCCTGTCTCTACTAAAAATACAAAAATTAGCTGGGCGTGATGGTGGGAGCCTGTAATCCCAGCTACTCAGGAGGCTGAGGCAGGAGAACCGCCTCAACGCAGGAAGGAGAGGTCGCAGTGAGTTGAGACGGCGCCATTGCTCTCCAGCCTGGGCAACAAGAGTGAAACTCATCTCCAAAAAAAAAAAATGAAGAAAAGAGAAACAACCAAGTAGCTCTATGCATAAAGACTGCAGCAAAATGGCCAGCAGCCTGATTTAAGCTCTTTATCCAGAAGTTTTGGCAAATGGGTTATTTCGGCATCTGTACTTTGGGCAGTGGGACAGAGCAGGGCAGCACGCGTCACTTTCATAAAGGGAAGCAGACCATCTGACTGGGGCCCGTGAGGACTCCTGGAGGGCCGCTGGTGGGCCGTGAAGGGGTTGGGATGCCAGCAACAGCAGCATCTCACCTACAGGTTCCTGCACCCTCAGCTCGGGCAGCACGTGCACTCCTAACAGATTCCCATCTGATGTGAGTCCATGAACCAGCCTTTTATCAGCACTGTCAGGAACAGTGTGAGAGAAACAATGTCCCAGAAACATCACCGGGGAACTCATCAGAAATGCAGTCTCCCTGCCCCTGACACTGGGGTGGTGCCTGAGATCCGGTGGTTCACGCTCGCTCAAGTTGGCTGACCCCGCAGCAGTCTCCCAGGGCTTTCTGCATTCCCTGCACCAACTGGGAGGAGGGAGGAGAGAGCAGGTGGAGGGGAGGCTGGGCAGGGTGCCCCTGACAGCACGGGGACTACAGGCCTGTGGTTTGCTGCTCAGCATCTGTGACCCTCCTTGGGAAATCATGTCTCCTCCAGTTCTGGCAGGAACTAGCTGTGTGTCGTGGGCAAGCTAGTTAACCCCCTGCACCTCGGATTCCTCATCTACACCAGGGGAATAACAGAACCCACCGCCTGTAGTTGTCAGGATTAAATAAACAGCTTAACGAAGAATGAGTCTTGGCACATAATAAGTACTTGATAAATACCAGATGTCCTTACTGGGTGGGAAAGACCCATCTACAATTCCACCTGGGCCAGCTGCTCAGTCAGCATATCTATCTGGTGGCCCCTGGCTACACCTACTAATACAGAAATGGAGAACTAGCAGAATCAGAATCCATGAGGCTTGGTGCAGCAGCTGGCTGTGTGCTGGGAAAGAGAAAGGTATGGGAATGTGCAGTCTGAGATATAGCAGCCATTCTGCCACCATGAGGAGACACAGGATTTGCCAGGCAGCCACTGCCGGCAGCCTGAGCAAGGGAATGACATGCAGAAGGCAAGCCACAAAGCTGAATCTTCAGCAGCCTGCAGCTTTCCCTTGAGACCATCTCCTGGCTGATGGGTGTTTCATTAAAGCCAGCCCATAAACTTCACTGTTTAAGCTCTTTGAGTTGTTGTCATCGTTGTTGTTTTAATCACTTGCAATATTAAATCAAGCTCTGACAGTCAGGGGGATGCAGGGCAGGCTGGGCTTTGAGGAATGAGGAGGCCAGGTGGTCATTTCACTGATATTCAAAGAGACACTCAGTACCTCAAATCTCCATGCTGGCAGCCTCTGCCTGGGGACAAATGTAACCTTGGAGCTGCACAGGAGAGGAAGAACCACACTTTTTCACTAATATCATCTCGATCCCCTCTGGGCCCTGAGCTGCTTCCGTAGGGAAGATAACTTGCTTTTGGAGGAGAGAACGTTATCATGGTGATAACTCAGGACTTCAAGCATTTGGGAAAAATCCAAGAGCACAGTTCCTCCTTGTCCTCAGCACGGTTGCAACCAACGTTAGTCCCTGCCTTCAGCTAACACAGCCACATCCTTGTTGCTGGCATAACCACGCTTCTGTGTTGCCATGGCAACTCCTGACTCCAGTCTCTGTCATCTCAGCCAGGAGCAGGCTGCAGCCAAGCAAATCTCTCTGCTGCACTGTCTTTTGCTCACTTGCTCCAACCACCCACCAAACATACTCCCCGAGGATGCCAGGCACTCAGCCATGTCTGGCTCCATCCTGTGGGCAATGGAAACTCAGGAAACCCTCGGAGAGCTGGTACAAGGCATGGCTAAACCAGATCGGTCTTTGAACCAAGAGTCAATTAGAGGGGAACACCGAGGCCCTGCAGAACACTTAGGGGAATATTCTAAAGCTCCAGCACCTGAGTGAAGGAAACAGCAATGATCAGAAAGGGAAGGACCTGGGAGCTGCAAAATCAGTGGATTCAGTGGTTATGTTGAGCCCTGAGGACCCAGGAAGCAGTGGGAACACAGAGCTGGAGAGAGTCAAGGGCTGGAAAGGTAAAGTCAGGAATTATTGGCACAAGCACTGATCTTCTCCCACTGAGCCATTCCCTACGCAAGAAATGAAGCCCTAGCCAGATTTCCTTTTCCATCAGATCTAAACTTGTCGGGCCTGGAAGTTGAGGGACTGCAACACCAGCCATGGCCAGAAGGCAGTGTTAAGAGCTGAGCAGGCAGGAGGAGGGGACAACCTCCTCCAGTGCTTTTTGGGGTCTGCCAAAGTTCTGGAGGCCAAGTAGGGATGAGAGCTATTAATAAAATCATATAAGATCACCACTGATCATGTCTTTTGTGAAGAGCAGCATGTCATGGGAATTCCTGCTGGAGAATCAAGAACTTGTTACTTCATTCCTGGACAGATAATGAGTTTTACTCATAAACCCACTAATGCAGGGAAGGAAGACAGGGCAGGATGGAACCTCACCCTGAAAACACACCTCCAGAGCGTGCTGGTGTGTGTCACCAAAGCTGTCCCCACATTAAGGCTTGGCACCTCCTCTCAGCCCAGCTGCACTGGGCACTTAGGGAACTGCCAGCCGCGGCCACACACCCAATTCTTTAGTTTCAGGGGCGTTAGTAAATAGCTGCCTCTCTGGGGGCTGAGGGCAGTCCGCACTGCTGTGTTGAGCGTATGGTGCAGGGTACACTGGAAAGCTCAGCTCTGCACAGCTTGGAGGACAAGGGAGGGCCCCAGGCCTCCTCTCCCTGCAGGTACATCTGCAGCTGTCCTCTGCCTCCAGCCATGCCAACAGTAACCCCCAAGGGTGCCACTCTGTGATCTCTTTGGAAGCAGCTGTTTTTCTTCTCCCTTGACTCAGCTGATTTACCAGAAATTTAGTGGAGGGAGGGTGATGAGCTCGGGCCTCTGAGGACTGAAAGCACGAGGCCCCATTACCCCGCACCTGCCAAGTGGAGCTCCCATAATGCCACTATCCTGGGCTCCACCTCTCCACAGCACCAACCAGAAAGTATTGTGTTCTGCGCACATTAGCAACTTCCCAAGTGCCCACGAAGGCTTTGTACATTTTTTGGTTCTTCCTGGCTGTGGTTATTTCCTTTTTGCTCATGATCTGATTTCACAAATCCAGGATAGGATAAGCAGAATTTAGGATGTAGCTCCGACAATTCCCACAGAACATCCCACTTCCTAGCTTACACGTGACAACCACGGGGTGAAGGAAGTTCCGTGTGGAAAGGGGTAGAGACAAACAGCTAAGTTTACAAAAAGAAAATTCTCTCCCAGGCCAGCCAGGCTGAGAAGATAGGAGTGCACTGCTGACCCACGTCAGGCAGCTCACTGCCTCAAACTGGAGCTCACAGGCATGGCCGGAGCATCAGAAACAGAAGAGAGGTCTGCAGGGCCCCAAGCAATGACCTCCTCAGGCCAGTCTGTGTGCTCCTGGGGGCCAAGGCTCACCGCCCCCTCAGAGACCAAGTAGGGCAAGGCAGAAAGAGGGTGTCCAGAGCCAGGAGAACTCAACTCTATGCCTCAATGGCACATCTGTAAAACGGAGCAATAGATTAGAGAGCTGGGACATAACCAGGGGACGTATGAGCTCTTTTCTGATCAGCTCAGCCCTGACAACAACCACGTGATGTATCATATGCTGAGCAATAAAATACCTTGCCTACCATCACCTAGCAAGTAAATCCCAGAGCTGGGCCAGAGCTCTGTGCCCAATTATTATAATAACGCTGCCATCGCCTCTCGATTTCAACCCTGTGTTCTTTCAAAAGCTTACAAATAACTTGAGTATTAAGCAAGTCCAATCTTATTTTTAAAAGCACCACTGGAAGTGATTCTATAAGAAATCCTTTTGCAAAGTGAACCACCTGTCTTTAAGATTCATTATCAATGGGACTTTCAGAGTCCCAGTGTGAGTGAAGCTCCCAGAAGCAGGTCACTAACCCCTCCCCCACCAAGGCTGGGTGGCACCCTGCCTGGGCCTCCTCTTTCACTGCAAATCACCAAAAGTCGTGCTTGGGAGAACAATCAGATTTCTTCCAGTTAATTACTCAACTACAGAACTTTCCAAAGTTGGCTTCCAGTTTTCATTTTCCAGAAGGAATGTCATCTCATGATAATTAGCTTAGGGGGTAATCCCACAACTTAATGATAATCCCATGAAATGTGAGGCTGGCCTCTGTAAAGCAAAATGCAGAAATTCACACTGGTACTTAGAAGCAGGTGGCCGGCACAACACACTTGAGGAGGCCTGCTTTAAACCTAAGTCTGGACTCTTACCACATAGGAGACCACAGGAGGTCATCCCCAAAAACAGAACAATCAATCCCGGTCGGCTCCTTCTCTGCCAATCCCTACCCGCTCCTTTCCAAAAGTTAGAGTAATAAAGTTTATAGTAATGGGTTTTACGTCTCTCTAGTGATGAAATTCCATCAGTGTCAGTAAAAATGAAACCACAAAGGTGGCCAGCACCTGGGTTCCTGTCAGCCCTGGACCCCGTCCCTCCCCAAGCACACCAGCGGCAGCCTGCTCTGTGGGTGCCTGTCACAGAGCTGATGTCCTCGCCGGTCACCCTTTATCCCCGCATCCAGACACCGGATCGTGTCCCTGTGCTTCCTGCCCACTAACTGGGAGGACCATACAGCGGTGCTGGGATTCCAGGGCTGACTGGGCAGGTGGTTCCCGGAGCCAAGCGCGGGAACCCACAGCATCAACATCACTGGGAGCTCCTTAGCAATGCAGATTCCCCGAGCTCCAGACCCGAGGCAGAAACGGCCCGCGCCCATGCTCCACGAGCCTCCTGGGGGTGCTGATGCCCTGGGTTTTCTAATTTGGTCTCGACCCTCCCTGATCTCTAAGAGAGGCTTAGAGAAACTAAGACTGTGTGATTTACCAGAGTCGGGATGTGAACCTAGAGACTGGGAGGTGGGAGGAATAAGCGGGAGGTGGGGCATCATAAAGAGCTCCCAAGTGTATAGAGGGAGGCCTGGCGGGACACGGGGGCGACGCGCCGGGTGGCCCCCGCCCTCAAGGGCCCACTCACTGTCGGTAGGGGTCGTGGAAGGGCAGCGCCAGCCAGGCGCCATGCAACTCGCGCATGAAGTCCAGCATCTCCCGGGCGCTGCCGTCGGCAGACACGAAGACCACTTCGAAGGGTGCGGGCCGCCGCGCCTCGGCCACCAGCGCCGTGTAGAAGTCGCAGAGCAGCGGCGTGAAGTCGCGGCTGGGCGCGCACCGAGCCGCCGCGAAGTACAGCGCCACCACCTTGTTCTGCAGCGCCACCTCGGCCTCCACCGCCGCGCCCTTACAGGTCACCAGGTGCCGCCCGCCCAGAACGTCAACCATGGCGCGGGCGCGCGGCCACCAGCGGCCAGAGGACACCTACAGGAGAAATGATCACCAGCGGGCGGTGGCAAGCGCCGCGGTGCCTGGTCTCTGTCCGCACCGTCGGACCTCTCAAGACCTGCCCCAGCTGCGCCCAGACCTCGGCCCCGGCCTCGCCTCTGGCTGGAGCAGGGGTGTCCGCGCTGACAGTGGGACACTCAGACACCCGAGACCCCAGCTGTCTGGGCGACAGCGCAGCACCTGCCTCTAGGAGCTGAGCCGGCCGGGCAACCTGAAGCCCTCAGGTCTCTGCACCCTCCCCCAACTGCACCCCGCCTACACACCCCCCCCACTCTACCCCACGGTCCCCGCCCACATCCCCCGCACTCTCCCCTCACTGCTCCCCCCTACACTCCTGCACTTTCTTCACTGCTCCCCGCCCTCAACCCCACTCTCTCTACCCGCTGAGCCCTACCCGCATCCCCTCACTCTACCCCACGGCTCCCCGCTCGCATCCCCGAACTCTCCCCCTCCATGCGCCTAGCCCACGGTCCCGCGGCCTCCCTCACTGCACCCCGCCCACACTCCTGCAGTCTCCCTTCACTGGCCCACGCTCGCATCCCCGCACTCCCCACCCATTGCCCCCGCCCACATTCCCGCACTCTCCCTTCACTGACCCCCTCCCCCCACATTTCCTCACTCTCCACCTGCTGTGCCCGGCCCACATCCCCCGCACACTCCTACTACGCCCCGCCCACATCCGTGACCCCGCCCACATCCCCACTCCTCCCTTCCCACATCCCCACTGCTCCCCGCCCACATCCCCGCAGCCCCAGTCACACTGCCGCGTCCTCCCGGCCCCGGGCTCTACCCTCGCGGCTCTCTCTGCGGCGCCCCTCCACTTTCTCCCGACGCAGTGCCCTCCGTCCTGCCCCACCTACTGCCTTCTGTGGGTCCCCAACACCGTGCTCTTCCCCCTCCTTCACTTCCTCCCACTCCTCGCGCGCCCCTTCAGCGTCCCACGCTGCTCCTCCCCGAAAACCGCGCGTCGCTGTCCTTCCCTCCTGGGCTCTCTTCCAGTCTCACGCTCCCTGCCGGGCCCTCCGTAGGTGTCCCGCAGCCATCTCCCCAGGACATGTGAACCCTGCTTTGGAGCTCTAGCGGAGGCCCAGCACCCTGGAAGGGGCCTCGGGGAGCATGGGGCGACAAGGAAGGGGAAAGACAGTTGGGCTTACAGTGGACAAGGGCGGGGCGGTAGAGAACCTGGGCTCAGTTGGTTCGGGGTGTTTGCCCCTGACATCCTGTGTCCTGGCTGGGAGGGTTCCTGGAGTTCAGGAAGAAATTGGGGGCGGCGCTTACGGAATGTTTTATTTTTTTTATTATTTATTTATTTATTTATTTGAGACGGAGTTTCGCTCTTGTTACCCAGGCTGGAGTGCAATGGCGCGATCTTGGCTCACCGCAACCTCCGCCTCCTGGGTTCAGGCAATTCTCCTGCCTCAGCCTCCTGAGTAGCTGGGATTACAGGCACGCGCCACCATGCCCAGCTAATTTTTTGTATTTTTAGTAGAGACGGGGTTTCACCGTGTTGACCAGGATGGTCTTGATCTCTTGACCTCGTGATCCACCCGCCTCGGCCTCCCAAAGTGCTGGGATTACAGGCTTGAGCCACCGCGCCCGGCCAGAATGTTTTATTTGGAGAACCAAGAGTATTAATTTTGTGACGAGCACTGTTGTGGGCTCCGGGAATTCGGCAGTGAGAAAATCAACTCCTGCCAGACCCGGGCTAGAGGCGAGAGAACGAGGCACTCGCTTGGGGTCAAAATTTAAATAATGTTTTAATACAATGTCTTAAAAATTTTAAATGAACGCAAAAAAAGTTTATAATGAACAAAACATCAAAAGCTTAAAGACAGTGAAGGAAACCAGAGTATGCCATCCTAAAATGTGCTGCTTTGGTATATTGATTATTTTGAGCCAGAGGCACTTGAAAAACAGCAAATGCAGAGAGACTTTCTCCTCTAACCTGTCTAAGGACAGAGCATCCAAAAGAAATCGGCTTGTCCTAAATTCCCTCCCTGGAGTTTTGTCACACAGGGAAAATGGACTCTTATCACAGCAGAAGTCCACACCACACCTAGACAAACTTTGTCAGAAATTCGTAAAGACCTATTCATCTTTCCTAAAAATCAGTTCCTCTCCCCTAAGTGGCCTACACCCACTTCCAGTTCTCCTGTTTTATAAGCTCTCGAAGCTCACTGGTTTGGGGGTTTTCACCTTTTTTCCTGCAATGACCCCATGCAGTTAATATTAAAGATTAATAAATGTGCATTCCCATTCCTCTGTTCATCTGCCCGTTGGCGGTTAATTTCATAACCCAGCTATGGAACCGGGGAGGATACAGAGGTCTTTCCTAAGACAGGTTGGATCCCACACAGACTTTGGACTCCTGTCGCGATCACCGAATCCCCTAAATCCTGCACCTGCGCCTGCCTGGAGCCTACATTCTAACGGACACAACAAAAAAATAAGGAAGATATTTTGCAGGTGCTATGCCAAGAGAAGAGTCATGAGCAGGGGCGCAGGTTTTTCTTGTCTTGTTTTGTTTGAGAGGAGTCTCACTCTTGTTGCCCAGGCTGGTGTGCAATGGCCCGAACTCGGCTCACTGCAACCTTCGCCTCCCGGGCTCAAGTGATTCTCCTGCCTTGGCCTCCTGAGTAGCTGGAATTACAGGCGCCCGCCACCACGCCCACCTAATTTTTGTATTTTTAGTAGAGACAGAGTTTCACCATGTTGGCCAGGTTGGTCTCGAACTCCTGACTTAAGGTAACCCACCCACCTCGGCCTCCCAAGTGCTGGGTTTACAGGTGTGAGCCACCGAGTCACTCAGGGGTTTTTTTTGTTTGGTTGGTTGGCTGTTGTTGTTTTGTTTTTGTTTTTAAGACGGAATCTCGCTTTGTCACTCAGGCTGGAGTGCAGTGGCACAATCTCGGCTCACTGCAACCTCCGCCTCCCGGGTTCAAGCGATTCTCCTGCCTCAGCCTCCAGAGTAGCTGGAACTACAGGGGCGTGCCATCACCCAAGGGGGGCAGTTTTAATTAGCGGTGAGAGGAGTCGGGGAAGGTGAGATTTGCGCTTCCTAAGGAGCCGCCTGCCGGCGGAGCCTCCCCCTGTCTCGCAGTTAAATGAAGGGAAATTGGCCGATGTGCTTTGCCTGCCGACACAGCCTGTCTGCTCCGGTGCATAAAAGTACTTAGCAGCCAAGGCTTAGTGGAAACCCTGCGGGAGGATTGATTGTCGCTGTTAGGTGAAGCAGGCTGTCAGAGCCCCGCTTCACTGTCCTCTGGGAAAACTGGGGAAAATGGATAGACAAATCGGAGGAAAAAATTGAGAGGAGCTGTGAGCAGCATAAATCTTGCATGAGGAGGCCCCTGACTTATGTTAAAACTCAGAGATAAGAGGAATGAAATGCAGCTAAGCTCTAGAAATCATCCAGACTATTTTGTCGTTTTATCCTTGAACACACAATGAGCCAAAGTAGACAGCATTCCTAATTAGTTGATGGTGCCACCCTCCTGAGAAAATCAACAGTCATTCATGTAAATACTGCCGGCCCTCCTGGGGAACTCACCCAATCTCCATCCAGGAATGGATGGTACTTCCTGCTGCCAATGTCGAGGGTAGGGTGGCTTCCCAGGCATGCGGCCCCTCAGAGGCATGGGGCCCTGCAGTCACTTGGGGCTCAGTGTTCCGTGGCTGCAGTCTTTGTTGTTTTGTTTAGAAACTGAATCTCACTGTGTTACCCAGGCTGCAGTGCAGCCTCGAATTCCAGGCCTCCAGGGATGCTCCTGCCTCAGCCCCCTGAGTACCTAGGGCTGCAGGCATGTGCCACTATGCATGGCTAATTTTATTTTATTTTATTTTATTTTATTTTATTTTATTTTATTTTATTTTATTTTTTGTAGAGATGGGATCTCCCTATGTTGCCCAGCCTGGTGAATTTTTCTTTCTTTTTTTTTTCTTTTTGAGATGGAGTCTTGCTCT